>NW_028270173.1:46894804-47494804 GCF_037043375.1 Chiloscyllium plagiosum
ACCGGGCTGGCAAAGGAGAATCTGAAATCGATCACACACACACCGGGCTGGCAAAGGGGAATCTGAAATCGATCACACACACCGGGCTGGCAAAGGGGAATCTGAAATCGATCACACACACCGGGCTGGCAAAGGAGAATCTGAAATCGATCACACACACACCGGGCTGGCAAAGGAGGATCTGAAATCGATCACACACACCTGGCTGGCAAAGGAGGATCTGAAATCGATCACACACACCGGGCTGGCAAAGGAGAATCTGAAATCGATCACACACACCAGGCTGGTAAAGGGGAATCTGAAATCGACCACACACACCAGGCTAGCAAAGGGGAATCTGAAATCAATCAAACACAAACCTGGCTGTAAAGGGGAATTTGAAATCGATCACAGACACCAGGCAAGCAAAGGAGGATCTGAAATCGATCAAACACACACCAGGCTGACAAAGGGGAATTTGAAATCGATCACACACACCGGGCGGCAAAGGAGAATCTGAAATCGATCACACACACACCAGGCTGGCAAAGGGGAATCTGAAATCGATCACACACACACCTGGCTGGCAAAGGGGAATCTGAAAGCAATCACACACACACCGGGCTGGCAAAGGGGAATCTGAAATCGATCACACACACACCGGGCTGGCAAAGGGGAATCTGAAATCGATCACACACACACCGGGCTGGCAAAGGGGAATCTGAAATCGATCATACACACTGGGCTGGCAAAGGGGAATCTGAAATCGATCACACACACCGGACTGGCAAAGGGGAATCTGAAATCGATCACACACACCAGGCTGGCAAAGGAGGATCTGAAATCGATCACACACACCGGGCTGGCAAAGGGGAATCTGAAATCGATCACACACACCGGGCTGGCAAAGGGGAATCTGAAATCGATCACACACACCAGGCTGGCAAAGGAGGATCTGAAATCGACCACACACACCGGACTGGCAAAGGGGAATCAGAAATCGATCACACACACCGGGCTGGCAAAGGGGAATCTGAAATCGATCACACACACCAGGATGGCAAAGGAGAATCTGAAATCGATCATACACACCAGGCTGGCAATTGGGAATCTGAAAGCAATCACACTCACACCGGGCTGGCAAAGGGGAATCTGAAAGCAATCACACACACACCGGGCTGGCAATGGGGAATCTGAAATCGATCACACACACACTGGGCTGGCAAAGGGGAATCTGAAATCGATCACACACCCACAGGGCTGGCAAAGGGGAATCTGAAATCGATCATACACACCGGGCTGGCATTGGAGAATCTGAAATCGATCACACACACCGGGCTGGCAAAGCTGAATCTGAAATCGATCACACACGCACCGGGCTGGCAATGGAGAATCTGAAATCGATCACAAACACCTGGCTGGCAAAGGAGGATCTGAAATCGATCACACACACACCGGGCTGGCAAAGGGGAATCTGAAATCGATCATACACACTGGGCTGGCAAAGGGGAATCTGAAATCGATCACACACACCAGGCTGGCAAATGGGAATCTGAAATCGAAATAACACACACCGGGCTGGCAAAGGGGAATCTGAAATCAATCACACACACATCGGGCTGGCAAAGGAAAATCTGAAATCGATCACACACACTGGGCTAGCAAAGGGGAATCTGAAATCAATCACACACACACCGGGCTGGCAAAGGAGGATCTGAAATCGATCAAACACACACCGGGCTGGCAAAGGGGAATCTGAAATCGATCACACACACCAGGCTGGTAATGAAGGATCTGAAATCGATCAAACACACACCAGGCTGACAAAGGGGAATTTGAAATCGATCACACACACCGGGCGGCAAAGGAGAATCTGAAATCGTTCACACACACACCAGGCTGGCAAAAGAGAAACTGAAATCGATCACACACACACCAGGCTGGCAAAGGAGAGTCTGAAATCGTTCACACACACACCAGGCTGGCAAAAGAGAAACTGAAATCGATCACACACACACCAGGCTGGCAAAGGAGGATCTGAAATCGATCACACACACCGGGCTGGCAAAGGGGAATCTGAAATCGATCACACACACCGGGCGGGCAAAGGAGAATCTGAAATCGATCACACATACCTGGCTGGCAAAGGAGATATGTGAAATCGATCACACACACCGGGCTGGCAAAGGGGAATCTGAAATCGATCACACACACCGGGCTGGCAAAGGGGAAACTGAAATCGATCACACACTCCAGGCTGGCAAAGGAGGATCTGAAATCGATCACACACACCGGACTGGCAAAGGGGAATCAGAAAACGATCACACACACCGGGCTGGCAAAGTGGAATCTGAAATCGATCACACACACCAGGCTGGCAAAGGAGGATCTGAAATCGATCAAACACACACCAGGATGGCAAAGGAGAATCTGAAATCGATCACACACACCGGGCTGGCAAAAGAGAATCTGAAATCGAACACACACACACCGGTCTGGCAAAGGAGAATCTGCAATCGATCACACACACCAGGTTGGCAAAGGCGAATCTGAAATCGATCACACGCACCGGGCTGGCAAAGGAGAATCCGAAATTGATCACACACACACCGGGCTGGCAAAGGAGGATCTGAAATCGATCAGACACACCGGGCTGGCAAAGGGGAATCTGAAATCGATCACACACACCGGGCTGGCAAAGGGGAATCTGAAATCGATCACACACACCGGGCTGGCAAAGGAGAATCTGAAATCGATCACACACACACCGGGCTGGCAAAGGAGGATCTGAAATCGATCACACACACCTGGCTGGCAAAGGAGGATCTGAAATCGATCACACACACCGGGCTGGCAAAGGAGAATCTGAAATCGATCACACACACCAGGCTGGTAAAGGGGAATCTGAAATCGACCACACACACCAGGCTAGCAAAGGGGAATCTGAAATCAATCAAACACAAACCTGGCTGTAAAGGGGAATTTGAAATCGATCACAGACACCAGGCAAGCAAAGGAGGATCTGAAATCGATCAAACACACACCAGGCCGACAAAGGGGAATTTGAAATCGATCACACACACCGGGCGGCAAAGGAGAATCTGAAATCGATCACACACACACCAGGCTGGCAAAGGGGAATCTGAAATCGATCACACACACACCTGGCTGGCAAAGGGGAATCTGAAAGCAATCACACACACACCGGGCTGGCAAAGGGGAATCTGAAATCGATCACACACACACCGGGCTGGCAAAGGGGAATCTGAAATCGATCACACACACACCGGGCTGGCAAAGGGGAATCTGAAATCGATCATACACACTGGGCTGGCAAAGGGGAATCTGAAATCGATCACACACACCGGACTGGCAAAGGGGAATCTGAAATCGATCACACACACCAGGCTGGCAAAGGAGGATCTGAAATCGATCACACACACCGGACTGGCAAAGGGGAATCAGAAATCGATCACACACACCGGGCTGGCAAAGGGGAATCTGAAATCGATCACACACACCAGGCTGGCAAAGGAGGATCTGAAATCGACCACACACACCGGACTGGCAAAGGGGAATCAGAAATCGATCACACACACCGGGCTGGCAAAGGGGAATCTGAAATCGATCACACACACCGGGCTGGCAAAGGAGGATCTGAAATGGATCAAACACACACCAGGATGGCAAAGGAGAATCTGAAATCGATCATACACACCAGGCTGGCAATTGGGAATCTGAAAGCAATCACACTCACACCGGGCTGGCAAAGGGGAATCTGAAAGCAATCACACACACACCGGGCTGGCAATGGGGAATCTGAAATCGATCACACACACACTGGGCTGGCAAAGGGGAATCTGAAATCGATCACACACCCACAGGGCTGGCAAAGGGGAATCTGAAATCGATCATACACACCGGGCTGGCAATGGAGAATCTGAAATCGATCACACACACCGGGCTGGCAAAGCTGAATCTGAAATCGATCACACACGCACCGGGCTGGCAATGGAGAATCTGAAATCGATCACAAACACCGGGCTGGCAAAGGAGGATCTGAAATCGATCACACACACACCGGGCTGGCAAAGGGGAATCTGAAATCGATCATACACACTGGGCTGGCAAAGGGGAATCTGAAATCGATCACACACACCAGGCTGGCAAATGGGAATCTGAAATCGAAATAACACACACCGGGCTGGCAAAGGGGAATCTGAAATCAATCACACACACATCGGGCTGGCAAAGGAAAATCTGAAATCGATCACACACACTGGGCTAGCAAAGGGGAATCTGAAATCAATCACACACACACCGGGCTGGCAAAGGAGGATCTGAAATCGATCAAACACACACCGGGCTGGCAAAGGGGAATCTGAAATCGATCACACACACCAGGCTGGTAATGAAGGATCTGAAATCGATCAAACACACACCAGGCTGACAAAGGGGAATTTGAAATCGATCACACACACCGGGCGGCAAAGGAGAATCTGAAATCGTTCACACACACACCAGGCTGGCAAAAGAGAAACTGAAATCGATCACACACACACCAGGCTGGCAAAGGAGGATCTGAAATCGATCACACACACCGGGCTGGCAAAGGGGAATCTGAAATCGATCACACACTCCAGGCTGGCAAAGGAGGATCTGAGATCGATCAAACACACACCAGGCTGGCAAAGGGGAATCTGAAATCGATCACACACACCGGGCGGGCAAAGGAGAATCTGAAATCGATCACACATACCTGGCTGGCAAAGGAGATATGTGAAATCGATCACACACACCGGGCTGGCAAAGGGGAATCTGAAATCGATCACACACACACCGGGTTGGCAAAGGAGGATCTGAAATCGATCACACACACCGGGCTGGCAAAGGGGAATCTGAAATCGATCACACACACCGGGCTGGCAAAGGGGAATCTGAAATCGATCACACACACCAGGCTGGCAAAGGAGGATCTGAAATCGATCACACACACCGGGCTGGCAAAGGGGAATCTGAAATCGATCACACACACCAGGCTGGTAATGAAGGATCTGAAATCGATCAAACACACACCAGGCTGACAAAGGGGAATTTGAAATCGATCACACACACCGGGCGGCAAAGGAGAATCTGAAATCGTTCACACACACACCAGGCTGGCAAAAGAGAAACTGAAATCGATCACACACACACCGGGCTGGCAAAGGAGGATCTGAAATCGATCACACACACCGGGCTGGCAAAGGGGAATCTGAAATCGATCACACACACCGGGCTGGCAAAGGGGAATCTGAAATCGATCACACACTCCAGGCTGGCAAAGGAGGATCTGAAATCGATCAAACACACACCAGGCTGGCAAAGGGGAATCTGAAATCGATCACACACACCGTGCGGGCAAAGGAGAATCTGAAATCGGTCACACATACCTGGCTGGCAAAGGAGATATGTGAAATCGATCACACACACCGGGCTGGCAAAGGGGAATCTGAAATCGATCACACACGCACCGGGCTGGCAAAGGAGGATCTGAAATCGATCACACACACCGGGCTGGCAAAGGGGAATCTGAAATCGATCACACACACCAGGCTGGCAAAGGGGAATCTGAAATCGATCACACACACCAGGCTGGCAAAGGAGGATCTGAAATCGATCACACACACCGGACTGGCAAAGGGGAATCAGAAAACGATCACACACACCGGGCTGGCAAAGTGGAATCTGAAATCGATCACACACACCAGGCTGGCAAAGGAGAATCTGAAATCGATCACACACACCAGGCTGGCAAAGTGGAATCTGAAATCGATCACACACACCGGGCTGGCAATGCAGAATCTGAAATCGATCACAAACACCGGGCTGGCAAAGGAGGATCTGAAATCGATCACACACACACCGGGCTGGCAAAGGGGAATCTGAAATCGATCATACACACTGGACTGGCAAAGGGGAATCTGAAATCGATCACACACACCAGGCTGGCAAATGGGAATCTGAAATCGAAATAACACACACCGGGCTGGCAAAGGGGAATCTGAAATCAATCACACACACATCGGGCTGGCAAAGGAAAATCTGAAATCGATCACACACACTGGGCTAGCAAAGGGGAATCTGAAATCAATCACACACACACCGGGCTGGCAAAGGAGGATCTGAAATCGATCAAACACACACCGGGCTGGCAAAGGGGAATCTGAAATCGATCACACACACCAGGCTGGTAATGAAGGATCTGAAATCGATCAAACACACACCAGGCTGACAAAGGGGAATTTGAAATCGATCACACACACCGGGCGGCAAAGGAGAATCTGAAATCGTTCACACACACACCAGGCTGGCAAAAGAGAAACTGAAATCGATCACACACACACCGGGCTGGCAAAGGAGGATCTGAAATCGATCACACACACCGGGCTGGCAAAGGGGAATCTGAAATCGATCACACACACCGGGCTGGCAAAGGGGAATCTGAAATCGATCACACACTCCAGGCTGGCAAAGGAGGATCTGAAATCGATCAAACACACACCAGGCGGGCAAAGGAGAATCTGAAATCGATCACACACTCCGGGCTGGCAAAGGAGAATCTGAAATCGATCACACAGACCGGGCGGGCAAAGGAGAATCTGAAATCGATCACACATACCTGGCTGGCAAAGGAGATATGTGAAATCAATCACACACACCGGGCTGGCAAAGGGGAATCTGAAATCGATCACTCACACACACCGGGCTGGCAAAGGAGGATCTGAAATCGATCACACACACCGGGCTGGCAAAGGGGAATCTGAAATCGATCACACACACCAGGCTGGCAAAGGAGGATCTGAAGTCGATCACACACACCGGACTGGCAAAGGGGAATCAGAAAACGATCACACGCACCGAGCTGGCAAAGGAGGATCTGAAATCGATCAAACACACACCAGTATGGCAAAGGAGAATCTGAAATCGAACACACACACACCGGTCTGGCAAAGGAGAATCTGCAATTGATCACACACACCAGGCTGGCAAAGGCGAATCTGAAATCGATCACACGCACCGGGCTGGCAAAGGAGAATCCGAAATCGATCACACACACACCGGGCTGGCAAAGGATGATCTGAAATCGATCACACACACCGGGCTGGCAAAAGGGAATCTGAAATCGATCACACACACCGGGCTGGCAAAGGGGAATCTGAAATCGATCACACACACCGGGCTGGCAAAGGAGAATCTGAAATCGATCACACACACACCGGGCTGGCAAAGGAGGATCTGAAATCGATCACACACACCTGGCTGGCAAAGGAGGGTCTGAAATCGATCACACACACCGGGCTGGCAAAGGAGAATCTGAAATCGATCACACACACCGGGCTGGTAAAGGGGAATCTGAAATCGATCACACACACCAGGCTGGCAAAGGGGAATCTGAAATCGATCACACACACCGGGCTGGCAAAGGGGAATCTGAAAGCAATCACACACACACCGGGCTGGCAAAGGGGAATCTGAAAGCAATCACACACACACCGGGCTGGCAAAGGGGAATCTGAAATCGATCACACACACACCGGGCTGGCAAAGGGGAATCTGAAATCGATCACACACACACCGGGCTGGCAAAGGGGAATCTGAAATCGATCATACACACTGGGCTGGCAAAGGGGAGTCTGAAATCGATCACACACACCGGACTGGCAAAGGGGAATCTGAATGCAATCACACACACACCGGGCTGGCAAAGGAGGATCTGAAATCGATCACACACACCGGACTGGCAAAGGGGAATCAGAAATCGATCACACACACCGGGCTGGCAAAGGGGAATCTGAAATCGATCACACACACCAGGCTGGCAAAGGAGGATCTGAAATCGACCACACACACCGGACTGGCAAAGGGAAATCAGAAATCGATCACACACACCGGGCTGGCAAAGGGGAATCTGAAATCGATCACACACACCAGGCTGGCAAAGGAGGATCTGAAATGGATCAAACACACACCAGGATGGCAAAGGAGAATCTGAAATCGATCATACACACCAGGCTGTCAAAGGGGAATCTGAAATCGATCACACATACCGGGCTGGCAATGGGGAATCTGAAATTGATCACACACACACCGGGCTGGCAAAGGGGAATCTGAAAGCAATCACACACACACCGGGCTGGCAAAGGGGAATCTGAAATCGATCACACACACCGGGCGGCAAAGGAGAATCTGAAATCGATCACACACACACCGGGCTGGCAAAGGAGAATCTGAAATCGATCATACACACCGGGCTGGCAAAGGAGAATCTGAATTCGATCAAACACACACCGGGCTGGCAAAGGGGAATCTGAAATCGATCACACACACCAGGCTGGCAAAGGAGAATCTGAATTCGATCAAACACACACCGGCCTGGCAAAGGAGAATCTGAAATCGCTCACACACACCGGGTGGCAAAGGAGAATCTGAAATCGATCACACACACCGGGCTAGCAAAGGGGAATCTCAAATCGATCACACACACCGGGCTGGCAAAGGTCAATCTGAAATCGATCACACACACCAGGCTGGTAATGAAGGATCTGAAATCGATCAAACACACACCAGGCTGACAAAGGGGAATTTGAAATCGATCACACACACCGGGCGGCAAAGGAGAATCTGAAATCGTTCACACACACACCAGGCTGGCAAAAGAGAAACTGAAATCGATCACACACACACCGGGCTGGCAAAGGAGGATCTGAAATCGATCACACACACCGGGCTGGCAAAGGGGAATCTGAAATCGATCACACACACCGGGCTGGCAAAGGGGAATCTGAAATCGATCACACACTCCAGGCTGGCAAAGGAGGATCTGAAATCGATCAAACACACACCAGGCGGCAAAGGGGAATCTGAAATCGATCACACACACCGGGCGGGCAAAGGAGAATCTGAAATCGATCACACAATACTGGCTGGCAAAGGAGATATGTGAAATCGATCACACACACCGGGCTGGCAAAGGGGAATCTGAAATCGATCACACACACACCGGGCTGGCAAAGGAGGATCTGAAATCGATCACACACAACGGGCTGGCAAAGGGGAATCTGAAATCGATCACACACACCAGGCTGGCAAAGGAGGATCTGAAATCGATCACACACACCGGACTGGCAAAGGGGAATCAGAAAACGATCACACACACCGGACTGGCAAAGTGGAATCTGAAATCGATCACACACACCAGGCTGGCAAAGGAGGATCTGAAATCGATCAAACACACACCAGTATGGCAAAGGAGAATCTGAAATCGAACACACACACACCGTTCTGGCAAAGGAGAATCTGCAATTGATCACACACACCAGGCTGGCAAAGGCGAATCTGAAATCGATCACACACACCGGGCTGGCAAAAGGGAATCTGAAATCGATCACACACACCGGGCTGGCAAAGGGGAATCTGAAATCGATCACACACACCGGGCTGGCAAAGGAGAATCTGAAATCGATCACACACACACCGGGCTGGCAAAGGAGGATCTGAAATCGATCACACACACCTGGCTGGCAAAGGAGGATCTGAAATCGATCACACACACCGGGCTGGAAAAGGAGAATCTGAAATCGATCACACACACCGGGCTGGTAAAGGGGAATCTGAAATCGACCACACACACCAGGCTAGCAAAGGGGAATCTGAAATCGATCAAACACAAACCTGGCTGTAAAGGTGAATTTGAAATCGATCACACACACCGGGCGGCAAAGGAGAATCTGAAATCGATCACACACACACCAGGCTGGCAAAGGGGAATCTGAAATCGATCACACACACACCGGGCTGGCAAAGGGGAATCTGAAAGCAATCACACACACACCGGGCTTGCAAAGGGGAATCTGAAAGCAATCACACACACACCGGGCTGGCAAAGGGGAATCTGAAATCGATCACACACATACCGGGCTGGCAAAGGGGAATCTGAAATCGATCACACACACACCGGGCTGGCAAAGGGGAATCTGAAATCGATCATACACACTGGGCTGGCAAAGGGGAGTCTGAAATCGATCACACACACCGGACTGGCAAAGGGGAATCTGAAATCGATCACACACACCAGGCTGGCAAAGGAGGATCTGAAATCGATCACACACACCGGACTGGCAAAGGGGAATCAGAAATCGATCACACACACCGGGCTGGCAAAGGGGAATCTGAAATCGATCACACACACCAGGCTGGCAAAGGAGGATCTGAAATCGACCACACACACCGGACTGGCAAAGGGGAATCAGAAATCGATCACACACACCGGGCTGGCAAAGGGGAATCTGAAATCGATCACACACACCAGGCTGGCAAAGGAGGATCTGAAATGGATCAAACACACACCAGGATGGCAAAGGAGAATCTGAAATCGATCATACACACCAGGCTGTCAAAGGGGAATCTGAAATCGATCACACATACCGGGCTGGCAATGGGGAATCTGAAATTGATCACACACACACCGGGCTGGCAAAGGGGAATCTGAAAGCGATCACACACACACCGGGCTGGCAAAGGGGAATCTGAAATCGATCACACACACTGGGCGGCAAAGGAGAATCTGAAATCGATCACACACACACCGGGCTGGCAAAGGAGAATCTGAAATCGATCATACACACCGCGCTGGCAAAGGAGAATCTGAATTCGATCAAACACACACCGGGCTGGCAAAGGGGATTCTGAAATCGATCACACACACCAGGCTGGCAAAGGAGAATCTGAAATCGATCACACACACACCGGGCTGGCAAAGGAGAATCTGAAATCGCTCACACACACCGGGTGGCAAAGGAGAATCTGAAATCGATCACACACACCGGGCTGGCAAAGGGGAATCTGAAATCGATCACACACACCGGGCTGGCAAAGGTCAATCTGAAATCGATCACACACACCAGGCTGGAAAAGGAGGATCTGAAATCGATCAAACACACACCAGGATGGCAAAGGAGAATCTGAAATCGATCACACACACCGGGCTGGCAAAGGAGAATCTGTAATCAATCACACACACCAGGCTAGCAAAGGAGGATCTGAAATCGATCACACACACCGGACTGGCAAAGAGGAATCAGAAATCGATCACACACACCGGGCTGGCAAAGAGGAATCTGAAATCGATCACACACACCAGGCTGGCAAAGGAGGATCTGAAATCGATCAAACACACACCAGGATGGCAAAGGAGATTCTGAAATCGATCACACACACCGGGCTGGCAAAGGAGAATCTGAAATCGAACACACACACACACCGGTCTGGCAAAGGAGAATCTGCAATCGATCACACACACCAGGCTGGCATAGGCGAATCTGAAATCGATCACACGCACACCCGGCTGGCAAAGGAGAATCTGAAATCGATCACACACACCGGGCTGGCGAAGGAGAATCTGAAATCGATCACAGACACACCGTGCTGGCAAAGGAGGATCTGAAATCGATCACACACACCGGGCTGGCAAAGGGGAATCTGAAATCGATCACACACACCGGGCTGGCAAAGGGGAATCTGAAATCGATCACACACACCAGGCTGGCAAAGGAGGATCTGAAAGCGATCACACACACCGGGCTGGCAAAGGGGAATCAGAAATCGATCACACACACCGGGCTGGCAAAGGGGAATCTGAAATCGATCACACACACCAGGCTGGCAAAGGGGAATCTGAAATGGATCAAACACACACCAGGATGGCAAAGGAGAATCTGAAATCGATCACACACACCGGGCTGGCAAAGGAGAATCTGAAATCGAACACACACACACCGGTCTGGCAAAGGAGAATCTGCAATCGATCACACACACCAGGCTGGCAAAGGCTAATCTGAAATCGATCACACACACACCGGGCTGGCAAAGGGGAATCTGAAATCGATCACACACACCAGGCTGGCAAAGGCTAATCTGAAATCGATCACACGCACACCGGGCTGGCAAAGGAGAATCTGAAATCGATCACACACACCGGGCTGGCAAAGGAGAATCTGAAATCGATCACAGACACACCGTGCTGGCAAAGGAGGATCTGAAATCGATCACACACACCGGGCTGGCAAAGGGGAATCTGAAATCGATCACACACACCGGGCTGGCAAAGGGAAATTTGAAATCGATCACACACACCGGGCGGCAAAGGAGAATCTGAAATCGTTCACACACACACCAGGCTGGCAAAAGAGAAACTGTAATCGATCACACACACACCGGGCTGGCAAAGGGGAATCTGAAATCGATCACACACACCGGGCTGGCAATTGGGAATCTGAAATTGATCACACACACACCGGGCTGGCAAAGGGGAATCTGAAAGCAATCACACACACACCGGGCTGGCAAAGGGGAATCTGAAATCGATCACACACACACTGGGCTGGCAAAGGGGAATCTGAAATCGATCACACACACTGGGCTGGCAAAGGGGAATCTGAAATCGATCATACACACCAGGCTGGCAATGGAGGATCTGAAATCGATCAAACACACACCAGGCGGGCAAAGGAGAATCTGAAATCGATCACACACACCGGGCTGGCAAAGGGGAATCTGAAATCGATCACACACACCGGGCGGGCAAAGGAGAATCTGAAATCGATTACACACACCGGGCTGGCAAAGGGGAATCTGAAATCGATCACACACACATCGGCTGGCAAAGGGGAATCTGAAATCGATCACACACACACCGGGCTGGCAAAGGAGGATCTGAAATCGATCACACACACAGGGCTGGCAAAGGGGAATCTGAAATCGATCACACACACCGGGCTGGCAAAGGAGAATCTGAAATCGTTCACACACACACCAGGCTGGCAAAAGAGAAACTGAAATCGATCACACACACACCGGGCTGGCAAAGAGGAATCTGAAATCGATCACACACACCGGGCTGGCAAAGGAGAATCTGAAATCGATCACACACACCGGGCTGGCAAATGGGAATCTGAAATCGATCACACAAACCGGGCGGGCAAAGGAGAATCTGAAATCGATCACACATACCTGGCTGGCAAAGGAGATATGTGAAATCGATCACACACACCGGGCTGGCAAAGGGGAATCTGAAATCGATCACACACACATCGGCTGGAAAAGGGGAATCTGAAATCGATCACACACACACCGGGCTGGCAAAGGAGGATCTGAAATCGATCACACACACCGGGCTGGCAAAGGGGAATCTGAAATCGATCACACACACCGGGCTGGCAAAGGGGAAACTGAAATCGATCACACACTCCAGGCTGGCAAAGGAGGATCTGAAATCGATCACACACACCGGACTGGCAAAGGGGAATCAGAAAACGATCACACACACCGGGCTGGCAAAGTGGAATCTGAAATCGATCACACACACCAGGCTGGCAAAGGAGGATCTGAAATCGATCAAACACACACCAGGATGGCAAAGGAGAATCTGAAATCGATCACACACACCGGGCTGGCAAAGGAGAATCTGAAATCGATCACACACACACACCGGTCTGGCAAAGGAGAATCTGCAATCGATCACACACACCAGGCTGGCAAAGGAGAATCTGAAATCGATCACACGCACCGGGCTGGCAAAGGAGAATCCGAAATTGATCACACACACACCGGGCTGGCAAAGGAGGATCTGAAATCGATCAGACACACCGGGCTGGCAAAGGGGAATCTGAAATCGATCACACACACCGGGCTAGCAAAGGGGAATCTGAAATCGATCACACACACCGGGCTGGCAAAGGAGAATCTGAAATCGATCACACACACACCGGGCTGGCAAAGGAGGATCTGAAATCGATCACACACACCTGGCTGGCAAAGGAGGATCTGAAATCGATCACACACACCGGGCTGGCAAAGGAGAATCTGAAATCGATCACACACACCGGGCTGGTAAAGGGGAATCTGAAATCGACCACACACACCAGGCTAGCAAAGGGGAATCTGAAATCGATCAAACACAAACCTGGCTGTAAAGGGGAATTTGAAATCGATCACAGACACCAGGCTAGCAAAGGAGGATCTGAAATCGATCAAACACACACCAGGCTGACAAAGGGGAATTTGAAATCGATCACACACACCGGGCGGCAAAGGAGAATCTGAAATCGATCACACACACTCCAGGCTGGCAAAGGGGAATCTGAAATCGATCACACACACACCGGGCTGGCAAAGGGGAATCTGAAAGCAATCACACACACACCGGGCTGGCAAAGGGGAATCTGAAATCGATCACACACACACCGGGCTGGCAAAGGGGAATCTGAAATCGATCACACACACACCGGGCTGGCAAAGGGGAATCTGAAATCGATCATACACACTGGGCTGGCAAAGGGGAATCTGAAATCGATCACACACACCGGACTGGCAAAGGGGAATCTGAAATCGATCACACACACCAGGCTGGCAAAGGAGGATCTGAAATCGATCACACACACCGGACTGGCAAAGGGGAATCAGAAATCGATCACACACACCGGGCTGGCAAAGGGGAATCTGAAATCGATCACACACACCAGGCTGGCAAAGGAGGATCTGAAATCGACCACACACACCGGACTGGCAAAGGGGAATCAGAAATCGATCACACACACCGGGCTGGCAAAGGGGAATCTGAAATCGATCACACACACCGGGCTGGCAAAGGAGGATCTGAAATGGATCAAACACACACCAGGATGGCAAAGGAGAATCTGAAATCGATCATACACACCAGGCTGGCAATTGGGAATCTGAAAGCAATCACACTCACACCGGGCTGGCAAAGGGGAATCTGAAAGCAATCACACACACACCGGGCTGGCAATGGGGAATCTGAAATCGATCACACACACACTGGGCTGGCAAAGGGGAATCTGAAATCGATCACACACCCACAGGGCTGGCAAAGGGGAATCTGAAATCGATCATACACACCGGGCTGGCAATGGAGAATCTGAAATCGATCACACACACCGGGCTGGCAAAGCTGAATCTGAAATCGATCACACACGCACCGGGCTGGCAATGGAGAATCTGAAATCGATCACAAACACCGGGCTGGCAAAGGAGGATCTGAAATCGATCACACACACACCGGGCTGGCAAAGGGGAATCTGAAATCGATCATACACACTGGGCTGGCAAAGGGGAATCTGAAATCGATCACACACACCAGGCTGGCAAATGGGAATCTGAAATCGAAATAACACACACCGGGCTGGCAAAGGGGAATCTGAAATCAATCACACACACATCGGGCTGGCAAAGGAAAATCTGAAATCGATCACACACACTGGGCTAGCAAAGGGGAATCTGAAATCAATCACACACACACCGGGCTGGCAAAGGAGGATCTGAAATCGATCAAACACACACCGGGCTGGCAAAGGGGAATCTGAAATCGATCACACACACCAGGCTGGTAATGAAGGATCTGAAATCGATCAAACACACACCAGGCTGACAAAGGGGAATTTGAAATCGATCACACACACCGGGCGGCAAAGGAGAATCTGAAATCGTTCACACACACACCAGGCTGGCAAAAGAGAAACTGAAATCGATCACACACACACCAGGCTGGCAAAGGAGGATCTGAGATCGATCACACACACCGGGCTGGCAAAGGGGAATCTGAAATCGATCACACACTCCAGGCTGGCAAAGGAGGATCTGAGATCGATCAAACACACACCAGGCTGGCAAAGGGGAATCTGAAATCGATCACACACACCGGGCGGGCAAAGGAGAATCTGAAATCGATCACACATACCTGGCTGGCAAAGGAGATATGTGAAATCGATCACACACACCGGGCTGGCAAAGGGGAATCTGAAATCGATCACACACACACCGGGTTGGCAAAGGAGGATCTGAAATCGATCACACACACCGGGCTGGCAAAGGGGAATCTGAAATCGATCACACACACCGGGCTGGCAAAGGGGAATCTGAAATCGATCACACACACCAGGCTGGCAAAGGAGGATCTGAAATCGATCACACACACCGGGCTGGCAAAGGGGAATCTGAAATCGATCACACACACCAGGCTGGTAATGAAGGATCTGAAATCGATCAAACACACACCAGGCTGACAAAGGGGAATTTGAAATCGATCACACACACCGGGCGGCAAAGGAGAATCTGAAATCGTTCACACACACACCAGGCTGGCAAAAGAGAAACTGAAATCGATCACACACACACCGGGCTGGCAAAGGAGGATCTGAAATCGATCACACACACCGGGCTGGCAAAGGGGAATCTGAAATCGATCACACACACCGGGCTGGCAAAGGGGAATCTGAAATCGATCACACACTCCAGGCTGGCAAAGGAGGATCTGAAATCGATCAAACACACACCAGGCTGGCAAAGGGGAATCTGAAATCGATCACACACACCGTGCGGGCAAAGGAGAATCTGAAATCGGTCACACATACCTGGCTGGCAAAGGAGATATGTGAAATCGATCACACACACCGGGCTGGCAAAGGGGAATCTGAAATCGATCACACACGCACCGGGCTGGCAAAGGAGGATCTGAAATCGATCACACACACCGGGCTGGCAAAGGGGAATCTGAAATCGATCACACACACCAGGCTGGCAAAGGGGAATCTGAAATCGATCACACACACCAGGCTGGCAAAGGAGGATCTGAAATCGATCACACACACCGGACTGGCAAAGGGGAATCAGAAAACGATCACACACACCGGGCTGGCAAAGTGGAATCTGAAATCGATCACACACACCAGGCTGGCAAAGGAGAATCTGAAATCGATCACACACACCAGGCTGGCAAAGTGGAATCTGAAATCGATCACACACACCGGGCTGGCAATGCAGAATCTGAAATCGATCACAAACACCGGGCTGGCAAAGGAGGATCTGAAATCGATCACACACACACCGGGCTGGCAAAGGGGAATCTGAAATCGATCATACACACTGGACTGGCAAAGGGGAATCTGAAATCGATCACACACACCAGGCTGGCAAATGGGAATCTGAAATCGAAATAACACACACCGGGCTGGCAAAGGGGAATCTGAAATCAATCACACACACATCGGGCTGGCAAAGGAAAATCTGAAATCGATCACACACACTGGGCTAGCAAAGGGGAATCTGAAATCAATCACACACACACCGGGCTGGCAAAGGAGGATCTGAAATCGATCAAACACACACCGGGCTGGCAAAGGGGAATCTGAAATCGATCACACACACCAGGCTGGTAATGAAGGATCTGAAATCGATCAAACACACACCAGGCTGACAAAGGGGAATTTGAAATCGATCACACACACCGGGCGGCAAAGGAGAATCTGAAATCGTTCACACACACACCAGGCTGGCAAAAGAGAAACTGAAATCGATCACACACACACCGGGCTGGCAAAGGAGGATCTGAAATCGATCACACACACCGGGCTGGCAAAGGGGAATCTGAAATCGATCACACACACCGGGCTGGCAAAGGGGAATCTGAAATCGATCACACACTCCAGGCTGGCAAAGGAGGATCTGAAATCGATCAAACACACACCAGGCGGGCAAAGGAGAATCTGAAATCGATCACACACTCCGGGCTGGCAAAGGAGAATCTGAAATCGATCACACAGACCGGGCGGGCAAAGGAGAATCTGAAATCGATCACACATACCTGGCTGGCAAAGGAGATATGTGAAATCAATCACACACACCGGGCTGGCAAAGGGGAATCTGAAATCGATCACTCACACACACCGGGCTGGCAAAGGAGGATCTGAAATCGATCACACACACCGGGCTGGCAAAGGGGAATCTGAAATCGATCACACACACCAGGCTGGCAAAGGAGGATCTGAAGTCGATCACACACACCGGACTGGCAAAGGGGAATCAGAAAACGATCACACGCACCGAGCTGGCAAAGGAGGATCTGAAATCGATCAAACACACACCAGTATGGCAAAGGAGAATCTGAAATCGAACACACACACACCGGTCTGGCAAAGGAGAATCTGCAATTGATCACACACACCAGGCTGGCAAAGGCGAATCTGAATTAGATCACACGCACCGGGCTGGCAAAGGAGAATCCGAAATCGATCACACACACACCGGGCTGGCAAAGGATGATCTGAAATCGATCACACACACCGGGCTGGCAAAAGGGAATCTGAAATCGATCACACACACCGGGCTGGCAAAGGGGAATCTGAAATCGATCACACACACCGGGCTGGCAAAGGAGAATCTGAAATCGATCACACACACACCGGGCTGGCAAAGGAGGATCTGAAATCGATCACACACACCTGGCTGGCAAAGGAGGGTCTGAAATCGATCACACACACCGGGCTGGCAAAGGAGAATCTGAAATCGATCACACACACCGGGCTGGTAAAGGGGAATCTGAAATCGATCACACACACCAGGCTGGCAAAGGGGAATCTGAAATCGATCACACACACCGGGCTGGCAAAGGGGAATCTGAAAGCAATCACACACACACCGGGCTGGCAAAGGGGAATCTGAAAGCAATCACACACACACCGGGCTGGCAAAGGGGAATCTGAAATCGATCACACACACACCGGGCTGGCAAAGGGGAATCTGAAATCGATCACACACACACCGGGCTGGCAAAGGGGAATCTGAAATCGATCATACACACTGGGCTGGCAAAGGGGAGTCTGAAATCGATCACACACACCGGACTGGCAAAGGGGAATCTGAATGCAATCACACACACACCGGGCTGGCAAAGGAGGATCTGAAATCGATCACACACACCGGACTGGCAAAGGGGAATCAGAAATCGATCACACACACCGGGCTGGCAAAGGGGAATCTGAAATCGATCACACACACCAGGCTGGCAAAGGAGGATCTGAAATCGACCACACACACCGGACTGGCAAAGGGAAATCAGAAATCGATCACACACACCGGGCTGGCAAAGGGGAATCTGAAATCGATCACACACACCAGGCTGGCAAAGGAGGATCTGAAATGGATCAAACACACACCAGGATGGCAAAGGAGAATCTGAAATCGATCATACACACCAGGCTGTCAAAGGGGAATCTGAAATCGATCACACATACCGGGCTGGCAATGGGGAATCTGAAATTGATCACACACACACCGGGCTGGCAAAGGGGAATCTGAAAGCAATCACACACACACCGGGCTGGCAAAGGGGAATCTGAAATCGATCACACACACCGGGCGGCAAAGGAGAATCTGAAATCGATCACACACACACCGGGCTGGCAAAGGAGAATCTGAAATCGATCATACACACCGGGCTGGCAAAGGAGAATCTGAATTCGATCAAACACACACCGGGCTGGCAAAGGGGAATCTGAAATCGATCACACACACCAGGCTGGCAAAGGAGAATCTGAATTCGATCAAACACACACCGGCCTGGCAAAGGAGAATCTGAAATCGCTCACACACACCGGGTGGCAAAGGAGAATCTGAAATCGATCACACACACCGGGCTAGCAAAGGGGAATCTCAAATCGATCACACACACCGGGCTGGCAAAGGTCAATCTGAAATCGATCACACACACCAGGCTGGTAATGAAGGATCTGAAATCGATCAAACACACACCAGGCTGACAAAGGGGAATTTGAAATCGATCACACACACCGGGCGGCAAAGGAGAATCTGAAATCGTTCACACACACACCAGGCTGGCAAAAGAGAAACTGAAATCGATCACACACACACCGGGCTGGCAAAGGAGGATCTGAAATCGATCACACACACCGGGCTGGCAAAGGGGAATCTGAAATCGATCACACACACCGGGCTGGCAAAGGGGAATCTGAAATCGATCACACACTCCAGGCTGGCAAAGGAGGATCTGAAATCGATCAAACACACACCAGGCGGCAAAGGGGAATCTGAAATCGATCACACACACCGGGCGGGCAAAGGAGAATCTGAAATCGATCACACAATACTGGCTGGCAAAGGAGATATGTGAAATCGATCACACACACCGGGCTGGCAAAGGGGAATCTGAAATCGATCACACACACACCGGGCTGGCAAAGGAGGATCTGAAATCGATCACACACAACGGGCTGGCAAAGGGGAATCTGAAATCGATCACACACACCAGGCTGGCAAAGGAGGATCTGAAATCGATCACACACACCGGACTGGCAAAGGGGAATCAGAAAACGATCACACACACCGGACTGGCAAAGTGGAATCTGAAATCGATCACACACACCAGGCTGGCAAAGGAGGATCTGAAATCGATCAAACACACACCAGTATGGCAAAGGAGAATCTGAAATCGAACACACACACACCGTTCTGGCAAAGGAGAATCTGCAATTGATCACACACACCAGGCTGGCAAAGGCGAATCTGAAATCGATCACACACACCGGGCTGGCAAAAGGGAATCTGAAATCGATCACACACACCGGGCTGGCAAAGGGGAATCTGAAATCGATCACACACACCGGGCTGGCAAAGGAGAATCTGAAATCGATCACACACACACCGGGCTGGCAAAGGAGGATCTGAAATCGATCACACACACCTGGCTGGCAAAGGAGGATCTGAAATCGATCACACACACCGGGCTGGAAAAGGAGAATCTGAAATCGATCACACACACCGGGCTGGTAAAGGGGAATCTGAAATCGACCACACACACCAGGCTAGCAAAGGGGAATCTGAAATCGATCAAACACAAACCTGGCTGTAAAGGTGAATTTGAAATCGATCACACACACCGGGCGGCAAAGGAGAATCTGAAATCGATCACACACACACCAGGCTGGCAAAGGGGAATCTGAAATCGATCACACACACACCGGGCTGGCAAAGGGGAATCTGAAAGCAATCACACACACACCGGGCTTGCAAAGGGGAATCTGAAAGCAATCACACACACACCGGGCTGGCAAAGGGGAATCTGAAATCGATCACACACATACCGGGCTGGCAAAGGGGAATCTGAAATCGATCACACACACACCGGGCTGGCAAAGGGGAATCTGAAATCGATCATACACACTGGGCTGGCAAAGGGGAGTCTGAAATCGATCACACACACCGGACTGGCAAAGGGGAATCTGAAATCGATCACACACACCAGGCTGGCAAAGGAGGATCTGAAATCGATCACACACACCGGACTGGCAAAGGGGAATCAGAAATCGATCACACACACCGGGCTGGCAAAGGGGAATCTGAAATCGATCACACACACCAGGCTGGCAAAGGAGGATCTGAAATCGACCACACACACCGGACTGGCAAAGGGGAATCAGAAATCGATCACACACACCGGGCTGGCAAAGGGGAATCTGAAATCGATCACACACACCAGGCTGGCAAAGGAGGATCTGAAATGGATCAAACACACACCAGGATGGCAAAGGAGAATCTGAAATCGATCATACACACCAGGCTGTCAAAGGGGAATCTGAAATCGATCACACATACCGGGCTGGCAATGGGGAATCTGAAATTGATCACACACACACCGGGCTGGCAAAGGGGAATCTGAAAGCGATCACACACACACCGGGCTGGCAAAGGGGAATCTGAAATCGATCACACACACTGGGCGGCAAAGGAGAATCTGAAATCGATCACACACACACCGGGCTGGCAAAGGAGAATCTGAAATCGATCATACACACCGCGCTGGCAAAGGAGAATCTGAATTCGATCAAACACACACCGGGCTGGCAAAGGGGATTCTGAAATCGATCACACACACCAGGCTGGCAAAGGAGAATCTGAAATCGATCACACACACACCGGGCTGGCAAAGGAGAATCTGAAATCGCTCACACACACCGGGTGGCAAAGGAGAATCTGAAATCGATCACACACACCGGGCTGGCAAAGGGGAATCTGAAATCGATCACACACACCGGGCTGGCAAAGGTCAATCTGAAATCGATCACACACACCAGGCTGGAAAAGGAGGATCTGAAATCGATCAAACACACACCAGGATGGCAAAGGAGAATCTGAAATCGATCACACACACCGGGCTGGCAAAGGAGAATCTGTAATCAATCACACACACCAGGCTAGCAAAGGAGGATCTGAAATCGATCACACACACCGGACTGGCAAAGAGGAATCAGAAATCGATCACACACACCGGGCTGGCAAAGAGGAATCTGAAATCGATCACACACACCAGGCTGGCAAAGGAGGATCTGAAATCGATCAAACACACACCAGGATGGCAAAGGAGATTCTGAAATCGATCACACACACCGGGCTGGCAAAGGAGAATCTGAAATCGAACACACACACACACCGGTCTGGCAAAGGAGAATCTGCAATCGATCACACACACCAGGCTGGCATAGGCGAATCTGAAATCGATCACACGCACACCCGGCTGGCAAAGGAGAATCTGAAATCGATCACACACACCGGGCTGGCGAAGGAGAATCTGAAATCGATCACAGACACACCGTGCTGGCAAAGGAGGATCTGAAATCGATCACACACACCGGGCTGGCAAAGGGGAATCTGAAATCGATCACACACACCGGGCTGGCAAAGGGGAATCTGAAATCGATCACACACACCAGGCTGGCAAAGGAGGATCTGAAAGCGATCACACACACCGGGCTGGCAAAGGGGAATCAGAAATCGATCACACACACCGGGCTGGCAAAGGGGAATCTGAAATCGATCACACACACCAGGCTGGCAAAGGGGAATCTGAAATGGATCAAACACACACCAGGATGGCAAAGGAGAATCTGAAATCGATCACACACACCGGGCTGGCAAAGGAGAATCTGAAATCGAACACACACACACCGGTCTGGCAAAGGAGAATCTGCAATCGATCACACACACCAGGCTGGCAAAGGCTAATCTGAAATCGATCACACACACACCGGGCTGGCAAAGGGGAATCTGAAATCGATCACACACACCAGGCTGGCAAAGGCTAATCTGAAATCGATCACACGCACACCGGGCTGGCAAAGGAGAATCTGAAATCGATCACACACACCGGGCTGGCAAAGGAGAATCTGAAATCGATCACAGACACACCGTGCTGGCAAAGGAGGATCTGAAATCGATCACACACACCGGGCTGGCAAAGGGGAATCTGAAATCGATCACACACACCGGGCTGGCAAAGGGAAATTTGAAATCGATCACACACACCGGGCGGCAAAGGAGAATCTGAAATCGTTCACACACACACCAGGCTGGCAAAAGAGAAACTGTAATCGATCACACACACACCGGGCTGGCAAAGGGGAATCTGAAATCGATCACACACACCGGGCTGGCAATTGGGAATCTGAAATTGATCACACACACACCGGGCTGGCAAAGGGGAATCTGAAAGCAATCACACACACACCGGGCTGGCAAAGGGGAATCTGAAATCGATCACACACACACTGGGCTGGCAAAGGGGAATCTGAAATCGATCACACACACTGGGCTGGCAAAGGGGAATCTGAAATCGATCATACACACCAGGCTGGCAATGGAGGATCTGAAATCGATCAAACACACACCAGGCGGGCAAAGGAGAATCTGAAATCGATCACACACACCGGGCTGGCAAAGGGGAATCTGAAATCGATCACACACACCGGGCGGGCAAAGGAGAATCTGAAATCGATTACACACACCGGGCTGGCAAAGGGGAATCTGAAATCGATCACACACACATCGGCTGGCAAAGGGGAATCTGAAATCGATCACACACACACCGGGCTGGCAAAGGAGGATCTGAAATCGATCACACACACAGGGCTGGCAAAGGGGAATCTGAAATCGATCACACACACCGGGCTGGCAAAGGAGAATCTGAAATCGTTCACACACACACCAGGCTGGCAAAAGAGAAACTGAAATCGATCACACACACACCGGGCTGGCAAAGAGGAATCTGAAATCGATCACACACACCGGGCTGGCAAAGGAGAATCTGAAATCGATCACACACACCGGGCTGGCAAATGGGAATCTGAAATCGATCACACAAACCGGGCGGGCAAAGGAGAATCTGAAATCGATCACACATACCTGGCTGGCAAAGGAGATATGTGAAATCGATCACACACACCGGGCTGGCAAAGGGGAATCTGAAATCGATCACACACACATCGGCTGGAAAAGGGGAATCTGAAATCGATCACACACACACCGGGCTGGCAAAGGAGGATCTGAAATCGATCACACACACCGGGCTGGCAAAGGGGAATCTGAAATCGATCACACACACCGGGCTGGCAAAGGGGAAACTGAAATCGATCACACACTCCAGGCTGGCAAAGGAGGATCTGAAATCGATCACACACACCGGACTGGCAAAGGGGAATCAGAAAACGATCACACACACCGGGCTGGCAAAGTGGAATCTGAAATCGATCACACACACCAGGCTGGCAAAGGAGGATCTGAAATCGATCAAACACACACCAGGATGGCAAAGGAGAATCTGAAATCGATCACACACACCGGGCTGGCAAAGGAGAATCTGAAATCGATCACACACACACACCGGTCTGGCAAAGGAGAATCTGCAATCGATCACACACACCAGGCTGGCAAAGGAGAATCTGAAATCGATCACACGCACCGGGCTGGCAAAGGAGAATCCGAAATTGATCACACACACACCGGGCTGGCAAAGGAGGATCTGAAATCGATCAGACACACCGGGCTGGCAAAGGGGAATCTGAAATCGATCACACACACCGGGCTAGCAAAGGGGAATCTGAAATCGATCACACACACCGGGCTGGCAAAGGAGAATCTGAAATCGATCACACACACACCGGGCTGGCAAAGGAGGATCTGAAATCGATCACACACACCTGGCTGGCAAAGGAGGATCTGAAATCGATCACACACACCGGGCTGGCAAAGGAGAATCTGAAATCGATCACACACACCGGGCTGGTAAAGGGGAATCTGAAATCGACCACACACACCAGGCTAGCAAAGGGGAATCTGAAATCGATCAAACACAAACCTGGCTGTAAAGGGGAATTTGAAATCGATCACAGACACCAGGCTAGCAAAGGAGGATCTGAAATCGATCAAACACACACCAGGCTGACAAAGGGGAATTTGAAATCGATCACACACACCGGGCGGCAAAGGAGAATCTGAAATCGATCACACACACTCCAGGCTGGCAAAGGGGAATCTGAAATCGATCACACACACACCGGGCTGGCAAAGGGGAATCTGAAAGCAATCACACACACACCGGGCTGGCAAAGGGGAATCTGAAATCGATCGCACACACACTGGGCTGGCAAAGGGGAATCTGAAATCGATCACACACACACCGGGCTGGCAAAGGGGAATCTGAAATCGATCATACACACTGGGCTGGCAAAGGGGAATCTGAAATCGATCACACACACCGGGCGGCAAAGGAGAATCTGAAATCGATCACACACACTCCAGGCTGGCAAAGGGGAATCTGAAATCGATCACACACACACCGGGCTGGCAAAGGGGAATCTGAAAGCAATCACACACACACCGGGCTGGCAAAGGGGAATCTGAAATCGATCACACACACACCGGGCTGGCAAAGGGGAATCTGAAATCGATCACACACACACCGGGCTGGCAAAGGGGAATCTGAAATCGATCATACACACTGGGCTGGCAAAGGGGAATCTGAAATCGATCACACACACCGGACTGGCAAAGGGGAATCTGAAATCGATCACACACACCAGGCTGGCAAAGGAGGATCTGAAATCGATCACACACACCGGGCTGGCAAAGGAGAATCTGAAATCGAACACACACACACCGGTCTGGCAAAGGCGAATCTGAAATCGATCACACGCACCGGGCTGGCAAAGGAGAATCCGAAATTGATCACACACACACCGGGCTGGCAAAGGAGGATCTGAAATCGATCAGACACACCGGGCTGGCAAAGGGGAATCTGAAATCGATCACACACACCGGGCTGGCAAAGGGGAATCTGAAATCGATCACACACACCGGGCTGGCAAAGGAGAATCTGAAATCGATCACACACACACCGGGCTGGCAAAGGAGGATCTGAAATTGATCACACACACCTGGCTGGCAAAGGAGGATCTGAAATCGATCACACACACCGGGCTGGCAAAGGAGAATCTGAAATCGATCACACACACCGGGCTGGTAAAGGGGAATCTGAAATCGACCACACACACCAGGCTAGCAAAGGGGAATCTGAAATCGATCAAACACAAACCTGGCTGTAAAGGGGAATTTGAAATCGATCACAGACACCAGGCAAGCAAAGGAGGATCTGAAATCGATCAAACACACACCAGGCTGACAAAGGGGAATTTGAAATCGATCACACACACCGGGCGGCAAAGGAGAATCTGAAATCGATCACACACACACCAGGCTGGCAAAGGGGAATCTGAAATCGATCACACACACACCTGGCTGGCAAAGGGGAATCTGAAAGCAATCACACACACACCGGGCTGGCAAAGGGGAATCTGAAATCGATCACACACACACCGGGCTGGCAAAGGGGAATCTGAAATCGATCACACACACACCGGGCTGGCAAAGGGGAATCTGAAATCGATCATACACACTGGGCTGGCAAAGGGGAATCTGAAATCGATCACACACACCGGACTGGCAAAGGGGAGTCTGAAATCGATCACACACACCAGGCTGGCAAAGGAGGATCTGAAATCGATCACACACACCGGACTGGCAAAGGGGAATCAGAAATCGATCACACACACCGGGCTGGCAAAGGGGAATCTGAAATCGATCACACACACCAGGCTGGCAAAGGAGGATCTGAAATCGACCACACACCCCGGACTGGCAAAGGGGAATCAGAAATCGATCACACACACCGGGCTGGCAAAGGGGAATCTGAAATCGATCACACACACCGGGCTGGCAAAGGAGGATCTGAAATGGATCAAACACACACCAGGATGGCAAAGGAGAATCTGAAATCGATCACACACACCGGGCTGGAAAAGGAGAATCTGAAATCGATCAAACACACACCGGGCTGGCAATGGGGAATCTGAAAATGATCACACACACACCGGGCTGGCAAAGGGGAATCTGAAAGCAATCACACACACACCGGGCTGGCAAAGGGGAATCTGAAATCGATCACACACACCGGGCGGCAAAGGAGAATCTGAAATCGATCACACACACCGGGCGGAAAAGGTGAATCTGAAATCGATCACACACACACCGGACTGGCAAAGGAGAATCTGAAATCGATCATACACACCGGGCTGGCAAAGGAGAATCTGAATTCGATCAAACACACACCGGGCTGGCAAAGGGGAATCTGAAATCGATCACACACACCAGGCTGGCAAAGGAGAATCTGAAATCGATCACACACACACCGGGCTGGCAAAGGAGAATCTGAAATCGCTCACACACACCGGGTGGCAAAGGAGAATCTGAAATCGATCACACACACCGGGCTGGCAAAGGGGAATCTGAAATCGATCACACACACCGGGCTGGCAAAGGTCAATCTGAAATCGATCACACACACCAGGCTGGCAAAGGAGGATCTGAAATCGATCAAACACACACCAGGATGGCAAAGGAGAATCTGAAATCGATCACACACACCGGGCTGGCAAAGGAGAATCTGAAATCAATCACACACACCAGGATAGCAAAGGAGGATCTGAAATCGATCACACACACCGGACTGGCAAAGAGGAATCAGAAATCGATCACATACACCGGGCTGGCAAAGAGGAATCTGAAATCGATCACACACACCAGGCTGGCAAAGGAGGATCTGAAATCGATCAAACACACACCAGGATGGCAAAGGAGAATCTGAAATTGATCACACACACCGGGCTGGCAAAGGAGAATCTGAAATCGAACACACACACACCGGTCTGGCAAAGGAGAATCTGCAATTGATCACACACACCAGGCTGGCAAAGGCGAATCTGAAATCGATCACACGCACACCGGGCTGGCAAAGGAGAATCTGAAATCGATCACACACACCGGGCTGGCGAAGGAGAATCTGAAATCGATCACAGACACACCGTGCTGGCAAAGGAGGATCTGAAATCGATCACACACACCGGGCTGGCAAAGGGGAATCTGAAATCGATCACACACACCGGGCTGGCAAAGGGGAATCTGAAATCGATCACACACACCAGGCTGGCAAAGGGGAATCTGAAAGCGATCACACACACCGGGCTGGCAAAGGGTAATCTGAAATCGATCACACACACCGGGCTGGCAAAGGGGAATCTGAAATCGATCACACACACCGGGCTGGCAATGGGGTATCTGAAATCGATCATACACACATCGGCTGGCAAAGTAGGATCTGAAATCGATCAAACACACCGGGCTGGCAAAGGAGGATCTGAAATCGATCACACACACCGGGCTGGCAATTGGGAATCTGAAATCGATCACACACACCGGGCTGGCAATGGGGAATCTGAAATCGATCACACACACACTGGGCTGGCAAAGGGGAATCTGAAATCGATCACACACACACCGGGCTGGCAAAGGGGAATCTGAAATCGATCATACACACTGGACTGGCAAAGGGGAATCTGAAATCGATCACACACACCAGGTTGGAAAAGGAGAATCTGAAATCGATCACACACGCACCGGGCTGGCAATGGAGAATCTGATATCGATCACACACACCGGGCTGGCAAAGCTGAATCTGAAATCGATCACACATGCACCGGGCTGGCAATGGAGAATCTGAAATCGATCACAAACACCGGGCTGGCAAAGGAGGATCTGAAATCGATCACACACACACCGGGCTGGCAAAGGGGAATCTGAAATCGATCATAAACACTGGGCTGGCAAAGGTGAATCTGAAATCGATCACACACACCAGGCTGGCAAAGGGGAATCTGAAATCGAAATAACACACACCGGGCTGGCAAAGGGGAATCTGAAATCAATCACACACACATCGGGCTGGCAAAGGAAAATCTGAAATCGATCACACACACAGGGCTGGCAAAGGGGAATCTGAAATCAATCACACACACACCGGGCTGGCAAAAGAGGATCTGAAATCGATCAAACACACACCAGGCTGACAAAGGGGAATTTGAAATCGATCACACACACCGGGCGGCAAAGGAGAATCTGAAATCGTTCACACACACACCAGGCTGGCAAAAGAGAAACTGAAATCGATCACACACACACCGGGCTGGCAAAGGGGAATCTGAAATCGATCACACACACCGGGCTGGCAATTGGGAATCTGAAATTGATCACACACACACCGGGCTGGCAAAGGGGAATCTGAAAGCAATCACACACACACCGGGCTGGCAAAGGGGAATCTGAAATCGATCACACACACACTGGGCTGGCAAAGGAGAATCTGAAATCGATCACACACACACTGGGCTGGCAAAGGGGAATCTGAAATCGATCACACACACCGGGCTGGCAATGGAGGATCTGAAATCGATCAAACACACACCAGGCGGGCAAAGGAGAATCTGAAATCGATCACACACACCGGGCTGGCAAAGGGGAATCTGAAATCGATCACACACACCGGGCGGGCAAAGGAGAATCTGAAATCGATCACACATACCTGGCTGGCAAAGGAGATATGTGAAATCGATCACACACACCAGGCTGGCAAAGGGGAATCTGAAATCGATCACACACACACCGGGCTGGCAAAATAGGATCTGAAATCGATCACACACATCGGGCTGGCAAAGGGGAATCTGAAATCGATCACACACACCGGGCTGGCAAAGGGGAAACTGAAATCGATCACACACTCCAGGCTGGCAAAGGAGGATCTGAAATCGATCACACACACCGGACTGGCAAAGGGGAATCAGAAAACGATCACACACACCGGGCTGGCAAAGTGGAATCTGAAATCGATCACACACACCAGGCTGGCAAAGGGGAATCTGAAATCGATCACACACACCAGGCTGGAAAAGGAGAATCTGAAATCGATCACACACGCACCGGGCTGGCAATGGAGAATCTGAAATCGATCACACACACCGGGCTGGCAAAGGAGAATCTGAAATCGATCACACACGCACCGGGCTGGCAATGGAGAATCTGAAATCGATCACAAACACCGGGCTGGCAAAGGAGGATCTGAAATCGATCACACACACACCGGGCTGGCAAAGGGGAATCTGAAATCGATCATACACACTGGGCTGGCAAAGGGGAATCTGAAATCGATCACACACACCGGGCTGGCAAAGGGGAATCTGAAATCGAAATAACACATACCGGGCTGGCAAAGGGGAATCTGAAATCAATCACACACACATCGGGCTGGCAAAGGAAAATCTGAAATCGATCACACACACACCGGGCTGGCAAAATAGGACCTGAAATCGATCACACACATCGGGCTGGCAAAGGGAATCTGAAATCGATCACACACACCGGGCTGGCAAAGGGGAAACTAAAATCGATCACACACTCCAGGCTGGCAAAGGAGGATCTGAAATCGATCACACACACCGGACTGGCAAAGGGGAATCAGAAAACGATCACACACACCGGGCTGGCAAAGTGGAATCTGAAATCGATCACACACACCAGGCTGGCAAAGGGGAATCTGAAATCGATCACACACACCAGGCTGGAAAAGGAGTATCTGAAATCGATCACACACGCACCGGGCTGGCAATGGAGAATCTGAATTCGATCACACACACCGGGCTGGCAAAGCTGAATCTGAAATCGATCACACACGCACCGGCCTGGCAATGGAGAATCTGAAATCGATCACAAACACCGGGCTGGCAAAGGAGGATCTGAAATCGATCACACACACACCGGGCTGGCAAAGGGGAATCTGAAATCGATCATACACACTGGGCTGGCAAAGGGGAATCTGAAATCGATCACACACACCAGGCTGGCAAAGGGGAATCTGAAATCGAAATAACACACACCGGGCTGGCAACGGGGAATCTGAAGTCAATCACACACACATCGGGCTGGCAAAGGAAAATCTGAAATCGATCACACACACAGGGCTGGCAAAGGGGAATCTGAAATCAATCACACACACACCGGGCTGGCAAAAGAGGATCTGAAATCGATCAAACACACACCAGGCTGACAAAGGGGAATTTGAAATCGATCACACACACCGGGCGGCAAAGGAGAATGTGAAATCGTTCACACACACACCAGGCTGGCAAAAGAGAAACTGAAATCGATCACACACACACCGGGCTGGCAAAGGGGAATCTGAAATCGATCACACACACCGGGCTGGCAATTGGGAATCTGAAATTGATCACACACACACCGGGCTGGCAAAGGGGAATCTGAAAGCAATCACACACACACCGGGCTGGCAAAGGGGAATCTGAAATCGATCACACACACACTGGGCTGGCAAAGGGGAATCTGAAATCGATCACACACACACTGGGCTTGCAAAGGGGAATCTGAAATCGATCACACACACCAGGCTGGCAATGGAGGATCTGAAATCGATCAAACACACACCAGGCGGGCAAAGGAGAATCTGAAATCGATCACACACACCGGGCTGGCAAAGGGGAATCTGAAATCGATCACACACACCGGGCTGGCAAAGGAGAATCTGAAATCGATCACACATACCTGGCTGGCAAAGGAGATATGTGAAATCGATCACACACACCGGGCTGGCAAAGGGGAATCTGAAATCGATCACACACACATCGGCTGGCAAAGGGGAATCTGAAATCGATCACACACACACCGGGCTGGCAAAATAGGATCTGAAATCAATCACACACATCGGGCTGGCAAAGGGGAATCTGAAATCGATCACACACACCGGGCTGGCAAAGGGGAAACTGAAATCGATCACACACTCCAGGCTGGCAAAGGAGGATCTGAAATCGATCACACACACCGGACTGGCAAAGGGGAATCAGAAAACGATCACACACACCGGGCTGGCAAAGTGGAATCTGAAATCGATCACACACACCAGGCTGGCAAAGGAGGATCTGAAATCGATCAAACACACACCAGGATGGCAAAGGAGAATCTGAAATCGATCACACACACCGGGCTGGCAAAGGAGAATCTGAAATCGAACACACACACACCGGGCTGGCAAAGGAGAATCTGCAATCGATCACACACACCAGGCTGGCAAAGGCGAATCTGAAATCGATCACACGCACCGGGCTGGCAAAGGAGAATCCGAAATTGATCACACACACCAGGCTGGCAAAGGAGGATCTGAAATCGATCAGACACACCGGGCTGGCAAAGGGGAATCTGAAATCGATCACACACACCGGGCTGGCAAAGGGGAATCTGAAATCGATCACACACACCGGGCTGGCAAAGGAGAATCTGAAATCGATCACACACACACCGGGCTGGCAAAGGAGGATCTGAAATCGATCACACACACCTGGCTGGCAAAGGAGGATCTGAAATCGATCACACACACCGGGCTGGCAAAGGAGAATCTGAAATCGATCACACACACCGGGCTGGTAAAGGGGAATCTGAAATCGACCACACACACCAGGCTAGCAAAGGGGAATCTGAAATCGATCAAACACAAACCTGGCTGTAAAGGGGAATTTGAAATCGATCACAGACACCAGGCTAGCAAAGGAGGATCTGAAATCGATCAAACACACACCAGGCTGACAAAGGGGAATTTGAAATCGATCACACACACCGGGCGGCAAAGGAGAATCTGAAATCGATCACACACACACCAGGCTGGCAAAGGGGAATCTGAAATCGATCACACACACACCGGGCTGGCAAAGGGGAATCTGAAAGCAATCACACACACACCGGGCTGGCAAAGGGGAATCTGAAATCGATCACACACACACCGGGCTGTCAAAGGGGAATCTGAAATCGATCACACACACACCGGGCTGGCAAAGGGGAATCTGAAATCGATCATACACACTGGGCTGGCAAAGGGGAATCTGAAATCGATCACACACACCGGACTGGCAAAGGGGAATCTGAAATCGATCACACACACCGGACTGGCAAAGGGGAATCAGAAAACGATCACACACACCGGGCTGGCAAAGTGGAATCTGAAATCGATCACACACACCAGGCTGGCAAAGGAGGATCTGAAATCGATCAAACACACACCAGGATGGCAAAGGAGAATCTGAAATCGATCACACACACCGGGCTGGCAAAGGAGAATCTGAAATCGAACACACACACACCGGTCTGGCAAAGGAGAATCTGCAATCGATCACACACACCAGGCTGGCAAAGGCGAATCTGAAATCGATCACACGCACCGGGCTGGCAAAGGAGAATCCGAAATTGATCACACACACCAGGCTGGCAAAGGAGGATCTGAAATCGATCAGACACACCGGGCTGGCAAAGGGGAATCTGAAATCGATCACACACACCGGGCTGGCAAAGGTGAATCTGAAATCGATCACACACACCGGGCTGGCAAAGGAGAATCTGAAATCGATCACACACACACCGGGCTGGCAAAGGGGAATCTGAAATCGATCACACACACACCGGGCTGGCATAGGGGAATCTGAAATTGATCACACACACACCGGGCTGGTAAAGGGGAATCTGAAATCGACCACACACACCAGGCTAGCAAAGGGGAATCTGAAATCGAACAAACACAAACCTGGCTGTAAAGGGGAATTTGAAATCGATCACAGACACCAGGCTAGCAAAGGAGGATCTGAAATCGATCAAACACACACCAGGCTGACAAAGGGGAATTTGAAATCGATCACACACACCGGGCGGCAAAGGAGAATCTGAAATCGATCACACACACACCAGGCTGGCAAAGGGGAATCTGAAATCGATCACACACACACCGGGCTGGCAAAGGGGAATCTGAAAGCAATCACACACACACCGGGCTGGCAAAGGGGAATCTGAAATCGATCACACACACCGGGCGGCAAAGGAGAATCTGAAATCGATCACACACACACCGGGCTGGCAAAGGAGAATCTGAAATCGATCATACACACCGGGCTGGCAAAGGAGAATCTGAATTCGATCAAACACACACCGGGCTGGCAAAGGGGAATCTGAAATCGATCACACACACCAGGCTGGCAAAGGAGAATCTGAAATCGATCACACACACACCGGGCTGGCAATGGAGAATCTGAAATCGCTCACACACACCGGGTGGCAAAGGAGAATCTGAAATCGATCACACACACCGGGCTGGCAAAGGAGGATCTGAAATCGATCACACACACCGGGCTGGCAAAGGGGAATCTGAAATCGATCACACACACCGGGCTGGCAAAGGGGAATCTGAAATCGATCACACACACCAGGCTGGCAATGGAGGATCTGAAAGCGATCACACACACCGGACTGGCAAAGGGGAATCAGAAATCGATCACACACACCGGGCTGGCAAAGGGGAATCTGACATCGATCACACACACACCGGGCTGGCAGTGGGGTATCTGAAATCGTTCATACACACATCGGCTGGCAAAGTAGGATCTGAAATCGATCAAACACACCGGGCTGGCAAAGGAGGATCTGAAATCGATCACACACACCGGGCTGGCAAAGGGGAATCTGAAATCGATTACACACACAACGGGCTGGCAAAGGAGAATCTGAAATCGATCACAGACCCCTGGCTGGCAAAGGAGGATCTGAAATCGATCACACACAACGGGCTGGCAAAGGAGGATCTGAAATCGATCACACACACCAGGCTGGTAAAGGAGGATCTGAAATCGATCACACACACCGGGCTGGCAAAGGAGGATCTGAAATCGATCACACAGACCGGCTGGCAAAGGGGAATCTGAAATCGATCACACACACCGGGCTGGCAAAGGGGAATCTGAAATCGATCAAACACACACTCTGGCAAAGGAGAATCTGAAATCGATCACACACACAGCGGGCTGGCAAAGGAGAATCTGAATTCGATCACACACACCTGGCTGGCAAAGGAGGATCTGAAATCGATCACACACACCGGGCTGGCAAAGGAGGATCTGAAATCGATCACACACCGGCTGGCAAAGGGGAATCTGAACTCGATCACTCACACCGGGCTGGCAAAGGGGAATCTGAAATCGATCACACACACCGGGTTGGCAAAGGAGAATCTGAAATCGATCACACACACCGGGCTGGCAAAGGGAATCTAAAATCGGTCACACACGCACCGGGCTGGCAAAGGGGAATCTGAAATCGATCACATAAATCGGGATGGCAAAGGGGAATCTGAAATCGATCACACACACACCGGGCTGGCAAAGGGGAATCTGAAATTGATCACACACACACCGGGCTGGCAAAGGGGAATCTGAAATCAATCACACACACATCGGGCTGGCAAAGGAAAATCTGAAATCGATCACACACACTGGGCTAGCAAAGGGGAATCTGAAATCAATCACACACACACCGGGCTGGCAAAGGAGGATCTGAAATCGATCAAACACACACCGGGCTGGCAAAGGGGAATCTGAAATCGATCACACACACCAGGCTGGTAATGGAGGATCTGAAATCGATCAAACACACACCAGGCTGGCAAAGGAGAATCTGAAATCGATCACACACACCGGGCTGGCGAAGGGGAATCGGAAATCGATCACACACACCGGGCGGGCAAAGGAGAATCTGAAATCGATCACACATACCTGGATGGGAAAGGAGATATGTGAAATCGATGACACACACCGGGCTGGCAAAGGGGAATCTGAAATCGATCACACACACATCGGCTGGAAAAGGGGAATCTGAAATCGATCACACACACCAGGCTAGCAAAGGAGGATCTGAAATCGATCAAACACACACCAGGCTGACAAAGGGGAATTTGAAATCGATCACACACACCGGGCGGCAAAGGAGAATCTGAAATCGTTCACACACACACCGGGCTGGCAAATGGGAATCTGAAATTGATCACACACACACCGGGCTGGCAAAGGGGAATCTGAAAGCAATCAGACACACACCGGGCTGGCAAAGGGGAATCTGAAATCGATCACACACACCGGGCTGTCAAAGGGGAATCTGAAATCGATCACACACACCGGGCGGGCAAAGGAGAATCTGAAATCGATCACACATACCTGGCTGGCAAATGAGACATGTGAAATCGATCACACACACCGGGCTGGCAAAGGGGAATCTGAAATCGATCACACACACATCGGCTGGCAAAGGGGAATCTGAAATCGATCACACCCCAGGTTGGCAAAGGAGGATCTGAAATCGATCAAACACACACCAGGCTGACAAAGGGGAATTTGAAATCGATCACACACACCGGGCGGCAAAGGAGAATCTGAAATCGATCACACACACACCAGGCTGGCAAAGGGGAATCTGAAATCGATCACACACACACCGGGCTGGCAAAGGGGAATCTGAAAGCAATCACACACACACCGGGCTGGCAAAGGGGAATCTGAAAGCAATCACACACACACCGGGCTGGCAAAGGGGAATCTGAAATCGATCACACCCCAGGCTAGCAAAGGAGGATCTGAAATCGATCAAACACACACCAGGCTGACAAAGGGGAATTTGAAATCGATCACACACACCGGGCGGCAAAGGAGAATCTGAAATCGATCACACACACACCAGGCTGGCAAAGGGGAATCTGAAATCGATCACACACACACCGGGCTGGCAAAGGGGAATCTGAAAGCAATCACACACACACCGGGCTGGCAAAGGGGAATCTGAAAGCGATCACACACACACCGGGCTGGCAAAGGGGAATCTGAAATCGATCACACACACACTGGGCTGGCAAAGGGGAATCTGAAATCGATCACACACACACTGGGCTGGCAAAGGAGAAACTGAAATCGATCACACACACACCGGGCTGGCAAAGGAGAATCTGAAATCGATCACACACACCGGGCTGGCAAAGGAGAATCTGAAATCGATCACACACACCTGGCTGGCAAAGGAGGATCTGAAATCGATCACACACACCGGGCTGGCAAAGGGGAATCCGAACTCGATCACACACACCAGGCAAGCAAAGGAGGATCTGAAATCGATCAAACACACACCAGGCTGACAAAGGGGAATTTGAAATCGATCACACACACCGGGCGGCAAAGGACAATCTGAAATCGATCACACACACACCAGGCTGGCAAAGGAGAAACTGAAATCGATCACACACACACCGGGCTGGCAAAGGAGAATCTGAAATCGATCACACACACCAGGCTGGCAAAGGAGAATCTGAAATCGATCACACACACCGGGCTGGCAATTGGGAATCTGAAATTGATCACACACACACCGGGCTGGCAAAGGGGAATCTGAAATCGATCACACACACCGGGCTGGCAAAGGAGAATCTGAAATCGATCACACACACCAGGCTAGCAAAGGAGGATCTGAAATCGATCAAACACACACCAGGCTGACAAAGGGGAATTTGAAATCGATCACACACACCGGGCGGCAAAGGAGATTGTGAAATCGATCGCACACACACCAGGCTGGCAAAGGGGAATCTGAAATCGATCACACACACCGGGCTGGCAATTGGGAATCTGAAATTGATCACACACACACCAGGCTGGCAAAGGGGAATCTGAAAGCAATCAGACACACACCGGGCTGGCAAAGGGGAATCTGAAATCGATCACACACACCGGGCTAGCAAAGGAGGATCTGAAATCGATCAAACACACACCAGGCTGACAAAGGGGAATTTGAAATCGATCACACACACACCGGGCTGGCAAAGGGGAATCTGAAAGCAATCACACACACACCGGGCTGGCAAAGGGGAATCTGAAATCGGTCACACACACACTGGGCTGGCAAAGGGGAATCTGAAATCGATCACACACACACTGGGCTGGCAAAGGAGAAACTGAAATCGATCACACACACACCGGGCTGGCAAAGGAGAATCTGAAATCGATCACACACACCGGGTTGGCAAAGGAGAATCTGAAATCGATCACACACACCTGGCTGGCAAAGGAGGATCTGAAATCGATCACACACACCGGGCTGGCAAAGGGGAATCCGAAATCGATCACACACACCAGGCTAGCAAAGGAGGATCTGAAATCGATCAAACACACACCAGGCTGACAAAGGGGAATTTGAAATCGATCACACACACCGGGCGGCAAAGGACAATCTGAAATCGATCACACACACACCAGGCTGGCAAAGGAGAAACTGAAATCGATCACACACACACCGGGCTGGCAAAGGAGAATCTGAAATCGATCACACACACCGGGCTGGCAAAGGAGAATCTGAAATCGATCACACACACCGGGCTGGCAATTGGGAATCTGAAATTGATCACACACACACCGGGCTGGCAAAGGGGAATCTGAAATCGATCACACACACCGGGCTGGCAAAGGAGAATCTGAAATCGATCACACACACCAGGCTAGCAAAGGAGGATCTGAAATCGATCAAACACACACCAGGCTGACAAAGGGGAATTTGAAATCGATCACACACACCGGGCGGCAAAGGAGAATCTGAAATCGATCACACACACACCAGGCTGGCAAAGGGGAATCTGAAATCGATCACACACACCGGGCTGGCAATTGGGAATCTGAAATCGATCACACACACCGGGCTGGCAATTGGGAATCTGAAATTGATCACACACACACCGGGCTGGCAAAGGGGAATCTGAAAGCAATCAGACACACACCGGTCTGGCAAAGGGGAATCTGAAATCGATCACACACACCGGGCTAGCAAAGGAGGATCTGAAATCGATCAAACACACACCAGGCTGACAAAGGGGAATTTGAAATCGATCACACACACCGGGCGGCAAAGGAGAATCTGATATCGATCACACACACACCAGGCTGGCAAAGGGGAATCTGAAATCGATCACACACACACCGGGCTGGCAAAGGGGAATCTGAAAGCAATCACACACACACCGGGCTGGCAAAGGGGAATCTGAAAGCAATCACACACACACCGGGCTGGCAAAGGGGAATCTGAAATCGATCACACCCCAGGCTAGCAAAGGAGGATCTGAAATCGATCAAACACACACCAGGCTGACAAAGGGGAATTTGAAATCGATCACACACACTGGGCGGCAAAGGAGAATCTGAAATCGATCACACACACACCAGGCTGGCAAAGGGGAATCTGAAATCGATCACACACACACCGGGCTGGCAAAGGGGAATCTGAAAGCAATCACACACACACCGGGCTGGCAAAGGGGAATCTGAAAGCAATCACACACACACCGGGCTGGCAAAGGGGAATCTGAAAGCAATCACACACACACCGGGCTGGCAAAGGGGAATCTGAAATCGATCACACACACCGGGCTGGCAAAGGAGAATCTGAAATCGATCACACACACCAGGCTAGCAAAGGAGGATCTGAAATCGATCAAACACACACCAGGCTGGCAAAGGGGAATTTGAAATCGATCACACACACCGGGCGGCAAAGGAGAATGTGAAATCGATCGCACACACACCAGGCTGGCAAAGGGGAATCTGAAATCGATCACACACACCGGGCTGGCAATTGGGAATCTGAAATTGATCACACACACACCAGGCTGGCAAAGGGGAATCTGAAAGCAATCAGACACACACCGGGCTGGCAAAGGGGAATCTGAAATCGATCACACACACCGGGCTAGCAAAGGAGGATCTGAAATCGATCAAACACACACCAGGCTGACAAAGGGGAATTTGAAATCGATCACACACACACCGGGCTGGCAAAGGGGAATCTGAAAGCAATCACACACACACCGGGCTGGCAAAGGGGAATCTGAAATCGGTCACACACACACTGGGCTGGCAAAGGGGAATCTGAAATCGATCACACACACACTGGGCTGGCAAAGGAGAAACTGAAATCGATCACACACACACCGGGCTGGCAAAGGGGAATCTGAAAGCAATCACACACACACCGGGCTGGCAAAGGGGAATCTGAAAGCAATCACACACACACCGGGCTGGCAAAGGGGAATCTGAAATCGATCACACACACCGGGCTGGCAAAGGAGAATCTGAAATCGATCACACACACCAGGCTAGCAAAGGAGGATCTGAAATCGATCAAACACACACCAGGCTGGCAAAGGGGAATTTGAAATCGATCACACACACCGGGCGGCAAAGGAGAATGTGAAATCGATCGCACACACACCAGGCTGGCAAAGGGGAATCTGAAATCGATCACACACACCGGGCTGGCAATTGGGAATCTGAAATTGATCACACACACACCAGGCTGGCAAAGGGGAATCTGAAAGCAATCAGACACACACCGGGCTGGCAAAGGGGAATCTGAAATCGATCACACACACCGGGCTAGCAAAGGAGGATCTGAAATCGATCAAACACACACCAGGCTGACAAAGGGGAATTTGAAATCGATCACACACACACCGGGCTGGCAAAGGGGAATCTGAAAGCAATCACACACACACCGGGCTGGCAAAGGGGAATCTGAAATCGGTCACACACACACTGGGCTGGCAAAGGGGAATCTGAAATCGATCACACACACACTGGGCTGGCAAAGGAGAAACTGAAATCGATCACACACACACCGGGCTGGCAAAGGAGAATCTGAAATCGATCACACACACCGGGTTGGCAAAGGAGAATCTGAAATCGATCACACACACCTGGCTGGCAAAGGAGGATCTGAAATCGATCACACACACCGGGCTGGCAAAGGGGAATCCGAAATCGATCACACACACCAGGCTAGCAAAGGAGGATCTGAAATCGATCAAACACACACCAGGCTGACAAAGGGGAATTTGAAATCGATCACACACACCGGGCGGCAAAGGACAATCTGAAATCGATCACACACACACCAGGCTGGCAAAGGAGAAACTGAAATCGATCACACACACACCGGGCTGGCAAAGGAGAATCTGAAATCGATCACACACACCGGGCTGGCAAAGGAGAATCTGAAATCGATCACACACACCGGGCTGGCAATTGGGAATCTGAAATTGATCACACACACACCGGGCTGGCAAAGGGGAATCTGAAATCGATCACACACACCGGGCTGGCAAAGGAGAATCTGAAATCGATCACACACACCAGGCTAGCAAAGGAGGATCTGAAATCGATCAAACACACACCAGGCTGACAAAGGGGAATTTGAAATCGATCACACACACCGGGCGGCAAAGGAGAATCTGAAATCGATCACACACACACCAGGCTGGCAAAGGGGAATCTGAAATCGATCACACACACCGGGCTGGCAATTGGGAATCTGAAATTGATCACACACACACCGGGCTGGCAATTGGGAATCTGAAATTGATCACACACACACCGGGCTGGCAAAGGGGAATCTGAAAGCAATCAGACACACACCGGTCTGGCAAAGGGGAATCTGAAATCGATCACACACACCGGGCTAGCAAAGGAGGATCTGAAATCGATCAAACACACACCAGGCTGACAAAGGGGAATTTGAAATCGATCACACACACCGGGCGGCAAAGGAGAATCTGATATCGATCACACACACACCAGGCTGGCAAAGGGGAATCTGAAATCGATCACACACACACCGGGCTGGCAAAGGGGAATCTGAAAGCAATCACACACACACCGGGCTGGCAAAGGGGAATCTGAAAGCAATCACACACACACCGGGCTGGCAAAGGGGAATCTGAAATCGATCACACCCCAGGCTAGCAAAGGAGGATCTGAAATCGATCAAACACACACCAGGCTGACAAAGGGGAATTTGAAATCGATCACACACACCGGGCGGCAAAGGAGAATCTGAAATCGATCACACACACACCAGGCTGGCAAAGGGGAATCTGAAATCGATCACACACACACCGGGCTGGCAAAGGGGAATCTGAAAGCAATCACACACACACCGGGCTGGCAAAGGGGAATCTGAAAGCAATCACACACACACCGGGCTGGCAAAGGGGAATCTGAAATCGATCACACACACACTGGGCTGGCAAAGGGGAATCTGAAATCGATCACACACACCGGGCTGGCAAAGGGGAATCTGAAATCGATCATACACACTGGGCTGGCAAAGGGGAATCTGAAATCGATCACACACACCAGGCTGGCAAAGGGGAATCTGAAATCGACCAAACACACACCGGGCTGGCAAAGGGGAATCTGAAATCAATCACACACACATCGGGCTGGCAAAGGAAAATCTGAAATCGATCACACTCACTGGGCTGGCAAAGGGGAATCTGAAATCAATCACACACACCGGGCGGCAAAGGAGAATCTGAAATCGATCACACACACCGGGCTGGCAAAGGAGAAACTGAAATCGATCACACACACACCGGGCTGGCAAAGGAGAATCTGAAATCGATCACACACACCGGGCTGGAAAAGGAGAATCTGAAATCGATCACACACACACCGGGCTGGCAAAGGGGAATCTGAAATCGATCACACACACCAGGCTGACAAAGGGGAATTTGAAATCGATCACACACACCGGCCTGGCAAAGGAGAATCTGAAATCGATCACACACACCTGGCTGGCAAAGGAGGATCTGAAATCGATCACACACACCGTGCGGGCAAAGGAGAATCTGAAATCGATCACACACACCTGTCTGGCAAAGGAGGATCTGAAATCGATCACACACACCGGGCTGGCAAAGGGGAATCCGAAATCGATCACACACACCAGGCTAGCAAAGGAGGATCTGAAATCGATCAAACACACACCAGGCTGACAAAGGGGAATTTGAAATCGATCACACACACCGGGCGGCAAAGGACAATCTGAAATCAATCACACACACACCAGGCTGGCAAAGGAGAAACTGAAATCGATCACACACACACCGGGCTGGCAAAGGAGAATCTGAAATCGATCACACACACCGGGCTGGCAAAGGAGAATCTGAAATCGATCACACACACCGGGCTGGCAATTGGGAATCTGAAATTGATCACACACACACCGGGCTGGCAAAGGGGAATCTGAAATCGATCACACACACCGGGCTGGCAAAGGAGAATCTGAAATCGATCACACACACCAGGCTAGCAAAGGAGGATCTGAAATCGATCAAACACACACCAGGCTGACAAAGGGGAATCTGAAATCGATCACACACACACTGGGCTGGCAAAGGGGAATCTGAAATCGATCACACACACACCGGGCTGGCAAAGGGGAATCTGAAATCGATCATACACACTGGGCTGGCAAAGGGGAATCTGAAATCGATCACACACACCAGGCTGGCAAAGGGGAATCTGAAATCGACCAAACACACACCGGGCTGGCAAAGGGGAATCTGAAATCAATCACACACACATCGGGCTGGCAAAGGAAAATCTGAAATCGATCACACTCACTGGGCTGGCAAAGGAGAAACTGAAATCGATCACACACACACCGGGCTGGCAAAGGAGAATCTGAAATCGATCACACACACCGGGCTGGAAAAGGAGAATCTGAAATCGATCATACACACACCGGGCTGGCAAAGGAGAATCTGAAATCGATCATACACACACCGGGCTGGCAAAGGAGAATCTGAAATCGATCACACACACCAGGCTGACAAAGGGGAATTTGAAATCGATCACACACACCGGGCTGGCAAAGGAGAATCTGAAATCGATCACACACACCAGGCTGACAAAGGGGAATCTGAAATCGATCACACACACCGTGCGGGCAAAGGGGAATCTGAAATCAATCACACACACCTGGCGGCAAAGGAGAATCTGAAATCGATCACACACACCTGGCTGGCAAAGGAGGATCTGAAATCGATCACACACACCGTGCTGGCAAAGGGGAATCCGAAATCGATCACACACACCGGGCGGGCAAAGGAGAATCTGAAATCGATCACACACACCTGTCTGGCAAAGGAGGATCTGAAATCGATCACACACACCGGGCTGGCAAAGGGGAATCCGAAATCGATCACACACACCAGGCTAGCAAAGGAGGATCTGAAATCGATCAAACACACACCAGGCTGACAAAGGGGAATTTGAAATCGATCACACACACCGGGCGGCAAAGGACAATCTGAAATCGATCACACACACACCAGGCTGGCAAAGGAGAAACTGAAATCGATCACACACACACCGGGCTGGCAAAGGAGAATCTGAAATCGATCACACACACCGGGCTGGCAAAGGAGAATCTGAAATCGATCACACACACCGGGCTGGCAAAGGAGAATCTGAAATCGATCACACACACCAGGCTAGCAAAGGAGGATCTGAAATCGATCAAACACACACCAGGCTGGCAATTGGGAATCTGAAATTGATCACACACACACCGGGCTGGCAAAGGGGAATCTGAAATCGATCACACACACCGGGCTGGCAAAGGAGAATCTGAAATCGATCACACACACCAGGCTAGCAAAGGAGGATCTGAAATCGATCAAACACACACCAGGCTGACAAAGGGGAATTTGAAATCGATCACACACACCGGGCGGCAAAGGAGAATCTGAAATCGATCACACACACACCAGGCTGGCAAAGGGGAATCTGAAATCGATCACACACACCGGGCTGGCAATTGGGAATCTGAAATTGATCACACACACACTGGGCTGGCAAAGGGGAATCTGAAATCGATCAAACACACACCAGGCTGACAAAGGGGAATTTGAAATCGATCACACACACCGGGCGGCAAAGGAGAATCTGAAATCGATCACACACACACCAGGCTGGCAAAAGAGAAACTGAAATCGATCACACACACACCGGGCTGGCAAAGGGGAATCTGAAATCGATCACACACACCGGGCTGGCAATTGGGAATCTGAAATCGATCACACACACACACCGGGCTGGCAAAGGGGAATCTGAAAGCAATCACACACACACCGGGCTGGCAATTGGGAATCTGAAATCGATCACACACACACTGGGCTGGCAATTGGGAATCTAAAATTGATCACACACACACTGGGCTGGCAAAGCGGAATCTGAAATCGATCACACACACACCGGGCTGGCAAAGGGGAATCTGAAATCAACCAAACACACACCGGGCTGGCAAAGGGGAATCTGAAATCGATCACACACACATCGGGCTGGCAAAGGAAAATCTGAAATCGATCACACACACTGGGCTGGCAAAGGGGAATCTGAAATCAATCACACACACACTGGGCTGGCAAAGGAGGATTTGAAATCGATCAAACACACACCGGGCTGGCAAAGGGGAATCTGAAATCGATCACACACACCGGACTGGCAATGGAGAATCTGAAATCGACCACACACACCAGGCTGGCAAAGGAGGATCTGAAATCGATCAAACACACACAAGGCTGACAAAGGGGAATCTGTGTGTGTTTGATCGATTTAAGATCCTCCTTTGCCAGCCTGGTGTGTGTGATCGATTTCTGACTCTCCTTTGCCAGCCTGGTGTGTTAGATCGATTTCAGATTCTCCTTTGCCAGCCCGGTGTGTGTGTGATCGATTTCAGATTCCCCTTTGCCAGCCCGATGTGTGTGTGATTGATTTCAGATTGCCCTTTGCCAGCCCAGTGTGTGTGATCGCTTTCAGATTCCCCTTTGCCAGCCCGGTGTGTGTCTGATCGATTTCAGATTCCCCTTTGCCAGCCCGGTGTGTGTGTGATCGATTTCAGATTCCCGTTTGACGGCCCGGTGTGTGCATGATCGATTTAAGATCCTCCTTTGCCAGCCCGGTGTGTGTGATCGATTTCAGATCCTCCTTTGCCAGCCTGGTGTGTGTGATCGATTTCAGATCCTCCTTTGCCAGCCCGGTGGGTGTGTGTTCGATTTTACATCCTCCTTTGCCAGCCCGGTGTGTGTGTGATCGATTTCAGATTCTCCTTTGCCAGCCCAGTGTGTGTGTGATCGATTTCAGATTCCCCTTTGCCAGCCCGATGTGTGTGTGATTGATTTCAGATTGCCCTTTGCCAGCCCAGTGTGTGTGATCGCTTTCAGATTCCCCTTTGCCAGCCCGGTGTGTGTGTGATCGATTTAAGAACCTCCTTTGCCAGCCTGGTGTGTGTGATCGATTTCAGATTCCCCTTTGCCAGCCTGTTGTGTGTGATCGATTTCAGACTCTCCTTTGCCAGCCTGGTGTGTGAGATCGATTTCAGATTCCTCTTTGACTGCCCGGTGTGTGTGATCGATTTCAGATTCCCCTTTGCCAGCCCGGTGTGTGTGATCGATTTCAGATTCCCCATGCCAGCCCGGTGTGTGTGATCGATTTCAGATTCTCCTTTGCCAGCCCGGTGTGTGTGATCGATTTCAGATTCCCCTTTGTCAGCCTGGTGTGTGTTTGATCGATTTCAGATCCTCCTTTGCTCGCCTGGTGTGTGTGGTCGATTTCAGATCCTCCTTTGCCAGCCTGGTGTGTGTGATCTATTTCAGATCCTCCTTTGCCAGCCCGGTGGGTGTGTGTTCGATTTTACATCCTCCTTTGCCAGCCCGGTGTGTGTGTGATCGATTTCAGATTCTCCTTTGCCAGCCCAGTGTGTGTGTGATCGATTTCAGATTCCCCTTTGCCAGCCCGATGTGTGTGTGATTGATTTCAGATTGCCCTTTGCCAGCCCGATGTGTGTGTGATTGATTTCAGATTGCCCTTTGCCAGCCCAGTGTGTGTGTGATCGATTTAAGAACCTCCTTTGCCAGCCCGGTGTGTGTGATCGATTTCAGATTCCCCTTTGCCAGCCTGTTGTGTGTGATCGATTTCAGACTCTCCTTTGCCAGCCTGGTGTGTGAGATCGATTTCAGATTCCTCTTTGACTGCCCGGTGTGTGTGATCGATTTCAGATTCCCCTTTGCCAGCCCAGTGTGTGTGATCGATTTCAGATCCTCCTTTGCCAGCCCGGTGTGTGTGATCGATTTCAGATTCCCCTTTGCCAGCCTGGTGTGTGTGGTCGATTTCAGATTCTCCTTTGCCAGCCAGGTGTGTGTGATCGATTTCAGATCCTCCTTTGCCAGCCCGGTGTCTGTTTGATCGATTTCAGATCCTCCTTTGCCAGCCCGGTGTGTGTGTGATTGATTTCAGATTCCCCTTTGCCAGCCCAGTGTGTATGATCGATTTCAGATTTTCCTTTGCCAGCCCGATGTGTGTGTGATTGATTTCAGATTCTCCTTTTCCAGCCTGGTGTGTGTGATCGATTTCAGATTCCCCTTTGCCAGCCCAGTGTGTATGATCGATTTCAGATTCCCCTTTGCCAGCCCGGTGTGTGTGTGATCGATTTCAGATTCCCCTTTGCCAGCCCAGTGTGTGTGTGATCGATTTCAGATTCCCCTTTGCCAGCCCGGTGTGTGTGTGATTGCTTTCAGATTCCCCTTTGCCAGCCCGGTGTGTGTGTGTGATCAATTTCAGATTCCCAATTGCCAGCCCGGTGTGTGTGATCGATTTCAGATTCCCCTTTGCCAGCCTGGTGTGTGTGTGATCGATTTCAGATCACACACACCGGGCTGGCAAAGGAGGATCTGAAATCGATCACACACACCGGGCTGGCAAAGGAGGATATGAAATCGATTTACACTCACACCGGGCTGGCAAAGGGGAATCTGAAAGCGATCACACACACTGGGCTGGCAAAGGGCAATCTGAAATCAATCACACACACCGGGCTGGCAAAGGAGGATATGAAATCGATCACACACACCAGGCTGGCAAAGGAGGATATGAAATCGATCACACACACCAAGCTGGCAAAGGAGGATCTGAAATCGATCAAAAAAAAACCAGGCTGGCAAAGGAGGATCTGAAATCGATCACTCACACCGGGCTGGCAAAGGGGAATCTGAAATCGATCACACACACCGGGTTGGCAAAGGAGAATCTGAAATCGATCACACACACCGGGCTGGCAAAGGGAATCAAAAATCGGTCACACACGCACCGGGCTGGCAAAGGGGAATCTGAAATCGATCACATAAATCGGGATGGCAAAGGGGAATCTGAAATCGATCACACACACACCGGGCTGGCAAAGGGGAATCTGAAATTGATCACACACACACCGGGCTGGCAAAGGATAATCTGAAATCGATCACACATACCGGCCTGGCAAAGAGGAATCTGAAATCGATCACACACACCGGGCGGGCAAAGGGGAATCTGAAATTGATCACACACACACCGGGCTGGCAAAGGATAATCTGAAATCGATCACACATACCGGCCTGGCAAAGAGGAATCTGAAATCGATCACACACACCGGGCTGGCAAAGGGGAATCTGAAATCGATCACACACACCGGGCTGGCAAAGGGGAATCTGAAATCGATCACACACACCGGGCTGGCAAAGGGGAATCTGAAATCGATCACATACACACCAGGCTGGCAAAGGGGAATCTGAAATCGATCACACACACCGGGCTGGCAAAGGGGAATCTGAAATCGATCACACACACCGGGCTGGCAGAGGGGTATCTGAAATCAATCTCAAACACCAGGCTGCCAAAGGATAGTCTGAAATCGATCACACACACCGGGCTGGCAAAGGAGGATCTGAAATCGATCACACACACCGGGCTGGCAAAGGAGGATGTAAAATCGAACACACACACACACCGGGCCGTCAAAGGGGACTCTGAAATCAATCACACAATCATCGGGATGGCAAAGGGGAATCTGAAATCGATCACACACACACAGGGCTGGCAAAGGAGAATCTGAAATCGATCACACACACCGGACTGGCAAAGGAGAGTCAGAAATCGATCACACACACCAGGCTGGCAAAGGGGATCTTAAAGCGATCACACACACACCGGGCTGTCAAAGGGGAATCTGAAATCGATCACACACACACCGGGCTGGCAAAGGGGAATCTGAAATCAATCACACACGCACCGGGCTGGCAATGGGGTATCTGAAATCGACCAAACACACACCCTGGCAAAGGAGAATCTGAAATCGATCACACACACCGGGCTGGCAAAGGGGAATCTGAAATCGATTACACACACACCGGGCTGGCAAAGGAGAATCTGAAATCGATCACAGACCCCTGGCTGGCAAAGGAGGATCTGAAATCGATCACACACAACGGGCTGGCAAAGGAGGATCTGAAATCGATCACACACACCAGACTGGCAAAGGAGGATCTGAAATCGATCACACAGACCGGCTGGCAAAGGGGAATCTGAAATCGATCACACACACCGGGCTGGCAAAGGGGAATCTGAAATCGATCAAACACACACTCTGGCAAAGGAGAATCTGAAATCGATCACACACACAGCGGGCTGGCAAAGGAGAATCTGAATTCGATCACACACACCTGGCTGGCAAAGGAGGATCTGAAATCGATCACACACACCGGGCTGGCAAAGGAGGAACTGAAATCGATCACACACACCGGCTGGCAAAGGGGAATCTGAAATCGATCACTCACACCGGGCTGGCAAAGGGGAATCTGAAATCGATCACACACACCGGGTTGGCAAAGGAGAATCTGAAATCGATCACACACACCGGGCTGGCAAAGGGAATCAAAAATCGGTCACACACGCACCGGGCTGGCAAAGGGGAATCTGAAATCGATCACATAAATCGGGATGGCAAAGGGGAATCTGAAATCGATCACACACACACCGGGCTGGCAAAGGGGAATCTGAAATTGATCACACACACACCGGGCTGGCAAAGGATAATCTGAAATCGATCACACATACCGGCCTGGCAAAGAGGAATCTGAAATCGATCACACACACCGGGCGGGCAAAGGGGAATCTGAAATTGATCACACACACACCGGGCTGGCAAAGGATAATCTGAAATCGATCACACATACCGGCCTGGCAAAGAGGAATCTGAAATCGATCACACACACCGGGCTGGCAAAGGGGAATCTGAAATCGATCACACACACCGGGCTGGCAAAGGGGAATCTGAAATCGATCACACACACCGGGCTGGCAAAGGGGAATCTGAAATCGATCACATACACACCAGGCTGGCAAAGGGGAATCTGAAATCGATCACACACACCGGGCTGGCAAAGGGGAATCTGAAATCGATCACACACACCGGGCTGGCAGAGGGGTATCTGAAATCAATCTCAAACACCAGGCTGCCAAAGGATAGTCTGAAATCGATCACACACACCGGGCTGGCAAAGGAGGATCTGAAATCGATCACACACACACACCGGGCTTGCAAATGGGAATCTGAAATCGATCACACACACCGGGCTGCCAAAGGGCAATCTGAAATCGATCACACACACCAGGCTGGCAAAGGAGGATCTGAAATCGATCACACACACACACCGGGCTTGCAAATGGGAATCTGAAATCGATCACACACACCGGGCTGCCAAAGGGGAATCTGAAATCGATCACACACACCAGGCCGGCAAAGGAGGATCTGAAATCGATCACACACAGCGGTCTGGCAAAGGGGTGTCTGAAATCAATCACACACACCAGGCTGGCAAAGGAGGATCTGAAATCGATCACACACACCGGGCAAGCAAAGGAGAATCTGAAATCGATCACACAACCAGGCTGGCAAAGGAGGATCTTAAATCGATCACACACACACCGGGCTGGCAAAGGGGAATCTGAAATCGATCACACACACCGGGCTGGCAAAGGGGAATCTGAAATCGATCACACACACTGGGCTGGCAAAGGGGAATCTGAAATCGATCACACTCACCGGGCAGGCAAAGGGGAATCTGAAATCGATGTCACACACCAGGCTGGCAAAGGAGAGTCTGAAATCGATCACACACAACAGGCTGGCAAAGGGGAATCTGAAATCGATCACACACACCAGGCTGGCAAAGGAGGTTCTTAAATCGATCACACACACACTGGGCTGGCAAAGGGCAATCTGAAATCAATCACACACACATCGGGCTGGCAAAGGGCAATCTGAAATCAATCACACACACATCGGGCTGGCAAAGGGGAATCTGAAATCGATCACACAGACACTGGGCTGGCAAAGGAGAATCTGAAATCGATCACACACACACCGGGCTGGCAAAGGAGGATGTAAAATCGAACACACACCCACCGGGCTGGCAAAGGAGGATCTGAAATCGACCACACACACCAGGCTAGCAAAGGAGGATCTGAAATCGATCACACACACCGGGCTGACAAAGGGGAATCTGAAATCGATCACACACACCGGGCTGGCAAAGGAGAATCTGAAATCGATCACACACACCGGGCTGGCATGGGGAATCTGAAATCGATCACACACACCAGGCTGGCAAAGGGGAATCTGAAATCGATCACACACACCGGGCAGTCAAAGAGGAATCTGAAATCGATCTCACACACCAGGCTGGCAAAGGAGAGTCTGAAATCGATCACACACAACAGGCTGGCAAAGGGGAATCTGAAATCGATCACACACACCAGGCTGGCAAAGGAGGTTCTTAAATCGATCACACACACACCGGGCTGGCAAAGGGGAATCTGAAAGCGATCACACACACTGGGCTGGCAAAGGGCAATCTGAAATCGATCACACACACACTGGGCTGGCAAAGGAGAATCTGAAATCGATCACACACACACCGGGCTGGCAAAGGAGGATGTAAAATCGAACACACACCCACCGGGCTGGCAAAGGAGGATCTGAAATCGATCACACACACCAGGCTGGCAAAGGAGGATCTGAAATCGATCACACACACCGGGCTGGCAAAGGAGGATCTTAAATCGATCATGCACACACCGGGCCGTCAAACGGGAATCTGAAATCGATCACACACACACCGGGCTGGCAAAGGGGAATCTGAAAGCGATCACACACACTGGGCTGGCAACGGGCAATCTGAAATCAATCACACACACATCGGGCTGGCAAAGGGGAATCTGAAATCGGTCACACACACACCGGGCTGGCAAAGGAGAATCTGAAATCGATCTAACACACCAGGCTGGCAAAGGAGAGTCAGAAATCGATCACACACACCAGGCTGGCAAAGGAGGATCTTAAATCGATCAAACACACACCGGGCTGTCAAAGGGGAATCTGAAATCGATCACACACACATCGGGCTGGCAAAGGCGAAACTGAAATTGATCACACACACACCGGGCTGGCAAAGGGGAATCTGAAATCGATCAACACACCGGGCTGGCAAAGGGGAATCTGAAATCGATCACATACACATCGGGCTGGCAAAGAATAGTCTGAAATCGATCACACACACCAGGCTGGCGAAGGAGGATCTGAAATCGATCACACACACACCAGGCTTGCAAATGGGAATTTGAAATCGATCACACACACCGGGCTGGCAAAGAGGAATCTGAAATCGATCACACACAGCGGTCTGGCAAAGGAGTGTCTGTAATCAATCACACACACCGGGCTGGCAAAGGAGGATCTGAAATCGATCACACACACCAGGCTGGCAAAGGAGGATATGAAATCGATTTACACTCACACCGGGCTGGCAAAGGGGAATCTGAAAGCGATCACACACACTGGGCTGGCAAAGGGCAATCTGAAATCAATCACACACACCGGGCTGGCAAAGGAGGATATGAAATCGATCACACACACCAGGCTGGCAAAGGAGGATATGAAATCGATCACACACACCAGGCTGGCAAAGGAGGATCTGAAATCGATCACACACACCAGGCTGGCAAAGGAGGATCTGAAATCGATCACACACACCAGGCTGGCATGGGGGTATCTGAAATCGATCACACACACTCGGCTGGCAAAGGGGAATCTGAAATCGATCACACACACCGGGCTGGCAAAGGGGAATCTGAAATCGATCTCACACACCAGGCTGGCAAAGGAGAGTCTGAAATCGATCACACACAACAGGCTGGCAAAGGGGAATCTGAAATCGATCACACACACCGGGCGGCAAAGGAGAATCTAAAATCGATCACACACACACCGGGCTGGCAAAGGAGAATCTGAAATCGATCATACACACCGGGCTGGCAACGGAGGTTCTTAAATCGATCACACACACACCGGGCTGGCAAAGGGGAATCAGAAAGCGATCACACACACTGGGCTGGCAAAGGGCAATCTGAAATCAATCACACACACATCGGGCTGGCAAAGGGGAATCTAAAATCGATCACACACACACTGGGCTGGCAAAGGAGGATGTAAAATCGAACACACACCCACCGGGCTGGCAAAGGAGGATGTAAAATCGAACACACACCCACCGGGCTGGCAAAGGAGGATGTAAAATCGAACACACACCCACCGGGCTGGCAAAGGAGGATCTGAAATCGATCACACACACCAGGCTGGCAAAGGAGGATCTGAAATCGATCACACACACCGGGCTGGCAAAGGAGGATCTTAAATCGATCATGCACACACCGGGCTGTCAAAGGGGAATCTGAAATCGATCACACACACACCGGGCTGGCAAAGGGGAATCTGAAATCAATCACACACACATTGGGCTGGCAAAGGGGAATCTGAAATCGATCACACACACCGGGATGGCAAAGGAGAATCTGAAATCGACCTCACACACCAGGCTGGCAAAGGAGAATCTGAAATCGATCTCACACACCAGGCTGGCAAAGGAGAGTCTGAAATCGATCTCACACACCAGGCTGGCAAAGGAGAGTCTGAAATCGATCACGCACACCAGGCTGGCAAAGGAGAGTCTGAAATCGATCACACACACACCGGGCTGGCAAAGGGGAATCTGAAAGCGCTCACACACACTGGGCTGGTAAAGGGGAATCTGAAATCGATCACACACACACCGGGCTGGCAATGGGGAATCTGAAATCGATCACACACACCAGGCTGGCAAAGGGGAATCTGAAATCGATCACACACACACCGGGCTGGCAATGGGGAATCTGAAATCGATCACACACACATCGGGCTGGCAAAGGAGAATCTGAAATCGATTACACACACGGGCCTGGCAAAGGTGAATCTGAAATCGATCACACACACCGGGCTGGCAAAGGGGAATCGGAGATCGATCACACACGCACCGGGCTGGCAAAGGAGGATCTGAAATCGACCAAACACACACCCTGGCAAAGGAGAATCTGAAATTGATCACACACACCGGGCTGGCAAAGGGGAATCTGAAATCGATTACACACACACCGGGCTGGCAAAGGAGAATCTGAAATCGATCACAGACCCCTGGCTGGCAAAGGAGGATCTGAAATCGATCACACACAACGGGCTGGCAAAGGAGGATCTGAAATCGATCACACACACCAGGCTGGCAAAGGAGGATCTGAAATCGATCACACAGACCGGCTGGCAAAGGGGAATCTGAAATCGATCACACACACCGGGCTGGCAAAGGGGAATCTGAAATCGATCAAACACACACTCTGGCAAAGGAGAATCTGAAATCGATCACACACACAGCGGGCTGGCAAAGGAGAATCTGAATTCGATCACACACACCTGGCTGGCAAAGGAGGATCTGAAATCGATCACACACACCGGGCTTGCAAAGGAGGATCTGAAATCGATCACACACACCGGCTGGCAAAGGGGAATCTGAAATCGATCACTCACACCGGGCTGGCAAAGGGGAATCTGAAATCGATCACACACACCGGGTTGGCAAAGGAGAATCTGAAATCGATCACACACACCGGGCTGGCAAAGGGAATCTAAAATCGGTCACACACGCACCGGGCTGGCAAAGGGGAATCTGAAATCGATCACATAAATCGGGATGGCAAATGGGAATCTGAAATCGATCACACACACACCGGGCTGGCAAAGGGGAATCTGTAATTGATCACACACACACCGGGCTGGCAAAGGATAATCTGAAATCGATCACACATACCGGCCTGGCAAAGAGGAATCTGAAATCGATCACACACACCGGGCTGGCAAAGGGCAATCTGAAATCAATCACACACACATCGGGCTGGCAAAGGGCAATCTGAAATCAATCACACACACATCGGGCTGGCAAAGGGGAATCTGAAATCGATCACACACACACTGGGCTGGCAAAGGAGAATCTGAAATCGATCACACACACACCGGGCTGGCAAAGGAGGATGTAAAATCGAACACACACCCACCGGGCTGGCAAAGGAGGATCTGAAATCGACCACACACACCAGGCTAGCAAAGGAGGATCTGAAATCGATCAAACACACACCAGGCTGACAAAGGGGAATCTGAAATCGATCACACACACCGGGCTGGCAAAGGAGAATCTGAAATCGATCACACACACCGGGCTGGCATGGGGAATCTGAAATCGATCACACACACCGGGCTGGCAAAGGGGAATCTGAAATAGATCACACACACCGGGCAGTCAAAGAGGAATCTGAAATCGATCTCACACACCAGGCTGGCAAAGGAGAGTCTGAAATCGATCACACACAACAGGCTGGCAAAGGGGAATCTGAAATCGATCACACACACCAGGCTGGCAAAGGAGGTTCTTAAATCGATCACACACACACCGGGCTGGCAAAGGGGAATCTGAAAGCGATCACACACACTGGGCTGGCAAAGGGCAATCTGAAATCGATCACACACACACTGGGCTGGCAAAGGAGAATCTGAAATCGATCACACACACACCGGGCTGGCAAAGGAGGATGTAAAATCGAACACACACCCACCGGGCTGGCAAAGGAGGATCTGAAATCAATCACACAATCATCGGGATGGCAAAGGGGAATCTGAAATCGATCACACACACACAGGGCTGGCAAAGGAGAATCTGAAATCGATCACACACACCGGGCTGGCAAAGGAGAGTCAGAAATCGATCACACACACCAGGCTGGCAAAGGGGATCTTAAAGCGATCACACACACACCGGGCTGTCAAAGGGGAATCTGAAATCGATCACACACACACCGGGCTGGCAAAGGGGAATCTGAAATCAATCACACACACATTGGGCTGGCAAAGGGGAATCTGAAATCGATCACACACACCGGGATGGCAAAGGAGAATCTGAAATCGACCTCACACACCAGGCTGGCAAAGGAGAATCTGAAATCGATCTCACACACCAGGCTGGCAAAGGAGAGTCTGAAATCGATCTCACACACCAGGCTGGCAAAGGAGAGTCTGAAATCGATCACGCACACCAGGCTGGCAAAGGAGAGTCTGAAATCGATCACACACACACCGGGCTGGCAAAGGGGAATCTGAAAGCGCTCACACACACTGGGCTGGTAAAGGGGAATCTGAAATCGATCACACACACACCGGGCTGGCAATGGGGAATCTGAAATCGATCACACACACCAGGCTGGCAAAGGGGAATCTGAAATCGATCACACACACACCGGGCTGGCAATGGGGAATCTGAAATCGATCACACACACATCGGGCTGGCAAAGGAGAATCTGAAATCGATTACACACACGGGCCTGGCAAAGGTGAATCTGAAATCGATCACACACACCGGGCTGGCAAAGGGGAATCGGAGATCGATCACACACGCACCGGGCTGGCAAAGGAGGATCTGAAATCGACCAAACACACACCCTGGCAAAGGAGAATCTGAAATTGATCACACACACCGGGCTGGCAAAGGGGAATCTGAAATCGATTACACACACACCGGGCTGGCAAAGGAGAATCTGAAATCGATCACAGACCCCTGGCTGGCAAAGGAGGATCTGAAATCGATCACACACAACGGGCTGGCAAAGGAGGATCTGAAATCGATCACACACACCAGGCTGGCAAAGGAGGATCTGAAATCGATCACACAGACCGGCTGGCAAAGGGGAATCTGAAATCGATCACACACACCGGGCTGGCAAAGGGGAATCTGAAATCGATCAAACACACACTCTGGCAAAGGAGAATCTGAAATCGATCACACACACAGCGGGCTGGCAAAGGAGAATCTGAATTCGATCACACACACCTGGCTGGCAAAGGAGGATCTGAAATCGATCACACACACCGGGCGGCAAAGGAGGATCTGAAATCGATCACACACACCGGCTGGCAAAGGGGAATCTGAAATCGATCACTCACACCGGGCTGGCAAAGGGGAATCTGAAATCGATCACACACACCGGGTTGGCAAAGGAGAATCTGAAATCGATCACACACACCGGGCTGGCAAAGGGAATCTAAAATCGGTCACACACGCACCGGGCTGGCAAAGGGGAATCTGAAATCGATCACATAAATCGGGATGGCAAAGGGGAATCTGAAATCGATAACACACACACCGGGCTGGCAAAGGGGAATCTGTAATTGATCACACACACACCGGGCTGGCAAAGGGGAATCTGAAATCGATCACATAAATCGGGATGGCAAAGGGCAATCTGAAATCAATCACACACACATCGGGCTGGCAAAGGGCAATCTGAAATCAATCACACACACATCGGGCTGGCAAAGGGGAATCTGAAATCGATCACACACACACTGGGCTGGCAAAGGAGAATCTGAAATCGATCACACACACACCGGGCTGGCAAAGGAGGATGTAAAATCGAACACACACCCACCGGGCTGGCAAAGGAGGATCTGAAATCGACCACACACACCAGGCTAGCAAAGGAGGATCTGAAATCGATCAAACACACACCAGGCTGACAAAGGGGAATCTGAAATCGATCACACACACCGGGCTGGCATGGGGAATCTGAAATCGATCACACACACCGGGCTGGCAAAGGGGAATCTGAAATCGATCACACACACCGGGCAGTCAAAGAGGAATCTGAAATCGATCTCACACACCAGGCTGGCAAAGGAGAGTCTGAAATCGATCACACACAACAGGCTGGCAAAGGGGAATCTGAAATCGATCAAACACACACCAGGCTGACAAAGGAGAATCTGAAATCGATCACACACACCGGGCTGGCATGGGGAATCTGAAATCGATCACACACACCGGGCTGGCAAAGGGGAATCTGAAATCGATCACACACACCGGGCAGTCAAAGAGGATTCTGAAATCGATCTCACACACCAGGCTGGCAAAGGAGAGTCTGAAATCGATCACACACAACAGGCTGGCAAAGGGGAATCTGAAATCGATCACACACACCAGGCTGGCAAAGGAGGTTCTTAAATCGATCACACACACACCGGGCTGGCAAAGGGGAATCTGAAAGCGATCACACACACTGGGCTGGCAAAGGGCAATCTGAAATCGATCACACACACACTGGGCTGGCAAAGGAGAATCTGAAATCGATCACACACACACCGGGCTGGCAAAGGAGGATGTAAAATCGAACACACACCCACCGGGCTGGCAAAGGAGGATCTGAAATCGATCACACACACCAGGCTGGCAAAGGAGGATCTGAAATCGATCACACACACCGGGCTGGCAAAGGAGGATCTTAAATCGATCATGCACACACCGGGCCGTCAAACGGGAATCTGAAATCGATCACACACACACCGGGCTGGCAAAGGGGAATCTGAAAGCGATCACACACACCGGGCTGTCAAAGGGCAATCTGAAATCAATCACACACACATCGGGCTGGCAAAGGGGAATCTGAAATCGATCACACACACACCGGGCTGGCAAAGGAGAATCTGAAATCGATCTAACACACCAGGCTGGCAAAGGAGAGTCAGAAATCGATCACACACACCAGGCTGGCAAAGGAGGATCTTAAATCGATCAAACACACACCGGGCTGTCAAAGGGGAATCTGAAATCGATCACACACACATCGGGCTGGCAAAGGCGAATCTGAAATTGATCACACACACACCGGGCTGGCAAAGGGGAATCTGAAATCGATCAACACACCGGGCTGGCAAAGAATAGTCTGAAATCGATCACACACACCAGGCTGGCAAAGGAGGATCTGAAATCGATCACACACACACCAGGCTTGCAAATGGGAATTTGAAATCGATCACACACACCGGGCTGGCAAAGGAGGATCTGAAATCGATCACACACACCAGGCTGGCAAAGCAGGATATGAAATCGATTTACACTCACACCGGGCTGGCAAAGGGGAATCTGAAAGCGATCACACACACTGGGCTGGCAAAGGGCAATCTGAAATCAATCACACACACCGGGCTGGCAAAGGAGGATATGAAATCGATCACACACACCAGGCTGGCAAAGGAGGATATGAAATCGATCACACACACCAGGCTGGCAAAGGAGGATCTGAAATCGATCACACACACCAGGCTGGCAAAGGAGGATCTGAAATCGATCACACACACCAGGCTGGCATGGGGGTATCTGAAATCGATCACACACACTCGGCTGGCAAAGGGGAATCTGAAATCGATCACACACACCGGGCTGGCAAAGGGGAATCTGAAATCGATCTCACACACCAGGCTGGCAAAGGAGAGTCTGAAATCGATCACACACAACAGGCTGGCAAAGGGGAATCTGAAATCGATCACACACACCGGGCGGCAAAGGAGAATCTAAAATCGATCACACACACACCGGGCTGGCAAAGGAGAATCTGAAATCGATCATACACACCGGGCTGGCAACGGAGGTTCTTAAATCGATCACACACACACCGGGCTGGCAAAGGGGAATCAGAAAGCGATCACACACACTGGGCTGGCAAAGGGGAATCTAAAATCGATCACACACACACTGGGCTGGCAAAGGAGGATGTAAAATCGAACACACACCCACCGGGCTGGCAAAGGAGGATGTAAAATCGAACACACACCCACCGGGCTGGCAAAGGAGGATGTAAAATCGAACACACACCCACCGGGCTGGCAAAGGAGGATCTGAAATCGATCACACACACCAGGCTGGCAAAGGAGGATCTGAAATCGATCACACACACCGGGCTGGCAAAGGAGGATCTTAAATCGATCATGCACACACCGGGCCGTCAAAGGGGACTCTGAAATCAATCACACAATCATCGGGATGGCAAAGGGGAATCTGAAATCGATCACACACACACAGGGCTGGCAAAGGAGAATCTGAAATCGATCACACACACCGGGCTGGCAAAGGAGAGTCAGAAATCGATCACACACACCAGGCTGGCAAAGGGGATCTTAAAGCGATCACACACACACCGGGCTGTCAAAGGGGAATCTGAAATCGATCACACACACACCGGGCTGGCAAAGGGGAATCTGAAATCAATCACACACACATTGGGCTGGCAAAGGGGAATCTGAAATCGATCACACACACCGGGATGGCAAAGGAGAATCTGAAATCGATCTCACACACCAGGCTGGCAAAGGAGAATCTGAAATCGATCTCACACACCAGGCTGGCAATGGAGAGTCTGAAATCGATCTCACACACCAGGCTGGCAAAGGAGAGTCTGAAATCGATCACGCACACCAGGCTGGCAAAGGAGAGTCTGAAATCGATCACACACACACCGGGCTGGCAAAGGGGAATCTGAAAGCGCTCACACACACTGGGCTGGTAAAGGGGAATCTGAAATCGATCACACACACACCGGGCTGGCAATGGGGAATCTGAAATCGATCACACACACCAGGCTGGCAAAGGGGAATCTGAAATCGATCACACACACACCGGGCTGGCAATGGGGAATCTGAAATCGATCACACACACATCGGGCTGGCAAAGGAGAATCTGAAATCGATTACACACACGGGCCTGGCAAAGGTGAATCTGAAATCGATCACACACACCGGGCTGGCAAAGGGGAATCGGAGATCGATCACACACGCACCGGGCTGGCAAAGGAGAATCTGAAATCGATCACAGACCCCTGGCTGGCAAAGGAGGATCTGAAATCGATCACACACAACGGGCTGGCAAAGGAGGATCTGAAATCGATCACACACACCAGGCTGGCAAAGGAGGATCTGAAATCGATCACACAGACCGGATGGCAAATGGGAATCTGAAATCGATCACACACACGGGGCTGGCAAAGGGGAATCTGAAATCGATCAAACACACACTCTGGCAAAGGAGAATCTGAAATCGATCACACACACAGCGGGCTGGCAAAGGAGAATCTGAATTCGATCACACACACCTGGCTGGCAAAGGAGGATCTGAAATCGATCACACACACCGGGCTGGCAAAGGAGGATCTGAAATCGATCACACACACCGGCAGGCAAAGGGGAATCTGAAATCGATCACTCACACCGGGCTGGCAAAGGGGAATCTGAAATCGATCACACACACCGGGTTGGCAAAGGAGAATCTGAAATCGATCACACACACCGGGCTGGCAAAGGGAATCTAAAATCGGTCACACACGCACCGGGCTGGCAAAGGGGAATCTGAAATCGATCACATAAATCGGGATGGCAAAGGGGAATCTGAAATCGATCACACACACACCGGGCTGGCAAAGGGGAATCTGTAATTGATCACACACACACCGGGCTGGCAAAGGATAATCTGAAATCGATCACACATACCGGCCTGGCAAAGAGGAATCTGAAATCGATCACACACACCGGGCTGGCAAAGGGGAATCTGAAATTGATCACACACACACCGGGCTGGCAAAGGATAATCTGAAATCGATCACACATACCGGCCTGGCAAAGAGGAATCTGAAATCGATCACACACACCGGGCTGGCAAAGGGGAATCTGAAATCGATCACACACACCGGGCTGGCAAAGGGGAATCTGAAATCGATCACATACACACCAGGCTGGCAAAGGGGAATCTGAAATCGATCACACACACCGGGCTGGCAGAGGGGTATCTGAAATCAATCTCAAACACCAGGCTGGCAAAGGATAGTCTGAAATCGATCACACACACCAGGCTGGCAAAGGAGGATCTGAAATCGATCACACACACACACCGGGCTTGCAAATGGGAATCTGAAATCGATCACACACACCGGGCTGCCAAAGGGCAATCTGAAATCGATCACACACACCAGGCTGGCAAAGGAGGATCTGAAATCGATCACACACAGCGGTCTGGCAAAGGGGTGTCTGAAATCAATCACACACACCAGGCTGGCAAAGGAGGATATGAAATCGATCACACACACACCGGGCTGGCAAAGGAGGATCTGAAATCGATCACACACACCGGGCAAGCAAAGGAGAATCTGAAATCGATCACACACACCAGGCTGGCAAAGGAGTGTCTGAAATCAATCACACACACCAGGCTGGCAAAGGAGTGTCTGAAATCAATCACACACACCGGGCTGGCAAAGGAGAATATGAAATCGATCACACACACCAGGCTGGCAAAGGAGGATCTTAAATCGATCACACACACACCGGGCTGGCAAAGGGGAATCTGAAATCGATCACACACACCGGGCTGGCAAAGGGGAATCTGAAATCGATCACACACACTGTGCTGGCAAAGGGGAATCTGAAATCGATCACACTCACCGGGCAGGCAAAGGGGAATCTGAAATCGATCTCACACACCAGGCTGGCAAAGGAGAGTCTGAAATCGATCACACACACCGGGCAGGCAAAGGGGAATCTGAAATCGATCTCACACACCAGGCTGGCAAAGGGGAATCTGAAATCGATCACACACACCGGGCTGGCAAAGGGGAATCTGAAATCGATCACACACACTGGGCTGGCAAAGGGGAATCTGAAATCGATCACACTCACCGGGCAGGCAAAGGGGAATCTGAAATCGATCTCACACACCAGGCTGGCAAAGGAGAGTCTGAAATCGATCACACAACCAGGCTGGCAAAGGAGGATCTTAAATCGATCACACACACACCGGGCTGGCAAAGGGGAATCTGAAATCGATCACACACACCGGGCTGGCAAAGGGGAATCTGAAATCGATCACACACACTGGGCTGGCAAAGGGGAATCTGAAATCGATCACACTCACCGGGCAGGCAAAGGGGAATCTGAAATCGATCTCACACACCAGGCTGGCAAAGGAGAGTCTGAAATCGATCACACACAACAGGCTGGCAAAGGAGGATCTTAAATCGATCACACACACACCGGGCTGGCAAAGGGGAATCTGAAAGCGATCACACACACTGGGCTGGCAAAGGGGAATCTGAAATCGATCACACACACACCGGGCTGGCAATGGTGAATCTGAAATCGATCACACACACCAGGCTGGCAAAGGAGAGTCAGAAATCGATCACACACACCAGGCTGGCAAAGGAGGATCTTAAATCGATCAAACACACACCGGGCTGTCAAAGGGGAATCTGAAATCGATCACACACACATCGGGCTGGCAAAGGCGAATCTGAAATTGATCACACACACACCGGGCTGGCAAAGGAGAATCTGAAATCGATCACACACACCGGCCTGGCAAAGGGGAATCTGAAATCGATCACACACACCGGGCTGGCAAAGGGGAATCTGAAATCGATCACATACACATCGGGCTGGCAAAGGGGAATCTGAAAACGATCAACACACCGGGCTGGCAGAGGGGTATCTGAAATCGATCTCACACACCGGGCTGGCAAAGAATAGTCTGAAATCGATCACACACACCTGGCTGGCAAAAGAGGATCTGAAATCGATCACACACACACCAGGCTTGCAAATGGGAATCTGAAATCGATCACACACACCGGGCTGGCAAAGGGGAATCTGAAATCGATCACACACACCAGGCTGGCAAAGGAGGATCTGAAATCGATCACACACAGCGGTCTGGTAAAGGAGGATCTGAAATCGATCACACACACCGGGCTGGCAAAGGGGAATCTGAAATCGATCACACACACCTGGCTGGCAAAAGAGGATCTGAAATCGATCACACACACCGGGCTGGCAAAGGAGGATCTGAAATCGATCACACACACCGGGCTGGCAAAGGAGGATATGAAATCGATCACACTCACACCGGGCTGGCAAAGGGGAATCTGAAAGCGATCACACACACTGGGCTGGCAAAGGGCAATCTGAAATCAATCACACACACCGGGCTGGCAAAGGAGGATATGAAATCGATCACACACACCAGGCTGGCAAAGGAGGATCTGAAATCGATCACACACACCGGCTGGCATGGGGGTATCTGAAATCGATCACACACACTGGGCTGGCAAAGGGGAATCTGAAATCGATCACACACACCGGGCGGCAAAGGAGAATCTAAAATCGATCACACACACACCGGGCTGGCAAAGGAGAATCTGAAATCGATCATACACACCGGGCTGGCAACGGAGGTTCTTAAATCGATCACACACACACCGGGCTGGCAAAGGGGAATCAGAAAGCGATCACACACACTGGGCTGGCAAAGGGGAATCTGAAATCAATCACACACACACTGGGCTGGCAAAGGAGGATGTAAAATCGAACACACACCCACCGGGCTGGCAAAGGAGGATCTGAAATCGATCACACACACCAGGCTGGCAAAGAAGGATCTGAAATCGATCACACACACCGGGCTGGCAAAGGAGGATCTTAAATCGATCATGCACACACCGGGCCGTCAAAGGGGAATCTGAAATCGATCACACACACACCGGGCTGGCAAAGGGGAATCTGAAAGCGATCACACACACTGGGCTGGCAAAGGGCAATCTGAAATCAATCACACAATCATCGGGATGGCAAAGGGGAATCTGAAATCGATCACACACACACAGGGCTGGCAAAGGAGAATCTGAAATCGATCACACACACCGGGCTGGCAAAGGAGAGTCAGAAATCGATCACACACACCAGGCTGGCAAAGGGGATCTTAAAGCGATCACACACACACCGGGCTGGCAAAATGGGAATCTGAAATCAATCACACACACATCGGGCTGGCAAAGGGGAATCGGAAATCGATCACACACACCGGGATGGCAAAGGAGAATCTGAAATCGATCTCACACACCAGGCTGGCAAAGGAGAGTCTGAAATCGATCACGCACACCAGGCTGGCAAAGGAGGATCTTAAATCGATCACACACACACCGGGCTGGCAAAGGGGAATCTGAAAGCGCTCACACACACTGGGCTGGTAAAGGGGAATCTGAAATCGATCACACACACACTGGGCTGGCAAATGGAATCTGAAATCGATCATACACACCAGGCTGGCAAAGGGGAATCTGATATTGATCACACACACCGGGCTGGCAAAGGAGAATCTGAAATCGATCACACACACACCGGGCTGGCAAAGGAGGATCTGAAATCGATCACACACACCGGGCTGGCAAAGGGGAATCTGAAATCAATCACACACAAACCGGGCTGGCAAAGGAGAATCTGAAATCGATCACACACACAACAGGCTTGCAAAGGAGAATCTGAAATCGAACACACACACCGGGCTGGCAAAGGAGAATCTGAAATCGATCACACACACACCGGGCTGGCAAAGGAGAATCTGAAATCGATCACACACACAGGGCTGGCAAAGGAGAATCTGAAATCGATCACACACACACCGGGATGGCAAAGGAGGATCAGAAATCGATCACACACACAGGGCTGGCAAAGGAGAATCTGAAATCGATCACACACACCAGGCTGGCAAAGGAGGATCTGAAATCGATCACACACACCGGGCTGGCAAAGGGGAATCTGAAATCGATCACTCACACCTGGCTAGCAAAGGGGAATCTGAAATCGATCACACACACACACTGGGCTGGCAAAGGAGGATCTGAAATCGATCAAACACACCGGGCTGGCAAAGGGAATCTGAAATCGATCACACACACCGGGCTGGCAAAGGAGAATCTGAAATCAATCACACACACACAGGGCTGGCAAAGGACAATCTGAAATCAATCACACACACACCGGGCTGGCAAAGGGGAATCTGAAATCGATCACACACACCAGGCTGGCAAAGGAGAATCTGAAATCAATCACACACACACCGGGCTGGCAAAGGGGAATCTGAATACGATCACTCACACACCAGGCTGGCAAAGGAGGATCTGAAATCGATCACACACACCGGGCTGGTAATGGGGAATCTGAAATCGATCACTCACACACCGGGCTGGCAAAGGGGAATCTGAAATCAATCACACACACACCGGGCTGGCAAAGGGGAATCTGAAATCAATCACACACACACACCGGGCTGGCAAAGGGGAATCTGAAATCGATCACACACACCGGGCTGGCAAAGGGGAATCTGAAATTGATCACACACGCCAGGCTGGCAAAGGGGAATCTGAAATCGATCACACATACTGGGCTGGCAAAGGGGAATCGGAAATCATTCACACACACACCGGGCTGGCAAAGGAGAATCTGAAATCGATCACACACACCGGGCTGGCAAAGGGGAATGTGAAATCGATCACACACACCGGGCTGGCAAAGGCGAATCTGAAATCGATCACACACACCGGGCTGGCAAAGGCGAATCTGAAATCGATCAACAACACACCAGGCTGGCAAAGGAGAATCTGAAATCGATCACACACACAGGGCTGGCAAAGGAGAATCTGAAATCGATCACACACACACCGGGATGGCAAAGGAGGATCAGAAATCGATCACACACACAGGGCTGGCAAAGGAGAATCTGAAATCGATCACACACACCAGGCTGGCAAAGGAGGATCTGAAATCGATCACACACACCGGGCTGGCAAAGGGGAATCTGAAATCGATCACTCACACCTGGCTGGCAAAGGGGAATCTGAAATCGATCACACACACACACTGGGCTGGCAAAGGAGGATCTGAAATCGATCAAACACACCGGGCTGGCAAAGGGAATCTGAAATCGATCACACACACCGGGCTGGCAAAGGAGAATCTGAAATCAATCACACACACACAGGGCTGGCAAAGGACAATCTGAAATCAATCACACACACACCGGGCTGGCAAAGGGGAATCTGAAATCGATCACACACACCAGGCTGGCAAAGGAGAATCTGAAATCAATCACACACACACCGGGCTGGGAAAGGGGAATCTGAATACGATCACTCACACACCAGGCTGGCAAAGGAGGATCTGAAATCGATCACACACACCGGGCTGGTAATGGGGAATCTGAAATCGATCACTCACACACCGGGCTGGCAAAGGGGAATCTGAAATCAATCACACACACACCGGGCTGGCAAAGGGGAATCTGAAATCAATCACACACACACACCGGGCTGGCAAAGGGGAATCTGAAATCGATCACACACACCGGGCTGGCAAAGGGGAATCTGAAATTGATCACACACGCCAGGCTGGCAAAGGGGAATCTGAAATCGATCACACATACTGGGCTGGCAAAGGGGAATCGGAAATCATTCACACACACACCGGGCTGGCAAAGGTGAATCTGAAATCGATCACACACACCGGGCTGGCAAAGGGGAATGTGAAATCGATCACACACACCGGGCTGGCAAAGGCGAATCTGAAATCGATCACACACACCGGGCTGGCAAAGGCGAATCTGAAATCGATCAACAACACACCAGGCTGGCAAAGGGAATCTGAAATCGATCAAACACACCGGGCTGGCAAAGGAGGATGTGAAATCGATCACACACAAACCGGGCTGGCAAAGGGGGATCTAAAATCGATCACACACACCGGGCTGGCAAAGGAGGATTTGAAATCGATCACACACACCAGGCTGGCAAAGGAGGATCTGAAATCGATCACACACACCGGGCTGGCAATGGGGAATCTGAAATCGATCACACACACACCGGGCTGGCAAAGGAGAATCTGAAATAAATCACACACACAACGAGCTGGCAAAGGAGAATCTGAAATCGATCACACACACACCGGGCTGGCAAAGGAGGATCAGAAATTGATGAAACATACACCGGCCTGGCAAAGGGGAATCTGAAATCGATCACACACACACCAGGCTTGCAAAGGAGAATCTGAAATCGAACACACACACCGGGTTGGCAAAGGAGAATCTGAAATTGATCACACACACCGGGCCGGCAAAGGAGAATCTGAAATCGATCACACACACCAGGCTGGCAAAGGAGGATCTGAAATCGATCACACACACCGGGCTGGCAAAGGGGAATCTGAAATCGATCACACACACCGGGCTGGCAAAGGAGAATCTGAAATCGATCACACACACCGGGCTGGCAAAGGGGTATCTGAAATCGATCACACACATCGGGCTGGCAAAGGGGAATCTGAAATCAATCACACACACACCGGGCTGGCAAAGGGGAATCTGAAATCAATCACACACACACCGGGCTGGCAAAGGGGAATCTGAAATCGATCACACACACACCTGGCTGGCAAAGGGGAATCTGAAATCAATCACACACACCGGGCTGGCAAAGGGGAATCTGAAATCGATCTCACACACCAGGCTGGCAAAGGAGAGTCTGAAATCGATCACACACAACAGGCTGGCAAAGGAGAATCTAAAATCGATCACACACACACCGGGCTGGCAAAGGAGAATCTGAAATCGATCATACACACCGGGCTGGCAACGGAGGTTCTTAAATCGATCACACACACACCGGGCTGGCAAAGGGGAATCAGAAAGCGATCACACACACATCGGGCTGGCAAAGGGCAATCTGAAATCAATCACACACACATCGGGCTGGCAAAGGGGAATCTAAAATCGATCACACACACACTGGGCTGGCAAAGGAGGATGTAAAATCGAACACACACCCACCGGGCTGGCCAAGGAGGATGTAAAATCGAACACACACCCACCGGGCTGGCAAAGGAGGATCTGAAATCGATCACACACACCAGGCTGGCAAAGGAGGATCTGAAATCGATCACACACACCGGGCTGGCAAAGGAGGATCTTAAATCGATCATGCACACACCGGGCTGGCAAAGGAGAATCTGAAATCGATCACACACGTACCGGGCTGGCAATGGAGAATCTGAAATCGATCACACACACCGGGCTGGCAAAGCAGAATCTGAAATCAATCACACACACACCGGGCTGGCAAAGGGAATCTGAAATCATTCACACACACCGGGCTGGCAAAGTGGAATCTGAAATCGATCACACACACCGGGCTTGCAAAGGGGAATCTGAAATCGATCACACACACTGGGCTGGCAAAGGGGAATCTGAAATCGATCACACACACCGGGCTGTCAAAGGGGAATCTGAAAACGATCACACACACACCGGGATGGCAAAGGGGAATCTGAAATCAATCACACATACATCGGGCTGGCAAAGGGGAATCTGAAATCGATCACACACACCGGGATGGCAAAGGAGAATCTGAAATCGATCTCACACACCAGGCTGGCAAAGGAGAATCTGAAATCGATCTCACACACCAGGCTGGCAAAGGAGAGTCTGAAATCGATCTCACACACCAGGCTGGCAAAGGAGAGTCTGAAATCGATCACGCACACCAGGCTGGCAAAGGAGGATCTTAAATCGATCACACACACACCGGGCTGGCAAAGGGGAATTTGAAAGCGCTCACACACACTGGGCTGGTAAAGGGGAATCTGAAATCGATCATACACACACTGGGCTGGCAAATGGAATCTGAAATCGATCATACACACCAGGCTGGCAAAGGGGAATCTGATATTGATCACACACACCGGGCTGGCAAAGGAGAATCTGAAATCGATCACACACACACCGGGCTGGCAAAGGAGGATCTGAAATCGATCACACACACCGGGCTGGCAAAGGGGAATCTGAAATCAATCACACACAAACCGGGCTGGCAAAGGAGAATCTGAAATCGATCACACACACACCGGGCTGGCAAAGGAGAATCTGAAATCGATCACACACACACCGGGCTGGCAAAGGAGAATCTGAAATCGATCACACACACAGGGCTGGCAAAGGAGAATCTGAAATCGATCACACACACACCGGGATGGCAAAGGAGGATCAGAAATCGATCACACACACAGGGCTGGCAAAGGAGAATCTGAAAACGATCACACACACCAGGCTGGCAAAGGAGGATCTGAAATCGATCACACACACCGGGCTGGCAAAGGGGAATTTGAAATCGATCACTCACACCTGGCTGGCAAAGGGGAATCTGAAATCGATCACACACACACACTGGGCTGGCAAAGGAGGATCTGAAATCGATCAAACACACCGGGCTGGCAAAGGGAATCTGAAATCGATCACACACACCGGGCTGGCAAAGGAGAATCTGAAATCGATCAAACACACCGGGCTGGCAAAGGAGGATCTGAAATCGATCACACACACCGGGCTGACAAAGGGGAATCTGAAATCGATCACTCACACACCGGGCTGGCAAAGGGGAATCTGAAATCAATCACACACACACCGGGCTGGCAAAGGGGAGTCTGAAATCGATCTCACACACACCGGGTTGGGAAAGGGGAATCTGAAATCAATCACACACACACACCGGGCTGGCAAAGGGGAATCTGAAATAGATCACACACACCGGGCTGGCAAAGGGGAATCTGAAATTGATCACACACGCCAGGCTGGCAAAGGGGAATCTGAAATCGATCACACACACACTGGGCTGGCAAAGGGGAATCGGAAATCAATCACACACACACCGGGCTGGCAAAGGAGAATCTGCAATCGATCACACACACCGGGCTGGTAAAGGGAAATGTGAAATCGATCACACACACACCGGGCTGGAAAAGGGGAATCTGAAATCGATCAACAACACACCCGGCTGGCAAAGGAGAATCTGAAATCGATGACACACACCGGGCTGGCAAAGGAGAATCTGAAATCGATCACACACGTACCGGGCTGGCAATGGAGAATCTGAAATCGATCACACACACCGGGCTGGCAAAGCAGAATCTGAAATCAATCACACACACACCGGGCTGGCAAAGTGGAATCTGAAATCGATCACACACACCGGGCTTGCAAAGGGGAATCTGAAATCGATCACACACACTGGGCTGGCAAAGGGGAATCTGAAATCGATCACACACACCGGGCTGTCAAAGGGGAATCTGAAAACGATCACACACACACCGGGATGGCAAAGGGGAATCTGAAATCAATCACACATACATCGGGCTGGCAAAGGGGAATCTGAAATCGATCACACACACCGGGATGGCAAAGGAGAATCTGAAATCGATCTCACACACCAGGCTGGCAAAGGAGAATCTGAAATCGATCTCACACACCAGGCTGGCAAAGGAGAGTCTGAAATCGATCTCACACACCAGGCTGGCAAAGGAGAGTCTGAAATCGATCACGCACACCAGGCTGGCAAAGGAGGATCTTAAATCGATCACACACACACCGGGCTGGCAAAGGGGAATTTGAAAGCGCTCACACACACTGGGCTGGTAAAGGGGAATCTGAAATCGATCACACACACACTGGGCTGGCAAATGGAATCTGAAATCGATCATACACACCAGGCTGGCAAAGGGGAATCTGATATTGATCACACACACCGGGCTGGCAAAGGAGAATCTGAAATCGATCACACACACACCGGGCTGGCAAAGGAGGATCTGAAATCGATCACACACACCGGGCTGGCAAAGGGGAATCTGAAATCAATCACACACAAACCGGGCTGGCAAAGGAGAATCTGAAATCGATCACACACACACCGGGCTGGCAAAGGAGAATCTGAAATCGATCACACACACACCGGGCTGGCAAAGGAGAATCTGAAATCGATCACACACACAGGGCTGGCAAAGGAGAATCTGAAATCGATCACACACACACCGGGATGGCAAAGGAGGATCAGAAATCGATCACACACACAGGGCTGGCAAAGGAGAATCTGAAAACGATCACACACACCAGGCTGGCAAAGGAGGATCTGAAATCGATCACACACACCGGGCTGGCAAAGGGGAATTTGAAATCGATCACTCACACCTGGCTGGCAAAGGGGAATCTGAAATCGATCACACACACACACTGGGCTGGCAAAGGAGGATCTGAAATCGATCAAACACACCGGGCTGGCAAAGGGAATCTGAAATCGATCACACACACCGGGCTGGCAAAGGAGAATCTGAAATCGATCAAACACACCGGGCTGGCAAAGGAGGATCTGAAATCGATCACACACACCGGGCTGACAAAGGGGAATCTGAAATCGATCACTCACACACCGGGCTGGCAAAGGGGAATCTGAAATCAATCACACACACACCGGGCTGGCAAAGGGGAGTCTGAAATCGATCTCACACACACCGGGTTGGGAAAGGGGAATCTGAAATCAATCACACACACACACCGGGCTGGCAAAGGGGAATCTGAAATAGATCACACACACCGGGCTGGCAAAGGGGAATCTGAAATTGATCACACACGCCAGGCTGGCAAAGGGGAATCTGAAATCGATCACACACACACTGGGCTGGCAAAGGGGAATCGGAAATCAATCACACACACACCGGGCTGGCAAAGGAGAATCTGCAATCGATCACACACACCGGGCTGGTAAAGGGAAATGTGAAATCGATCACACACACACCGGGCTGGAAAAGGGGAATCTGAAATCGATCAACAACACACCCGGCTGGCAAAGGAGAATCTGAAATCGATGACACACACCGGGCTGGCAAAGGAGAATCTGAAATCGATCACACACGTACCGGGCTGGCAATGGAGAATCTGAAATCGATCACACACACCGGGCTGGCAAAGCAGAATCTGAAATCAATCACACACACACCGGGCTGGCAAAGGGAATCTGAAATCATTCACACACACCGGGCTGGCAAAGTGGAATCTGAAATCGATCACACACACCGGGCTTGCAAAGGGGAATCTGAAATCGATCACACACACTGGGCTGGCAAAGGGGAATCTGAAATCGATCACACACACCGGGCTGTCAAAGGGGAATCTGAAAACGATCACACACACACCGGGATGGCAAAGGGGAATCTGAAATCAATCACACATACATCGGGCTGGCAAAGGGGAATCTGAAATCGATCACACACACCGGGATGGCAAAGGAGAATCTGAAATCGATCTCACACACCAGGCTGGCAAAGGAGAATCTGAAATCGATCTCACACACCAGGCTGGCAAAGGAGAGTCTGAAAACGATCTCACACACCAGGCTGGCAAAGGAGAGTCTGAAATCGATCACGCACACCAGGCTGGCAAAGGAGGATCTTAAATCGATCACACACACACCGGGCTGGCAAAGGGGAATTTGAAAGCGCTCACACACACTGGGCTGGTAAAGGGGAATCTGAAATCGATCACACACACACTGGGCTGGCAAATGGAATCTGAAATCGATCATACACACCAGGCTGGCAAAGGGGAATCTGATATTGATCACACACACCGGGCTGGCAAAGGAGAATCTGAAATCGATCACACACACACCGGGCTGGCAAAGGAGGATCTGAAATCGATCACACACACCGGGCTGGCAAAGGGGAATCTGAAATCAATCACACACAAACCGGGCTGGCAAAGGAGAATCTGAAATCGATCACACACACACCGGGCTGGCAAAGGAGAATCTGAAATCGATCACACACACACCGGGCTGGCAAAGGAGAATCTGAAATCGATCACACACACAGGGCTGGCAAAGGAGAATCTGAAATCGATCACACACACCAGGCTGGCAAAGGAGGATCTGAAATCGATCACACACACAGGGCTGGCAAAGGAGAATCTGAAATCGATCACACACACCAGGCTGGCAAAGGAGGATCTGAAATCGATCACACACACCGGGCTGGCAAAGGGGAATTTGAAATCGATCACTCACACCTGGCTGGCAAAGGGGAATCTGAAATCGATCACACACACACACTGGGCTGGCAAAGGAGGATCTGAAATCGATCAAACACACCGGGCTGGCAAAGGGAATCTGAAATCGATCACACACACCGGGCTGGCAAAGGAGAATCTGAAATCGATCAAACACACCGGGCTGGCAAAGGAGGATCTGAAATCGATCACACACACCGGGCTGACAAAGGGGAATCTGAAATCGATCACTCACACACCGGGCTGGCAAAGGGAAATCTGAAATCAATCACACACACACCGGGCTGGCAAAGGGGAGTCTGAAATCGATCTCACACACACCGGGTTGGGAAAGGGGAATCTGAAATCAATCACACACACACACCGGGCTGGCAAAGGGGAATCTGAAATCGATCACACACACCGGGCTGGCAAAGGGGAATCTGAAATTGATCACACACGCCAGGCTGGCAAAGGGGAATCTGAAATCGATCACACACACACTGGGCTGGCAAAGGGGAATCGGAAATCAATCACACACACACCGGGCTGGCAAAGGAGAATCTGCAATCGATCACACACACCGGGCTGGTAAAGGGAAATGTGAAATCGATCACACACACACCGGGCTGGAAAAGGGGAATCTGAAATCGATCAACAACACACCCGGCTGGCAAAGGAGAATCTGAAATCGATGACACACACCGGGCTGGCAAAGGAGAATCTGAAATCGATCACACACGTACCGGGCTGGCAATGGAGAATCTGAAATCGATCACACACACCGGGCTGGCAAAGCAGAATCTGAAATCAATCACACACACACCGGGCTGGCAAAGGGAATCTGAAATCATTCACACACACCGGGCTGGCAAAGTGGAATCTGAAATCGATCACACACACCGGGCTTGCAAAGGGGAATCTGAAATCGATCACACACACTGGGCTGGCAAAGGGGAATCTGAAATCGATCACACACACACCGGGCTGGCAAAGGGAATCTGAAATCGATCACACACACACTAGGCTGGCAAAGGGGAATCTGAAATCGATCAAACACACCGGGCTGGCAAAGGAGGATCTGAAATCGATCACACACACCGGGCTGGCAAAGGAGGATGTGAAATCGATCACACACACACCGGGCTGGCAAAGGGGGATCTAAAATCGATCACACACACCGGGCTGGCAAAGGAGGATTTGAAATCGATCACACACACCAGGCTGGCAAAGGAGGATCTGAAATCGATCACACAAACCGGGCTGGCAATGGGGAATCTGAAATCGATCACACACACACCGGGTTGGCAAAGGAGAATCTGAAATAAATCACACACACACCGAGCTGGCAAAGGAGGATGTAAAATCGAACACACACCCACCGGGCTGGCAAAGGAGGATGTAAAATCGAACACACACCCACCGGGCTGGCAAAGGAGGATCTGAAATCGATCACACACACCAGGCTGGCAAAGGAGAGTCTGAAATCGATCTCACACACCAGGCTGGCAAAGGAGAGTCTGAAATCGATCACGCACACCAGGCTGGCAAAGGAGGATCTTAAATCGATCACACACACACCGGGCTGGCAAAGGGGAATTTGAAAGCGCTCACACACACTGGGCTGGTAAAGGGGAATCTGAAATCGATCACACACACACTGGGCTGGCAAATGGAATCTGAAATCGATCATACACACCAGGCTGGCAAAGGGGAATCTGATATTGATCACACACACCGGGCTGGCAAAGGAGAATCTGAAATCGATCACACACACACCGGGCTGGCAAAGGAGGATCTGAAATCGATCACACACACCGGGCTGGCAAAGGGGAATCTGAAATCAATCACACACAAACCGGGCTGGCAAAGGAGAATCTGAAATCGATCACACACACACCGGGCTGGCAAAGGAGAATCTGAAATCGATCACACACACACCGGGCTGGCAAAGGAGAATCTGAAATCGATCACACACACAGGGCTGGCAAAGGAGAATCTGAAATCGATCACACACACACCGGGATGGCAAAGGAGGATCAGAAATCGATCACACACACAGGGCTGGCAAAGGAGAATCTGAAATCGATCACACACACCAGGCTGGCAAAGGAGGATCTGAAATCGATCACACACACCGGGCTGGCAAAGGGGAATTTGAAATCGATCACTCACACCTGGCTGGCAAAGGGGAATCTGAAATCGATCACACACACACACTGGGCTGGCAAAGGAGGATCTGAAATCGATCAAACACACCGGGCTGGCAAAGGGAATCTGAAATCGATCACACACACCGGGCTGGCAAAGGAGAATCTGAAATCGATCAAACACACCGGGCTGGCAAAGGAGGATCTGAAATCGATCACACACACCGGGCTGACAAAGGGGAATCTGAAATCGATCACTCACACACCGGTTTGGCAAAGGGGAATCTGAAATCAATCACACACACACCGGGCTGGCAAAGGGGAGTCTGAAATCGATCTCACACACACCGGGTTGGGAAAGGGGAATCTGAAATCAATCACACACACACACCGGGCTGGCAAAGGGGAATCTGAAATCGATCACACACACCGGGCTGGCAAAGGGGAATCTGAAATTGATCACACACGCCAGGCTGGCAAAGGGGAATCTGAAATCGATCACACACACACTGGGCTGGCAAAGGGGAATCGGAAATCAATCACACACACACCGGGCTGGCAAAGGAGAATCTGCAATCGATCACACACACCGGGCTGGTAAAGGGAAATGTGAAATCGATCACACACACACCGGGCTGGAAAAGGGGAATCTGAAATCGATCAACAACACACCCGGCTGGCAAAGGAGAATCTGAAATCGATGACACACACCGGGCTGGCAAAGGAGAATCTGAAATCGATCACACACGTACCGGGCTGGCAATGGAGAATCTGAAATCGATCACACACACCGGGCTGGCAAAGCAGAATCTGAAATCAATCACACACACACCGGGCTGGCAAAGGGAATCTGAAATCATTCACACACACCGGGCTGGCAAAGTGGAATCTGAAATCGATCACACACACCGGGCTTGCAAAGGGGAATCTGAAATCGATCACACACACTGGGCTGGCAAAGGGGAATCTGAAATCGATCACACACACACCGGGCTGGCAAAGGGAATCTGAAATCGATCACACACACACTAGGCTGGCAAAGGGGAATCTGAAATCGATCAAACACACCGGGCTGGCAAAGGAGGATCTGAAATCGATCACACACACCGGGCTGGCAAAGGAGGATGTGAAATCGATCACACACACACCGGGCTGGCAAAGGGGGATCTAAAATCGATCACACACACCGGGCTGGCAAAGGAGGATTTGAAATCGATCACACACACCAGGCTGGCAAAGGAGGATCTGAAATCGATCACACAAACCGGGCTGGCAATGGGGAATCTGAAATCGATCACACACACACCGGGTTGGCAAAGGAGAATCTGAAATAAATCACACACACACCGAGCTGGCAAAGGAGGATGTAAAATCGAACACACACCCACCGGGCTGGCAAAGGAGGATGTAAAATCGAACACACACCCACCGGGCTGGCAAAGGAGGATCTGAAATCGATCACACACACCAGGCTGGCAAAGGAGGATCTGAAATCGATCACACACACCGGGCTGGCAAAGGAGGATCTTAAATCGATCATGCACACACCGGGCCGTCAAAGGGGTATCTGAAATCGATCACACACACACCGGGCTGGCAAAGGGGAATCTGAAAGCGATCACACACACTGGGCTGGCAAAGGGCAATCTGAAATCAATCACACAATCATCGGGATGGCAAAGGGGAATCTGAAATCGATCACACACACACAGGGCTGGCAAAGGAGAATCTGAAATCGATAACACACACCGGGCTGGCAAAGGAGAGTCAGAAATCGATCACACACACCAGGCTGGCAAAGGGGATCTTAAAGCGATCACACACACACCGGGCTGTCAAAGGGGAATCTGAAATCGATCACACACACACCGGGATGGCAAAGGGGAATCTGAAATCAATCACACACACACACCGGGCTGGCAAAGGGGAATCTGAAATCGATCACACACACCGGGCTGGCAAAGGGGAATCTGAAATTGATCACACACGCCAGGCTGGCAAAGGGGAATCTGAAATCGATCACACACACACTGGGCTGGCAAAGGGGAATCGGAAATCAATCACACACACACCGGGCTGGCAAAGGAGAATCTGCAATCGATCACACACACCGGGCTGGTAAAGGGAAATGTGAAATCGATCACACACACACCGGGCTGGAAAAGGGGAATCTGAAATCGATCAACAACACACCCGGCTGGCAAAGGAGAATCTGAAATCGATGACACACACCGGGCTGGCAAAGGAGAATCTGAAATCGATCACACACGTACCGGGCTGGCAATGGAGAATCTGAAATCGATCACACACACCGGGCTGGCAAAGCAGAATCTGAAATCAATCACACACACACCGGGCTGGCAAAGGGAATCTGAAATCATTCACACACACCGGGCTGGCAAAGTGGAATCTGAAATCGATCACACACACCGGGCTTGCAAAGGGGAATCTGAAATCGATCACACACACTGGGCTGGCAAAGGGGAATCTGAAATCGATCACACACACACCGGGCTGGCAAAGGGAATCTGAAATCGATCACACACACACTAGGCTGGCAAAGGGGAATCTGAAATCGATCAAACACACCGGGCTGGCAAAGGAGGATCTGAAATCGATCACACACACCGGGCTGGCAAAGGAGGATGTGAAATCGATCACACACACACCGGGCTGGCAAAGGGGGATCTAAAATCGATCACACACACCGGGCTGGCAAAGGAGGATTTGAAATCGATCACACACACCAGGCTGGCAAAGGAGGATCTGAAATCGATCACACAAACCGGGCTGGCAATGGGGAATCTGAAATCGATCACACACACACCGGGTTGGCAAAGGAGAATCTGAAATAAATCACACACACACCGAGCTGGCAAAGGAGGATGTAAAATCGAACACACACCCACCGGGCTGGCAAAGGAGGATGTAAAATCGAACACACACCCACCGGGCTGGCAAAGGAGGATCTGAAATCGATCACACACACCAGGCTGGCAAAGGAGGATCTGAAATCGATCACACACACCGGGCTGGCAAAGGAGGATCTTAAATCGATCATGCACACACCGGGCCGTCAAAGGGGTATCTGAAATCGATCACACACACACCGGGCTGGCAAAGGGGAATCTGAAAGCGATCACACACACTGGGCTGGCAAAGGGCAATCTGAAATCAATCACACAATCATCGGGATGGCAAAGGGGAATCTGAAATCGATCACACACACACAGGGCTGGCAAAGGAGAATCTGAAATCGATCACACACACCGGGCTGGCAAAGGAGAGTCAGAAATCGATCACACACACCAGGCTGGCAAAGGGGATCTTAAAGCGATCACACACACACCGGGCTGTCAAAGGGGAATCTGAAATCGATCACACACACACCGGGATGGCAAAGGGGAATCTGAAATCAATCACACACACATCGGGCTGGCAAAGGGGAATCTGAAATCGATCACACACACCGGGATGGCAAAGGAGAATCTGAAATCGATCTCACACACCAGGCTGGCAAAGGAGAATCTGAAATCGATCTCACACACCAGGCTGGCAAAGGAGAGTCTGAAATCGATCTCACACACCAGGCTGGCAAAGGAGAGTCTGAAATCGATCACGCACACCAGGCTGGCAAAGGAGGATCTTAAATCGATCACACACACACCGGGCTGGCAAAGGGGAATCTGAAAGAGCTCACACACACTGGGCTGGTAAAGGGGAATCTGAAATCGATCACACACACACTGGGCTGGCAAATGGAATCTGAAATCGATCATACACACCAGGCTGGCAAAGGGGAATCTGATATTGATCACACACACCGGGCTGGCAAAGGGGAATCTGAAATCAATCACACACAAACCGGGCTGGCAAAGGAGAATCTGAAATCGATCACACACACACCGGGCTGGCAAAGGAGGATCTGAAATCGATGAAACACACACCGGCCTGGCAAAGGGGAATCTGAAATCGATCACACACACAACAGGCTTGCAAAGGAGAATCTGAAATCGAACACACACACCGGGCTGGCAAAGGAGAATCTGAAATCGATCACATACACACCGGGCTGGCAAAGGAGAATCTGAAATCGATCACACACACAGGGCTGGCAAAGGAGAATCTGAAATCGATCACACACACACCGGGATGGCAAAGGAGGATCAGAAATCGATCACACACACAGGGCTGGCAAAGGAGAATCTGAAATCGATCACACACACCAGGCTGGCAAAGGAGGATCTGAAATCGATCACACACACCGGGCTGGCAAAGGGGAATCTGAAATCGATCACTCACACCTGGCTGGCAAAGGGGAATCTGAAATCGATCACACACACACACTGGGCTGGCAAAGGAGGATCTGAAATCGATCAAACACACCGGGCTGGCAAAGGGAATCTGAAATCGATCACACACACCGGGCTGGCAAAGGAGAATCTGAAATCAATCACACACACACAGGGCTGGCAAAGGAGAATCTGAAATCAATCACACACACACCGGGCTGGCAAAGGGGAATCTGAAATCGATCACACACACCAGGCTGGCAAAGGAGAATCTGAAATCAATCACACACACACCGGGCTGGCAAAGGGGAATCTGAAATCAATCACACACACACCGGGCTGGCAAAGGAGGATCTGAAATCGATCAAACACACCGGGCTGGCAAAGGAGGATCTGAAATCGATCACACACACTGGGCTGGTAATGGGGAATCTGAAATCGATCACTCACACACCGGGCTGGCAAAGGGGAATCTGAAATCAATCACACACACACCGGGCTGGCAAAGGGGAATCTGAAATCAATCACACACACACACCGGGCTGGCAAAGGGGAATCTGAAATCGATCACACACACCGGGCTGGCAAAGGGGAATCTGAAATTGATCACACACGCCAGGCTGGCAAAGGGGAATCTGAAATCGATCACACACACTGGGCTGGCAAAGGGGAATCGGAAATCATTCACACACACACCGGGCTGGCAAAGGAGAATCTGAAATAGATCACACACACCGGGCTGGCAAAGGGGAATGTGAAATCGATCACACACACATCGGGCTGGCAAAGGCGAATCTAAAATCGATCATACACACCGGGCTGGCAAAGGAGATTCTGAAATCGATCAACAACACACCAGGCTGGCAAAGGGAATCTGAAATCGATCAAACACACCGGGCTGGCAAAGGAGGATCTGAAATCGATCACACACACCGGGCTGGCAAAGGAGGATGTGAAATCGATCACACACACACCGGGCTGGCAAAGGGGGATCTAAAATCGATCACACACACCGGGCTGGCAAAGGAGGATTTGAAATCGATCACACACACCAGGCTGGCAAAGGAGGATCTGAAATCGATCACACACACCGGGCTGGCAATGGGGAATCTGAAATCGATCACACACACACCGGGCTGGCAAAGGAGAATCTGAAATAAATCACACACACACCGAGCTGGCAAAGGAGAATCTGAAATCGATCACACACACACCGGGCTGGCAAAGGAGGATCAGAAATTGATGAAACATACACCGGCCTAGCAAAGGGGAATCTGAAATCGATCACACACACACCAGGCTTGCAAAGGAGAATCTGAAATCGAACACACACACCGGGTTGGCAAAGGAGAATCTGAAATTGATCACACACACCGGGCCGGCAAAGGAGAATGTGAAATCGATTACACACACCAGGCTGGCAAAGGAGGATCTGAAATCGATCACACACACCGGGCTGGCAAAGGGGAATCTGAAATCGATCACACACACCGGGCTGGCAAAGGAGAATCTGAAATCGATCACACACACCGGGCTGGCAAAGGGGTTTCTGAAATCGATCACACACATCGGGCTGGCAAAGGGGAACCTGAAATCAATCACACACACACCGGGCTGGCAAAGGGGAATCTGAAATCAATCACACACACACCGGGCTGGCAAAGGGGAATCTGAAATCGATCACACACACACCGGGCTGGCAAAGGGGAATCTGAAATCAATCACACACACCGGGCTGGCAAAGGGAATCTGAAATCAATCGCACACACCGGGCTGGCAAAGTGGAATCTGAAATCGATCTCATAAAACGGGATGGCAAATGGCAATCTGAAATCGATCACACACACCAGGCTGGCAATGAGGAATCTGACATTGATCACACACACACCGGGCTGGCAAAGGAGAATCTTAAATCGATCACACACCGGGTTGGCAAAGGAGGATCTGAAATCGATCACACACACCGGGCTGGCAAAGGAGGATGTGAAATCGATCACACACACACCAGGCTGGCAAAGGAGAATCTGAAATCGATCACACACACCAGGCTGGCAAAGGAGGATCTGAAATCGATCACACACAGCGGGCTGTCTAAGGGGAATCTGAAATCGATCACACACACCAGGCTGGCAAAGGGGTATCTGAAATCGATCACACACATCGGGCTGGCAAAGGGGAATCTGAAAGCAATCACACACACACCGGGCTGGCAAAGGGGAATCTGAAATCGATCACACACACACTGGGCTGGCAAAGGGGAATCTGAAATCGATCACACACACCGGGCTGGCAAAGGAGGATCTGAAATCGATCACACACACACCGGGCTGGCAAAGGAGGATCTGAAATCGATCACACACACCGGGCTGGCAAAGGGGAATCTGAAATCAATCACACACAAACCGGGCTGGCAAAGGAGAATCTGAAATCGATCACACACACAACGGGCTGGCAAAGGAGGATCTGAAATCGATGAAACACACACCGGCCTGGCAAAGGGGAACCTGAAATCGATCACACACACAACAGGCTTGCAAAGGAGAATCTGAAATCGAACACACACACCGGGCTGGCAAAGGAGAATCTGAAATCGATCACACACACACCGGGCTGGCAAAGGAGAATCTGAAATCGATCACACACACAGGGCTGGTAAAGGAGAATCTGAAATCGATCACACACACACCGGGATGGCAAAGGAGGATCAGAAATCGATCACACACACAGGGCTGGCAAAGGAGAATCTGAAATCGATCACACACACCGGCCTGGCAAAGGGGAATCTGAAATCGATCACACACACCGGGCTGGCAAAGGGGAATCTGAAATCGATCACACACACCAGGCTGGCAAAGGGGAATCTGAAATCGATCACACACACACCGGGCTGGCAAAGGAGGATCTGAAATCGATCAAACACACCGGGCTGGCAAAGGAGGATCTGAAATCGATCACACACACCGGGCTGACAAAGGGGAATCTGAAATCGATCACTCACACACCGGGCTGGCAAAGGGGAATCTGAAATCAATCACACACACACCGGGCTGGCAAAGGGGAGTCTGAAATCGATCTCACACACACCGGGTTGGGAAAGGGGAATCTGAAATCAATCACACACACACACCGGGCTGGCAAAGGGGAATCTGAAATCGATCACACACACCGGGCTGGCAAAGGGGAATCTGAAATTGATCACACACGCCAGGCTGGCAAAGGGGAATCTGAAATCGATCACACACACACTGGGCTGGCAAAGGGGAATCGGAAATCAATCACACACACACCGGGCTGGCAAAGGAGAATCTGCAATCGATCACACACACCGGGCTGGTAAAGGGGAATGTGAAATCGATCACACACACACCGGGCTGGCAAAGGGGAATCTGAAATCGATCAACAACACACCAGGCTGGCAAAGGAGAATCTGAAATCGATGACACACACCGGGCTGGCAAAGGGGAATCTGAAATCAATCACACACAAACCGGGCTGGCAAAGGAGAATCTGAAATCGATCACACACACAACGGGCTGGCAAAGGAGGATCTGAAATCGATGAAACACACACCGGCCTGGCAAAGGGGAATCTGAAATCGATCACACACACAACAGGCTTGCAAAGGAGAATCTGAAATCGAACACACACACCGGGCTGGCAAAGGAGAATCTGAAATCGATCACACACACACCGGGCTGGCAAAGGAGAATCTGAAATCGATCACACACACAGGGCTGGTAAAGGAGAATCTGAAATCGATCACACACACACCGGGATGGCAAAGGAGGATCAGAAATCGATCACACACACAGGGCTGGCAAAGGAGAATCTGAAATCGATCACACACACCGGCCTGGCAAAGGGGAATCTGAAATCGATCACACACACCGGGCTGGCAAAGGGGAATCTGAAATCGATCACACACACCAGGCTGGCAAAGGGGAATCTGAAATCGATCACACACACACCGGGCTGGCAAAGGAGGATCTGAAATCGATCAAACACACCGGGCTGGCAAAGGAGGATCTGAAATCGATCACACACACCGGGCTGACAAAGGGGAATCTGAAATCGATCACTCACACACCGGGCTGGCAAAGGGGAATCTGAAATCAATCACACACACACCGGGCTGGCAAAGGGGAGTCTGAAATCGATCTCACACACACCGGGTTGGGAAAGGGGAATCTGAAATCAATCGCACACACACACCGGGCTGGCAAAGGGGAATCTGAAATCGATCACACACACCGGGCTGGCAAAGGGGAATCTGAAATTGATCACACACGCCAGGCTGGCAAAGGGGAATCTGAAATCGATCACACACACACTGGGCTGGCAAAGGGGAATCGGAAATCAATCACACACACACCGGGCTGGCAAAGGAGAATCTGCAATCGATCACACATCGGGCTGGTAAAGGGGAATGTGAAATCGATCACACACACACCGGGCTGGCAAAGGGGAATCTGAAATCGATCAACAACACACCAGGCTGGCAAAGGAGAATCTGAAATCGATGACACACACCGGGCTGGCAAAGGAGAATCTGAAATCGATCACACACGTACCGGGCTGGCAATGGAGAATCTGAAATCGATCACACACACCGGGCTGGCAAAGCAGAATCTGAAATCAATCACACACACACCGGGCTGGCAAAGGGAATCTGAAATAATTCACACACACCGGGCTGGCAAAGTGGAATCTGAAATCGATCACACACACCGGGCTTGCAAAGGGGAATCTGAAATCGATCACACACACTGGGCTGGCAAAGGGGAATCTGAAATCGATCACACACGCCAGGCTGGTAAAGGGGAATGTGAAATCGATCACACACACACCGGGCTGGCAAAGGGGAATCTGAAATCGATCAACAACACACCAGGCTGGCAAAGGAGAATCTGAAATCGATGACACACACCGGGCTGGCAAAGGAGAATCTGAAATCGATCACACACGTACCGGGCTGGCAATGGAGAATCTGAAATCGATCACACACACCGGGCTGGCAAAGCAGAATCTGAAATCAATCACACACACACCGGGCTGGCAAAGGGAATCTGAAATAATTCACACACACCGGGCTGGCAAAGTGGAATCTGAAATCGATCACACACACCGGGCTTGCAAAGGGGAATTTGAAATCGATCACACACACTGGGCTGGCAAAGGGGAATCTGAAATCGATCACACACACACCGGGCTGGCAAAGGGAATCTGAAATCGATCACACACACACTAGGCTGGCAAAGGGGAATCTGAAATCGATCAAACACACCGGGCTGGCAAAGGAGGATCTGAAATCGATCACACACACCGGCCTGGCAAAGGAGGATGTGAAATCGATCACACACACACCGGGCTGGCAAAGGGGGATCTAAAATCGATCACACACACCGGGCTGGCAAAGGAGGATTTGAAATCGATCACACACACCAGGCTGGCAAAGGGGAATCTGAAATCAATCACACACACACCGGGCTGGCAAAGGGGAGTCTGAAATCGATCTCACACACACCGGGTTGGGAAAGGGGAATCTGAAATCAATCACACACACACACCGGGCTGGCAAAGGGGAATCTGAAATCGATCACACACACCAGGCTGGCAAAGGGGAATCTGAAATCGATCACACACACCGGGCTGGCAAAGGGAATCTGAAATCAATCGCACACACCGGGCTGGCAAAGTGGAATCTGAAATCGATCTCATAAAACGGGATGGCAAATGGCAATCTGAAATCGATCACACACACCAGGCTGGCAATGAGGAATCTGACATTGATCACACACACACCGGGCTGGCAAAGGAGAATCTTAAATCGATCACACACCGGGTTGGCAAAGGAGGATCTGAAATCGATCACACACACCGGGCTGGCAAAGGAGGATGTGAAATCGATCACACACACACCAGGCTGGCAAAGGAGAATCTGAAATCGATCACACACACCAGGCTGGCAAAGGAGGATCTGAAATCGATCACACACAGCGGGCTGTCTAAGGGGAATCTGAAATCGATCACACACACCAGGCTGGCAAAGGGGTATCTGAAATCGATCACACACATCGGGCTGGCAAAGGGGAATCTGAAAGCAATCACACACACACCGGGCTGGCAAAGGGGAATCTGAAATCGATCACACACACACTGGGCTGGCAAAGGGGAATCTGAAATCGATCACACACACCGGGCTGGCAAAGGAGGATCTGAAATCGATCACACACACACCGGGCTGGCAAAGGAGGATCTGAAATCGATCACACACACCGGGCTGGCAAAGGGGAATCTGAAATCAATCACACACAAACCGGGCTGGCAAAGGAGAATCTGAAATCGATCACACACACAACGGGCTGGCAAAGGAGGATCTGAAATCGATGAAACACACACCGGCCTGGCAAAGGGGAATCTGAAATCGATCACACACACAACAGGCTTGCAAAGGAGAATCTGAAATCGAACACACACACCGGGCTGGCAAAGGAGAATCTGAAATCGATCACACACACACCGGGCTGGCAAAGGAGAATCTGAAATCGATCACACACACAGGGCTGGTAAAGGAGAATCTGAAATCGATCACACACACACCGGGATGGCAAAGGAGGATCAGAAATCGATCACACACACAGGGCTGGCAAAGGAGAATCTGAAATCGATCACACACACCGGCCTGGCAAAGGGGAATCTGAAATCGATCACACACACCGGGCTGGCAAAGGGGAATCTGAAATCGATCACACACACCAGGCTGGCAAAGGGGAATCTGAAATCGATCACACACACACCGGGCTGGCAAAGGAGGATCTGAAATCGATCAAACACACCGGGCTGGCAAAGGAGGATCTGAAATCGATCACACACACCGGGCTGACAAAGGGGAATCTGAAATCGATCACTCACACACCGGGCTGGCAAAGGGGAATCTGAAATCAATCACACACACACCGGGCTGGCAAAGGGGAGTCTGAAATCGATCTCACACACACCGGGTTGGGAAAGGGGAATCTGAAATCAATCACACACACACACCGGGCTGGCAAAGGGGAATCTGAAATTGATCACACACGCCAGGCTGGCAAAGGGGAATCTGAAATCGATCACACACACACTGGGCTGGCAAAGGGGAATCGGAAATCAATCACACACACACCGGGCTGGCAAAGGAGAATCTGCAATCGATCACACACACCGGGCTGGTAAAGGGGAATGTGAAATCGATCACACACACACCGGGCTGGCAAAGGGGAATCTGAAATCGATCAACAACACACCAGGCTGGCAAAGGAGAATCTGAAATCGATGACACACACCGGGCTGGCAAAGGGGAATCTGAAATCAATCACACACAAACCGGGCTGGCAAAGGAGAATCTGAAATCGATCACACACACAACGGGCTGGCAAAGGAGGATCTGAAATCGATGAAACACACACCGGCCTGGCAAAGGGGAATCTGAAATCGATCACACACACAACAGGCTTGCAAAGGAGAATCTGAAATCGAACACACACACCGGGCTGGCAAAGGAGAATCTGAAATCGATCACACACACACCGGGCTGGCAAAGGAGAATCTGAAATCGATCACACACACAGGGCTGGTAAAGGAGAATCTGAAATCGATCACACACACACCGGGATGGCAAAGGAGGATCAGAAATCGATCACACACACAGGGCTGGCAAAGGAGAATCTGAAATCGATCACACACACCGGCCTGGCAAAGGGGAATCTGAAATCGATCACACACACCGGGCTGGCAAAGGGGAATCTGAAATCGATCACACACACCAGGCTGGCAAAGGGGAATCTGAAATCGATCACACACACACCGGGCTGGCAAAGGAGGATCTGAAATCGATCAAACACACCGGGCTGGCAAAGGAGGATCTGAAATCGATCACACACACCGGGCTGACAAAGGGGAATCTGAAATCGATCACTCACACACCGGGCTGGCAAAGGGGAATCTGAAATCAATCACACACACACCGGGCTGGCAAAGGGGAGTCTGAAATCGATCTCACACACACCGGGTTGGGAAAGGGGAATCTGAAATCAATCACACACACACACCGGGCTGGCAAAGGGGAATCTGAAATCGATCACACACACCGGGCTGGCAAAGGGGAATCTGAAATTGATCACACACGCCAGGCTGGCAAAGGGGAATCTGAAATCGATCACACACACACTGGGCTGGCAAAGGGGAATCGGAAATCAATCACACACACACCGGGCTGGCAAAGGAGAATCTGCAATCGATCACACATCGGGCTGGTAAAGGGGAATGTGAAATCGATCACACACACACCGGGCTGGCAAAGGGGAATCTGAAATCGATCAACAACACACCAGGCTGGCAAAGGAGAATCTGAAATCGATGACACACACCGGGCTGGCAAAGGAGAATCTGAAATCGATCACACACGTACCGGGCTGGCAATGGAGAATCTGAAATCGATCACACACACCGGGCTGGCAAAGCAGAATCTGAAATCAATCACACACACACCGGGCTGGCAAAGGGAATCTGAAATCATTCACACACACCGGGCTGGCAAAGTGGAATCTGAAATCGATCACACACACCGGGCTTGCAAAGGGGAATCTGAAATCGATCACACACACTGGGCTGGCAAAGGGGAATCTGAAATCGATCACACACACACCGGGCTGGCAAAGGGAATCTGAAATCGATCACACACACACTAGGCTGGCAAAGGGGAATCTGAAATTGATCACACACGCCAGGCTGGTAAAGGGGAATGTGAAATCGATCACACACACACCGGGCTGGCAAAGGGGAATCTGAAATCGATCAACAACACACCAGGCTGGCAAAGGAGAATCTGAAATCGATGACACACACCGGGCTGGCAAAGGAGAATCTGAAATCGATCACACACGTACCGGGCTGGCAATGGAGAATCTGAAATCGATCACACACACCGGGCTGGCAAAGCAGAATCTGAAATCAATCACACACACACCGGGCTGGCAAAGGGAATCTGAAATAATTCACACACACCGGGCTGGCAAAGTGGAATCTGAAATCGATCACACACACCGGGCTTGCAAAGGGGAATCTGAAATCGATCACACACACTGGGCTGGCAAAGGGGAATCTGAAATCGATCACACACACACCGGGCTGGCAAAGGGAATCTGAAATCGATCACACACACACTAGGCTGGCAAAGGGGAATCTGAAATCGATCAAACACACCGGGCTGGCAAAGGAGGATCTGAAATCGATCACACACACCGGGCTGGCAAAGGAGGATGTGAAATCGATCACACACACACCGGGCTGGCAAAGGGGGATCTAAAATCGATCACACACACCGGGCTGGCAAAGGAGGATTTGAAATCGATCACACACACCAGGCTGGCAAAGGAGGATCTGAAATCGATCACACAAACCGGGCTGGAAATGGGGAATCTGAAATCGATCACACACACACCGGGCTGGCAAAGGAGAATCTGAAATAAATCACACACACACCGAGCTGGCAAAGGAGAATCTGAAATCGATCACACACACACCGGGCTGGCAAAGGAGGATCTGAAATTGATGAAACATACACCGGCCTGGCAAAGGGGAATCTTAAATCGATCACACACACACCAGGCTTGCAAAGGAGAATCTGAAATCGAACACACACACCGGGTTGGCAAAGGAGAATCTGAAATTGATCACACACACCGGGCCGGCAAAGGAGAATCTGAAATCGATCACACACACCAGGCTGGCAAAGGAGGATCTGAAATCGATCACACACACCGGGCTGGCAAAGGGGAATCTGAAATCGATCACACACACCGGGCTGGCAAAGGAGAATCTGAAATCGATCACACACACCGGGCTGGCAAAGGTGAATCGGAAATCGATCATACACACCAGGCTGGCAAAGGGGAATCTGAAATTGATCACAAACACCGGGCTCGCAAAGGAGATTCTGAAAACGATCACACACACACCGGGCTGGCAAAGGGGAATCTGAAATTGATCACACACACCGGGCTGGCAAAGGAGAATCTTAAATCGATCACACACACCAGGCTGGCAAAGGAGAATCTGAAATCAATCACACACACACCGGGCTGGCAAAGGGGAATCTGAAATCAATCACACACACACCGGGCTGGCAAAGGGAATCTGAAATTGATCACACACACCGGGCTAGCAAAGGAGAGTCTGAAATCGATCACACACACACCGGGCTGGCAAAGGGGAATCTGAAATCGATCACACACACACCGGGCTGGCAAAGGAGGATCTGAAATTGATCACACACACCGGGCTAGCAAAGGAGAGTCTGAAATCGATCACACACACCGAGCTGGCAAAGGGGTATCTGAAATCGATCACTCACACACCGGGCTGGCAAAGGAGGATCTGAAAACGATCAAACACATCGGGCTGGCAAAGGAGTATCTGAAATCGATCACACACACCGGGCTGGCAAAGGGGAATCTGAAATCGATCACTCACACATCGGGCTGGCAAAGGAGGATCTGAAATCGATCACACACACCAGGCTGTCAAAGGGGAGTCTGAAATCGATTTCACACACACCGGGTTGGGAAAGGGCAATCTGAAATCAATCACACACACACCGGGCTGGCAAAGGGGAATCTGAAATCGATCACTCACACACCGGGCTGGCAAAGGGCAATCTGAAATCGATCACTCACACACCGGGCTGGCAAATGGGAATCTGAAATCGATCACACACACCGGGCTGGCAAAGGGGAATGTGAAATCGATCACACACACACCGGGCCGGCAAAGGGGAATCTGAAATCGATCAACAACACACCAGGCTGGCAAAGGAGAATCTGAAATCGATCACACACACCGGGCTGGCAAAGGAAAATCTGAAATCTATCACACACGCACCGGGCTGGCAATAGAGAATCTGAAAACGATCAGACACACCGGACAGGCATTGGATAATCTGAAATCGATCACCCACACCGGGCTGGCAAAGGAGGGTATGAAATCGATCACACACACCGGGCTGGCAAAGGGGAATCTGAAATCGATCACACACACACCAGGCTGGCAAAGGGGAATCTGAAATTGATCACACACACCGGGCTGGCAAAGGGGAATCTGAAATCAATCACACATACCGGGCTGGCAAAGGAGTATCTGAAATCAATCACACACACACCGGGCTGGCAAAGGAGAATCTGAAATCGATCTCACAAACCGGGCTGGCAAAGGAGAATCTGAAATCGATCACACACACCAGGCTGGCAAAGGAGATTCTGAAAACGATCACACACACACCGGGCTGGCAAAGGGGAATCTGAAATTGATCACACACACCGGGCTGGCAAAGGAGAATCTTAAATCGATCACACACACCGGGCTGGAAAAGGGAATCTGAAATTGATCACACACACCGGGCTAGCAAAGGAGAATCTGAAATCGATCTCACACAACAGGCTGGCAAAGGAGAATCTGAAATCAATCACACACACACCGGGCTGGCAAAGGAGAATCTGAAATCGATCACATACACACCGGGCTGGCAAAGGAGAATCTGAAATCGATCACACACACCGGGCCGGCAAAGGAGAATCTGAAATCGATCACACACACCAGTCTGGCAAAGGAGGATCTGAAATCGATCACACACACCGGGCTGGCAAAGGCGAATCTGAAATCGATCACACACACCGGGCTGGCAAAGGAGAATCTGAAATCGATCACACACACACCGGGCTGGCAAAGGAGAATCTGAAATCGATCACACACACACCGGGCTGGCAAAGGAGAATCTGAAATCGATCTCACACACCAGGCTGGCAAAGGAGAATCTGAAATCAATCACACACACACCGGGCTGGCAAAGGAGAATCTGAAATCGATCACATACACACCGGGCTGGCAAAGGAGAATCTGAAATCGATCACACACACCGGGCCGGCAAAGGAGAATCTGAAATCAATCACACACACCAGTCTGGCAAAGGAGAATCTGAAATCGATCACACACACCGGGCTGGCAAAGGCGAATCTGAAATCGATCACACACACCGGGCTGGCAAAGGAGAATCTGAAATCGATCACACACACACCGGGCTGGCAAAGGGGAATCGGAATTCGATTACACACACCGGGCTAGCAAAGGGGAATCTGAAATCAATCACACACACCGGACTGGCAAAGGGGAATCGGAAATCGATCACACACACCGGGCTGGCAAAGGGGAATCGGAAATCGATCATACACACCAGGCTGGCAAAGGGGTATCTGAAATCGATCACACACACCGGGCTGGCAAAGGAGGATCTGAAATCGATCACACACACCGGGCTGGCAAAGGAGTATCTGAAATCGATCACACACACCGGGCTCGCAAAGGAGATTCTGAAAACGATCACACACACACCGGGCTGGCAATGGAGAATCTGAAATCGATCACACACACCAGGCTGGCAAAGGAGAATCTGAAATCAATCACACACACACCGGGCTGGCAAAGGGGAATCTGAAATCGATCACACACACACCGGGCTGGCAAAGGAGAATCTGAAATCGATCACACACACCGAGCTGGCAAAGGGGAATCTGAAATCGATCACTCACACACCGGGCTGGCAAAGGGGAATCTGAAATTGATCACACACACCGGGCTGGCAAAGGAGAATCTTAAATCGATCACACACACCAGGCTGGCAAAGGAGAATCTGAAATCAATCACACACACACCGGGCTGGCAAAGGGGAATCTGAAATCGATCACTCACACACCGGGCTGGCAAAAGGAATCTGAAATTGATCACACACACCGGGCTGGCAAAAGAGTATCTGAAATCGATCACACACACCAGGTTGGCAAAGGAGAATCTGAAATCAATCACACACACACCGGGCTGGCAAAGGGGAATCTGAAATCGATCACACACACACCGGGCTGGCAAAGGAGGATCTGAAATTGATCACACACACCGGGCTAGCAAAGGAGAGTCTGAAATCGATCACACACACCGAGCTGGCAAAGGGGAATCTGAAATCGATCACTCACACAGGGCTGGCAAAGGGGAATCTGCAATCGATCACACACACACCGGGCTGGCAAAGGAGGATCTGAAAACGATCAAACACACCGGGCTGGCAAAGGAGAGTCTGAAATCGATCACACACACCGAGCTGGCAAAGGGGAATCTGAAATCGATCACTCACACACCGGGCTGGCAAAGGAGGATCTGAAAACGATCAAACACATCGGGCTGGCAAAGGAGTATCTGAAATCGATCACACACACCGGGCTGGCAAAGGGGAATCTGAAATCGATCACTCACACATCGGGCTGGCAAAGGAGGATCTGAAATCGATCACACACACCAGGCTGTCAAAGGGGAGTCTGAAATCGATTTCACACACACCGGTTTGGGAAAGGGCAATCTGAAATCAATCACACACACACCGGGCTGGCAAAGGGGAATCTGAAATCGATCACTCACACACCGGGCTGGCAAAGGGCAATCTGAAATCGATCACTCACACACCAGGCTGGCAAATGGGAATCTGAAATCGATCACACACACCGGGCTGGCAAAGGGGAATGTGAAATCGATCACACACACACCGGGCCGGCAAAGGGGAATCTGAAATCGATCAACAACACACCAGGCTGGCAAAGGAGAATCTGAAATCGATCACACACACCGGGCTGGCAAAGGAAAATCTGAAATCTATCACACACGCACCGGGCTGGCAATAGAGAATCTGAAAACGATCAGACACACCGGACAGGCATTGGATAATCTGAAATCGATCACACACACCGGGCTGGCAAAGGAGGGTATGAAATCGATCACACACACCGGGCTGGCAAAGGGGAATCTGAAATCGATCACACACACACCAGGCTGGCAAAGGGGAATCTGAAATTGATCACACACACCGGGCTGGCAAAGGGGAATCTGAAATCAATCACACATACCGGGCTGGCAAAGGAGTATCTGAAATCAATCACACACACACCGGGCTGGCAAAGGAGAATCTGAAATCGATCTCACACACCGGGCTGGCAAAGGAGAATCTGAAATCGATCACACACACCAGGCTGGCAAAGGAGATTCTGAAAACGATCACACACACACCGGGCTGGCAAAGGGGAATCTGAAATTGATCACACACACCGGGCTGGCAAAGGAGAATCTTAAATCGATCACACACACCGGGCTGGAAAAGGGAATCTGAAATTGATCACACACACCGGGCTAGCAAAGGAGAATCTGAAATCGATCTCACACAACAGGCTGGCAAAGGAGAATCTGAAATCAATCACACACACACCGGGCTGGCAAAGGAGAATCTGAAATCGATCACATACACACCGGGCTGGCAAAGGAGAATCTGAAATCGATCACACACACCGGGCCGGCAAAGGAGAATCTGAAATCGATCACACACACCAGTCTGGCAAAGGAGGATCTGAAATCGATCACACACACCGGGCTGGCAAAGGCGAATCTGAAATCGATCACACACACCGGGCTGGCAAAGGAGAATCTGAAATCGATCACACACACACCGGGCTGGCAAAGGAGAATCTGAAATCGATCACACACACACCGGGCTGGCAAAGGAGAATCTGAAATCGATCTCACACACCAGGCTGGCAAAGGAGAATCTGAAATCAATCACACACACACCGGGCTGGCAAAGGAGAATCTGAAATCGATCACATACACACCGGGCTGGCAAAGGAGAATCTGAAATCGATCACACACACCGGGCCGGCAAAGGAGAATCTGAAATCAATCACACACACCAGTCTGGCAAAGGAGGATCTGAAATCGATCACACACACCGGGCTGGCAAAGGCGAATCTGAAATCGATCACACACACCGGGCTGGCAAAGGAGAATCTGAAATCGATCACACACACCGGGCTGGCAAAGGGGAATCGGAATTCGATTACACACACCGGGCTAGCAAAGGGGAATCTGAAATCAATCACACACACCGGACTGGCAAAGGGGAATCGGAAATCGATCACACACACCGGGCTGGCAAAGGGGAATCGGAAATCGATCATACAGACCAGGCTGGCAAAGGGGTATCTGAAATCGATCACACACACCGGGCTGGCAAAGGAGGATCTGAAATCGATCACACACACCGGGCTGGCAAAGGAGTATCTGAAATCGATCACACACACCGGGCTCGCAAAGGAGATTCTGAAAACGATCACACACACACCAGGCTGGCAATGGAGAATCTGAAATCGATCTCACACACCAGGCTGGCAAAGGAGAATCTGAAATCAATCACACACACACCGGGCTGGCAAAGGGGAATCTGAAATCGATCACACACACACCGGGCTGGCAAAGGAGAATCTGAAATCGATCACACACACCGAGCTGGCAAAGGGGAATCTGAAATCGATCACTCACACACCGGGCTGGCAAAGGGGAATCTGAAATTGATCACACACACCGGGCTGGCAAAGGAGAATCTTAAATCGATCACACACACCAGGCTGGCAAAGGAGAATCTGAAATCAATCACACACACACCGGGCTGGCAAAGGGGAATCTGAAATCGATCACTCACACACCGGGCTGGCAAAGGGAATCTGAAATTGATCACACACACCGGGCTGGCAAAGGAGTATCTGAAATCGATCACACACACCAGGTTGGCAAAGGAGAATCTGAAATCAATCACACACACACCGGGCTGGCAAAGGGGAATCTGAAATCGATCACACACACAACGGGCTGGCAAAGGGAATCTGAAATTGATCACACACACCGGGCTGGCAAAGGAGTATCTGAAATCGATCACACACACCAGGCTGGCAAAGGAGAATCTGAAATCAATCACACACACACCGGGCTGGCAAAGGGGAATCTGAAATCGATCACACACACACCGGGCTGGCAAAGGAGGATCTGAAATTGATCACACACACCGGGCTAGCAAAGGAGAGTCTGAAATCGATCACACACACCGAGCTGGCAAAGGGGAATCTGAAATCGATCACTCACACCGGGCTGGCAAAGGGGAATCTGCAATCGATCACACACACACCGGGCTGGCAAAGGAGGATCTGAAAACGATCAAACACACCGGGCTGGCAAAGGAGTATCTGAAATCGATCACACACACCAGGCTGGCAAAGGAGAATCTGAAATCAATCACACACACACCGGGCTGGCAAAGGGGAATCTTAAATCGATCACACACACCGGGCTGGAAAAGGGAATCTGAAATTGATCACACACACCGGGCTAGCAAAGGAGAATCTGAAATCGATCTCACACAACAGGCTGGCAAAGGAGAATCTGAAATCAATCACACACACACCGGGCTGGCAAAGGAGAATCTGAAATCGATCACATACACACTGGGCTGGCAAAGGAGAATCTGAAATCGATCACACACACCGGGCCGGCAAAGGAGAATCTGAAATCGATCACACACACCAGTCTGGCAAAGGAGGATCTGAAATCGATCACACACACCGGGCTGGCAAAGGCGAATCTGAAATCGATCACACACACCGGGCTGGCAAAGGAGAATCTGAAATCGATCACACACACACCGGGCTGGCAAAGGAGAATCTGAAATCGATCACACACACACCGGGCTGGCAAAGGAGAATCTGAAATCGATCTCACACACCAGGCTGGCAAAGGAGAATCTGAAATCAATCACACACACACCGGGCTGGCAAAGGAGAATCTGAAATCGATCACATACACACCGGGCTGGCAAAGGAGAATCTGAAATCGATCACACACACCGGGCCGGCAAAGGAGAATCTGAAATCAATCACACACACCAGTCTGGCAAAGGAGGATCTGAAATCGATCACACACACCGGGCTGGCAAAGGCGAATCTGAAATCGATCACACACACCGGGCTGGCAAAGGAGAATCTGAAATCGATCACACACACACCGGGCTGGCAAAGGGGAATCGGAATTCGATTACACACACCGGGCTAGCAAAGGGGAATCTGAAATCAATCACACACACCGGACTGGCAAAGGGGAATCGGAAATCGATCACACACACCGGGCTGGCAAAGGGGAATCGGAAATCGATCATACACACCAGGCTGGCAAAGGGGTATCTGAAATCGATCACACACACCGGGCTGGCAAAGGAGGATCTGAAATCGATCACACACACCGGGCTGGCAAAGGAGTATCTGAAATCGATCACACACACCGGGCTCGCAAAGGAGATTCTGAAAACGATCACACACACACCAGGCTGGCAATGGAGAATCTGAAATCGATCACACACACCAGGCTGGCAAAGGAGAATCTGAAATCAATCACACACACACCGGGCTGGCAAAGGGGAATCTGAAATCGATCACACACACACCGGGCTGGCAAAGGAGAATCTGAAATCGATCACACACACCGAGCTGGCAAAGGGGAATCTGAAATCGATCACTCACACACCGGGCTGGCAAAGGGGAATCTGAAATTGATCACACACACCGGGCTGGCAAAGGAGAATCTTAAATCGATCACACACACCAGGCTGGCAAAGGAGAATCTGAAATCAATCACACACACACCGGGCTGGCAAAGGGGAATCTGAAATCGATCACTCACACACCGGGCTGGCAAAGGGAATCTGAAATTGATCACACACACACCGGGCTGGCAAAGGAGGATCTGAAATTGATCACACACACCGGGCTAGCAAAGGAGGATCTGAAATTGATCACACACACCGGGCTAGCAAAGGAGAGTCTGAAATCGATCACACACACCGAGCTGGCAAAGGGGAATCTGAAATCGATCACTCACACAGGGCTGGCAAAGGGGAATCTGCAATCGATCACACACACACCGGGCTGGCAAAGGAGGATCTGAAAACGATCAAACACACCGGGCTGGCAAAGGAGAGTCTGAAATCGATCACACACACCGAGCTGGCAAAGGGGAATCTGAAATCGATCACTCACACACCGGGCTGGCAAAGGAGGATCTGAAAACGATCAAACACATCGGGCTGGCAAAGGAGTATCTGAAATCGGTCACACACACCGGGCTGGCAAAGGGGAATCTGAAATCGATCACTCACACATCGGGCTGGCAAAGGAGGATCTGAAATCTATCACACACACCAGGCTGTCAAAGGGGAGTCTGAAATCGATTTCACACACACCGGTTTGGGAAAGGGCAATCTGAAATCAATCACACACACACCGGGCTGGCAAAGGGGAATCTGAAATCGATCACTCACACACCGGGCTGGCAAAGGGCAATCTGAAATCGATCACTCACACACCGGGCTGGCAAATGGGAATCTGAAATCGATCACACACACCGGGCTGGCAAAGGGGAATGTGAAATCGATCACACACACACCGGGCCGGCAAAGGGGAATCTGAAATCGATCAACAACACACCAGGCTGGCAAAGGAGAATCTGAAATCGATCACACACACCGGGCTGGCAAAGGAAAATCTGAAATCTATCACACACGCACCGGGCTGGCAATAGAGAATCTGAAAACGATCAGACACACCGGACAGGCATTGGATAATCTGAAATCGATCACACACACCGGGCTGGCAAAGGAGGGTATGAAATCGATCACACACACCGGGCTGGCAAAGGGGAATCTGAAATCGATCACACACACACCAGGCTGGCAAAGGGGAATCTGAAATTGATCACACACACCGGGCTGGCAAAGGGAAATCTGAAATCAATCACACATACCGGGCTGGCAAAGGAGTATCTGAAATCAATCACACACACACCGGGCTGGCAAAGGAGAATCTGAAATCGATCTCACACACCGGGCTGGCAAAGGAGAATCTGAAATCGATCACACACACCAGGCTGGCAAAGGAGATTCTGAAAACGATCACACACACACCGGGCTGGCAAAGGGGAATCTGAAATTGATCACACACACCGGGCTGGCAAAGGAGAATCTTAAATCGATCACACACACCGGGCTGGAAAAGGGAATCTGAAATTGATCACACACACCGGGCTAGCAAAGGAGAATCTGAAATCGATCTCACACAACAGGCTGGCAAAGGAGAATCTGAAATCAATCACACACACACCGGGCTGGCAAAGGAGAATCTGAAATCGATCACATACACACCGGGCTGGCAAAGGAGAATCTGAAATCGATCACACACACCGGGCCGGCAAAGGAGAATCTGAAATCGATCACACACACCAGTCTGGCAAAGGAGGATCTGAAATCGATCACACACACCGGGCTGGCAAAGGCGAATCTGAAATCGATCACACACACCGGGCTGGCAAAGGAGAATCTGAAATCGATCACACACACACCGGGCTGGCAAAGGAGAATCTGAAATCGATCACACACACACCGGGCTGGCAAAGGAGAATCTGAAATCGATCTCACACACCAGGCTGGCAAAGGAGAATCTGAAATCAATCACACACACACCGGGCTGGCAAAGGAGAATCTGAAATCGATCACATACACACCGGGCTGGCAAAGGAGAATCTGAAATCGATCACACACACCGGGCCGGCAAAGGAGAATCTGAAATCAATCACACACACCAGTCTGGCAAAGGAGGATCTGAAATCGATCACACACACCGGGCTGGCAAAGGCGAATCTGAAATCGATCACACACACCGGGCTGGCAAAGGAGAATCTGAAATCGATCACACACACCGGGCTGTCAAAGGGGAATCGGAATTCGATTACACACACCGGGCTAGCAAAGGGGAATCTGAAATCAATCACACACACTGGACTGGCAAAGGGGAATCGGAAATCGATCACACACACCGGGCTGGCAAAGGGGAATCGGAAATCGATCATACAGACCAGGCTGGCAAAGGGGTATCTGAAATCGATCACACACACCGGGCTGGCAAAGGAGGATCTGAAATCGATCACACACACCGGGCTGGCAAAGGAGTATCTGAAATCGATCACACACACCGGGCTCGCAAAGGAGATTCTGAAAACGATCACACACACACCAGGCTGGCAATGGAGAATCTGAAATCGATCTCACACACCAGGCTGGCAAAGGAGAATCTGAAATCAATCACACACACACCGGGCTGGCAAAGGGGAATCTGAAATCGATCACACACACACCGGGCTGGCAAAGGAGAATCTGAAATCGATCACACACACCGAGCTGGCAAAGGGGAATCTGAAATCGATCACTCACACACCGGGCTGGCAAAGGGGAATCTGAAATTGATCACACACACCGGGCTGGCAAAGGAGAATCTTAAATCGATCACACACACCAGGCTGGCAAAGGAGAATCTGAAATCAATCACACACACACCGGGCTGGCAAAGGGGAATCTGAAATCGATCACTCACACACCGGGCTGGCAAAGGGAATCTGAAATTGATCACACACACCGGGCTGGCAAAGGAGTATCTGAAATCGATCACACACACCAGGTTGGCAAAGGAGAATCTGAAATCAATCACACACACACCGGGCTGGCAAAGGGGAATCTGAAATCGATCACACACACAACGGGCTGGCAAAGGGAATCTGAAATTGATCACACACACCGGGCTGGCAAAGGAGTATCTGAAATCGATCACACACACCAGGCTGGCAAAGGAGAATCTGAAATCAATCACACACACACCGGGCTGGCAAAGGGGAATCTGAAATCGATCACACACACACCGGGCTGGCAAAGGAGGATCTGAAATTGATCACACACACCGGGCTAGCAAAGGAGAGTCTGAAATCGATCACACACACCGAGCTGGCAAAGGGGAATCTGAAATCGATCACTCACACCGGGCTGGCAAAGGGGAATCTGCAATCGATCACACACACACCGGGCTGGCAAAGGAGGATCTGAAAACGATCAAACACACCGGGCTGGCAAAGGAGTATCTGAAATCGATCACACACACCAGGCTGGCAAAGGAGAATCTGAAATCAATCACACACACACCGGGCTGGCAAAGGGGAATCTGAAAACGATCACACACACACCGGGCTGGCAAAGGAGGATCTGAAATTGATCACACACACCGGGCTGTCAAAGGGGAGTCTGAAATCGATTTCACACACACCGGGTTGGGAAAGGGCAATCTGAAATCAATCACACACACACCGGGCTGGCAAAGGGGAATCTGAAATCGATCACACACACCGGGCTGGCAAAGGAGGATCTGAAATCGATCACACACACCAGGCTGGCAAAGGAGAATCTGAAATCAATCACACACACACCGGGCTGGCAAAGGAGAATCTGAAATCGTTCACATACACACCGGGCTGGCAAAGGAGAATCTGAAATCGATCACACACACCGGGCCGGCAAAGGAGAATCTGAAATCGATCACACACACCAGTCTGGCAAAGGAGGATCTGAAATCGATCACACACACCGGGCTGGCAAAGGCGAATCTGAAATCGATCACACACACCGGGCTGGCAAAGGAGAATCTGAAATCGATCACACACACACCGGGCTGGCAAAGGGGAATCTGAAATCAATCACACACACACCGGGCTGGCAAAGGGGAATCTGAAATCTATCACACACACCAGGCTGGCAAAGGGGAATCTGAAATCGATCACACACACCAGGCTGGCAAAGGGGAATCTGAAATCGATCACACACACCAGGCTGGCAAAGTGGAATCTGAAATCGATCACACACACCAGGCTGGCAAAGGGGAATCTGAAATCAATCACACACACCGGGCTGGCAAATGGGGAATCTGAAATCAATCACACACACACCGGGCTGGCAAAGGGGAATCTGAAATCGATCACACACACCGGGCTGGCAAAGGGGAATCGGAAATCAAACACACACACACCCTGCTGGCAAAGGAGAATCTGAAATCGATCACACACACAGGGCTGGCAAAGGGGAATGTGAAATCGATCACACACACACCGGGCTGGCAAAGGAGAATCTGAAATCGATCACACACACCGGGCTGGCAAAGAAGAATCTGAAATCTATCACACACGCACCGGGCTGGCAATAGAGAATCTGAAATCAATCACACACACCGGGCTGGCAATGGAGAATCTGAAATCGATCACACACACCGGGCTGGCAAAGGAGGGTATGAAATCGATCACACACACCGGGCTGGCAAAGGGGAATCTGAAATCGATCACACACACACCAGGCTGGCAAAGGGGAATCTGAAATTGATCACAAACACCGGGCTGGCAAAGGGGAATCTGAAATCAATCACACACACTGGGATGGCAAAGGAGTATCTGAAATCAATCACACACACTGGGTGGCAAAGTGGAATCTGAAATCGATCACACACACACCAGGCTGGCAAAGGGGAATCTGAAATCGATCACACACACCAGGCTGGCAAAGGGGAATCTGAAATCGATCACACACACCAGGCTGGCAAAGGGGAATCTGAAATCAATCACACACACCGGGCTGGCAAATGAGTATCTGAAATCGATCACACACACACTGGGCTGGCAAAGGGGAATCTGAAATCGATCACACACACACCGGGCTGGCAAAGGGGAATCTGAAATCGATCACACACACCGGGCTGGCAAATGCGAATCTGAACTCAATCACACACACACCGGGCTGGCAAAGGGGAATCTGAAATCGATCACACACACACCGGGCTGGCAAATGTGAATCTGAAATCGATCACACAAACCGGGCTGGCAAAGGGGAATCTGAAATCAATCACACACACACCGGGCTGGCAAAGGAGGATCTGAAATCGATCACACACACACCAGGCGGGCAAAGGGGAATCTGAAATCGATCACACACACCGGGCTGGCAAAGGGGAATCTGAAATCGATCACACACACCGGGCTGGCAAAGGGGAATCTGAAATCTATCACACACGCACCGGGCTGGCAATAGAGAATCTGAAATCGATCACACACACCAGGCGGGCAAAGGGGAATCTGAAATCGATCACACACACCGGGCTGGCAAAGAAGGATCTGAAATCGATCACACACACCGGGCGGGCAAACGGGAATCTGAAATCGATCACACACACCGGGCTGGCAAAGGGGAATCGGAAATCAATCACACACACACCGTGCTGGCAAAGGAGAATCTGAAATCGATCACACACACCGGGCTGGCAAAGGGGAATCTGAAATCGATCAACAACACCAGGCTGGCAAAGGAGAATCTGAAATCGATCACACACACCGGGCTGGCAAAGGAGAATCTGAAATCTATCACACACGCACCGGGCTGGCAATAGAGAATCTGAAATCGATCACACACACCGGGCTGGCAAAGGGGAATCTGAAATCGATCACACACACCAGGCTGGCAAAGGGGAATCTGAAATCAATCACACACACCGGGCTGGCAAATGAGTATCTGAAATCGATCACACACACACCGGGTGGCAAAGGGGAATATGAAATCGATCACACTCACACCGGGCTGGCAAAGGGGAATCTGAAATCGATCACAAACATAGCGGGCTGGCAAAGGGGAATCTGAAATCGATCACACACACTGGGCTGGCAAAGGGGAATCTGAAATCGATCACACACACTCCGGGCTGGCAAAGGGGAATCTGAAATCGATCACACACACCGGGCTGGCAAAGGGGAATCTGAAATCGATCACACACACCGGGCTGGCAAATGCGAATCTGAACTCAATCACACACACACCGGGCTGGCAAAGGGGAATCTGAAATCGATCACATACACACCGGGCTGGCAAATGCGAATCTGAAATCGATCACACACACCGGGCTGGCAAAGGGGAATCTGAAATCAATCACACACACACCGGGCTGGCAAAGGGGAATCTGAAATCAATCACACACACACCGGGCTGGCAAAGGGGAATCTGAAATCGATCACACACACCGGGCTGGCAAAGGAGGATCTGAAATCGATCACACACACACCGGGCTGGCAAAGGGAATCTGAAATTGATCACACACACCGGGCTGGCAAAGGAGTATCTGAAATCGATCACACACACCGGGCTGGCAAAGGAGAATCTGAAATCAATCACACACACACCGGGCTGAAAAGGGGAATCTGAAATCGATCACACACACACCGGGCTGGCAAAGGAGGATCTGAAATTGATCACACACACCGGGCTAGCAAAGGAGAGTCTGAAATCGATCACACACACCGAGCTGGCAAAGGGGAATCTGAAATCGATCACTCACACCGGGCTGGCAAAGGGGAATCTGCAATCGATCACACACACACCGGGCTGGCAAAGGAGGATCTGAAAACGATCAAACACACCGGGCTGGCAAAGGAGGATCTGAAATCGATCACACACACCGGGCTGGCAAAGGGAAATCTGAAATCGATCACTCACACACCGGGCTGGCAAAGGGGAATCTGAAATCAATCACACACACACCGGGCTGTCAAAGGGGAGTCTGAAATCGATTTCACACACACCGGGTTGGGAAAGGGCAATCTGAAATCAATCACACACACACCGGGCTGGCAAAGGGGAATCTGAAATCGATCACACACACCGGGCTGGCAAAGAAGGATCTGAAATCGATCACACACACACCGGGCGGGCAAACGGGAATCTGAAATCGATCACACACACCGGGCTGGCAAAGGGGAATCGGAAATCAATCACACACACACCGTGCTGGCAAAGGAGAATCTGAAATCGATCACACACACCGGGCTGGCAAAGGGGAATCTGAAATCGATCAACAACACACCAGGCTGGCAAAGGAGAATCTGAAATCGATCACACACACCGGGCTGGCAAAGGAGAATCTGAAATCTATCACACACGCACCGGGCTGGCAATAGAAAATCTGAAATCGATCACACACACCGGGCTGGCAAAGGGGAATCTGAAATCGATCAACAACACCAGGCTGGCAAAGGGGAATCTGAAATCGATCACACACACCGGGCTGGCAAAGGAGAATCTGAAATCTATCACACACGCACCGGGCTGGCAATAGAGAATCTGAAATCGATCACACACACCGGGCTGGCAAAGGGGAATCTGAAATCGATCACACACACCAGGCTGGCAAAGGGGAATCTGAAATCAATCACACACACCGGGCTGGCAAATGCGAATCTGAAATCGATCACAAACACCGGGCTGGCAAAGGGGAATCTGAAATCAATCACACACACACCGGGCTGGCAAAGGGGAATCTGAAATCAATCACACACACACCGGGCTGGCAAAGGGGAATCTGAAATCGATCACACACACCGGGCTGGCAAAGGAGGATCTGAAATCGATCACACACACACCGGGCTGGCAAAGGGAATCTGAAATTGATCACACACACCGGGCTGGCAAAGGAGTATCTGAAATCGATCACACACACCGGGCTGGCAAAGGAGAATCTGAAATCAATCACACACACACCGGGCTGAAAAGGGGAATCTGAAATCGATCACACACACACCGGGCTGGCAAAGGAGGATCTGAAATTGATCACACACACCGGGCTAGCAAAGGAGAGTCTGAAATCGATCACACACACCGAGCTGGCAAAGGGGAATCTGAATTCGATCACTCACACCGGGCTGGCAAAGGGGAATCTGCAATCGATCACACACACACCGGGCTGGCAAAGGAGGATCTGAAAACGATCAAACACACCGGGCTGGCAAAGGAGGATCTGAAATCGATCACACACACCGGGCTGGCAAAGGGAAATCTGAAATCGATCACTCACACACCGGGCTGGCAAAGGGGAATCTGAAATCAATCACACACACACCGGGCTGTCAAAGGGGAGTCTGAAATCGATTTCACACACACCGGGTTGGGAAAGGGCAATCTGAAATCAATCACACACACACCGGGCTGGCAAAGGGGAATCTGAAATCGATCACACACACCGGGCTGGCAAAGAAGGATCTGAAATCGATCACACACACACCGGGCGGGCAAACGGGAATCTGAAATCGATCACACACACCGGGCTGGCAAAGGGGAATCGGAAATCAATCACACACACACCGTGCTGGCAAAGGAGAATCTGAAATCGATCACACACACCGGGCTGGCAAAGGGGAATCTGAAATCGATCAACAACACACCAGGCTGGCAAAGGAGAATCTGAAATCGATCACACACACCGGGCTGGCAAAGGAGAATCTGAAATCTATCACACACGCACCGGGCTGGCAATAGAGAATCTGAAATCGATCACACACACCGGGCTGGCAAAGGGGAATCTGAAATCGATCAACAACACCAGGCTGGCAAAGGAGAATCTGAAATCGATCACACACACCGGGCTGGCAAAGGAGAATCTGAAATCTATCACACACGCACCGGGCTGGCAATAGAGAATCTGAAATCGATCACACACACCGGGCTGGCAAAGGGGAATCTGAAATCGATCACACACACCAGGCTGGCAAAGGGGAATCTGAAATCAATCACACACACCGGGCTGGCAAATGAGTATCTGAAATCGATCACACACACACCGGGTGGCAAAGGGGAATATGAAATCGATCACACTCACACCGGGCTGGCAAAGGGGAATCTGAAATCGATCACAAACATAGCGGGCTGGCAAAGGGGAATCTGAAATCGATCACACACACCGGGCTGGGAAAGGGGAATCTGAAATCGATCACCCACACCGGGCTGGCAAAGGGGAATCTGAAATCTATCACACACACTCCGGGCTGGCAAAGGGGAATCTGAAATCGATCACACACACTCCGGGCTGGCAAAGGGGAATCTGAAATCGATCACCCACACCGGGCTGGCAAAGGGGAATCTGAAATCTATCACACACGCACCGGGCTGGCAATAGAGAATCTGAAATCAATCACACACACACCGGGCTGAAAAGGGGAATCTGAAATCGATCACACACACACCGGGCTGGCAAAGGAGGATCTGAAATTGATCACACACACCGGGCTAGCAAAGGAGAGTCTGAAATCGATCACACACACCGAGCTGGCAAAGGGGAATCTGAAATCGATCACTCACACCGGGCTGGCAAAGGGGAATCTGCAATCGATCACACACACACCGGGCTGGCAAAGGAGGATCTGAAAACGATCAAACACACCGGGCTGGCAAAGGAGGATCTGAAATCGATCACACACACCGGGCTGGCAAAGGGAAATCTGAAATCGATCACTCACACACCGGGCTGGCAAAGGGGAATCTGAAATCAATCACACACACACCGGGCTGTCAAAGGGGAGTCTGAAATCGATTTCACACACACCGGGTTGGGAAAGGGCAATCTGAAATCAATCACACACACACCGGGCTGGCAAAGGGGAATCTGAAATCGATCACACACACCGGGCTGGCAAAGAAGGATCTGAAATCGATCACACACACACCGGGCGGGCAAACGGGAATCTGAAATCGATCACACACACCGGGCTGGCAAAGGGGAATCGGAAATCAATCACACACACACCGTGCTGGCAAAGGAGAATCTGAAATCGATCACACACACCGGGCTGGCAAAGGGGAATCTGAAATCGATCAACAACACACCAGGCTGGCAAAGGAGAATCTGAAATCGATCACACACACCGGGCTGGCAAAGGAGAATCTGAAATCTATCACACACGCACCGGGCTGGCAATAGAAAATCTGAAATCGATCACACACACCGGGCTGGCAAAGGGGAATCTGAAATCGATCAACAACACCAGGCTGGCAAAGGGGAATCTGAAATCGATCACACACACCGGGCTGGCAAAGGAGAATCTGAAATCTATCACACACGCACCGGGCTGGCAATAGAGAATCTGAAATCGATCACACACACCGGGCTGGCAAAGGGGAATCTGAAATCGATCACACACACCAGGCTGGCAAAGGGGAATCTGAAATCAATCACACACACCGGGCTGGCAAATGCGAATCTGAAATCGATCACACACACCGGGCTGGCAAAGGGGAATCTGAAATCAATCACACACACACCGGGCTGGCAAAGGGGAATCTGAAATCAATCACACACACACCGGGCTGGCAAAGGGGAATCTGAAATCGATCACACACACCGGGCTGGCAAAGGAGGATCTGAAATCGATCACACACACACCGGGCTGGCAAAGGGAATCTGAAATTGATCACACACACCGGGCTGGCAAAGGAGTATCTGAAATCGATCACACACACCGGGCTGGCAAAGGAGAATCTGAAATCAATCACACACACACCGGGCTGAAAAGGGGAATCTGAAATCGATCACACACACACCGGGCTGGCAAAGGAGGATCTGAAATTGATCACACACACCGGGCTAGCAAAGGAGAGTCTGAAATCGATCACACACACCGAGCTGGCAAAGGGGAATCTGAATTCGATCACTCACACCGGGCTGGCAAAGGGGAATCTGCAATCGATCACACACACACCGGGCTGGCAAAGGAGGATCTGAAAACGATCAAACACACCGGGCTGGCAAAGGAGGATCTGAAATCGATCGCACACACCGGGCTGGCAAAGGGAAATCTGAAATCGATCACTCACACACCGGGCTGGCAAAGGGGAATCTGAAATCAATCACACACACACCGGGCTGTCAAAGGGGAGTCTGAAATCGATTTCACACACACCGGGTTGGGAAAGGGCAATCTGAAATCAACCACAAACACACCGGGCTGGCAAAGGGGAATCTGAAATCAATCACACACACCGGGCTGGCAAAGAAGGATCTGAAATCGATCACACACACACCGGGCGGGCAAACGGGAATCTGAAATCGATCACACACACCGGGCTGGCAAAGGGGAATCGGAAATCAATCACACACACACCGTGCTGGCAAAGGAGAATCTGAAATCGATCACACACACCGGGCTGGCAAAGGGGAATCTGAAATCGATCAACAACACACCAGGCTGGCAAAGGAGAATCTGAAATCGATCACACACACCGGGCTGGCAAAGGAGAATCTGAAATCTATCACACACGCACCGGGCTGGCAATAGAGAATCTGAAATCGATCACACACACCGGGCTGGCAAAGGGGAATCTGAAATCGATCAACAACACCAGGCTGGCAAAGGAGAATCTGAAATCGATCACACACACCGGGCTGGCAAAGGAGAATCTGAAATCTATCACACACGCACCGGGCTGGCAATAGAGAATCTGAAATCGATCACACACACCGGGCTGGCAAAGGGGAATCTGAAATCGATCACACACACCAGGCTGGCAAAGGGGAATCTGAAATCAATCACACACACCGGGCTGGCAAATGAGTATCTGAAATCGATCACACACACACCGGGTGGCAAAGGGGAATATGAAATCGATCACACTCACACCGGGCTGGCAAAGGGGAATCTGAAATCGATCACAAACATAGCGGGCTGGCAAAGGGGAATCTGAAATCGATCACACACACTGGGCTGGCAAAGGGGAATCTGAAATCGATCACACACACTCCGGGCTGGCAAAGGGGAATCTGAAATCGATCACCCACACCGGGCTGGCAAAGGGGAATCTGAAATCGATCACACACACCGGGCTGGCAAATGCGAATCTGAACTCAATCACACACACACCGGGCTGGCAAAGGGGAATCTGAAATCGATCACATACACACCGGGCTGGCAAATGCGAATCTGAAATCGATCACACACACCGGGCTGGCAAAGGGGAATCTGAAATCAATCACACACACACCGGGCTGGCAAAGGGGAATCTGAAATCAATCACACACACACCGGGCTGGCAAAGGGGAATCTGAAATCGATCACACACACCGGGCTGGCAAAGGAGGATCTGAAATCGATCACACACACACCGGGCTGGCAAAGGGAATCTGAAATTGATCACACACACCGGGCTGGCAAAGGAGTATCTGAAATCGATCACACACACCAGGCTGGCAAAGGAGAATCTGAAATCAATCACACACACACCGGGCTGAAAAGGGGAATCTGAAATCGATCACACACACACCGGGCTGGCAAAGGAGGATCTGAAATTGATCACACACACCGGGCTAGCAAAGGAGAGTCTGAAATCGATCACACACACCGAGCTGGCAAAGGGGAATCTGAAATCGATCACTCACACCGGGCTGGCAAAGGGGAATCTGCAATCGATCACACACACACCGGGCTGGCAAAGGAGGATCTGAAAACGATCAAACACACCGGGCTGGCAAAGGAGGATCTGAAATCGATCACACACACCGGGCTGGCAAAGGGAAATCTGAAATCGATCACTCACACACCGGGCTGGCAAAGGGGAATCTGAAATCAATCACACACACACCGGGCTGTCAAAGGGGAGTCTGAAATCGATTTCACACACACCGGGTTGGGAAAGGGCAATCTGAAATCAATCACACACACACCGGGCTGGCAAAGGGGAATCTGAAATCGATCACACACACCGGGCTGGCAAAGAAGGATCTGAAATCGATCACACACACACCGGGCGGGCAAACGGGAATCTGAAATCGATCACACACACCGGGCTGGCAAAGGGGAATCGGAAATCAATCACACACACACCGTGCTGGCAAAGGAGAATCTGAAATCGATCACACACACCGGGCTGGCAAAGGGGAATCTGAAATCGATCAACAACACACCAGGCTGGCAAAGGAGAATCTGAAATCGATCACACACACCGGGCTGGCAAAGGAGAATCTGAAATCTATCACACACGCACCGGGCTGGCAATAGAGAATCTGAAATCGATCACACACACCGGGCTGGCAAAGGGGAATCTGAAATCGATCACACACACCAGGCTGGCAAAGGGGAATCTGAAATCAATCACACACACCGGGCTGGCAAATGAGTATCTGAAATCGATCACACACACACCGGGTGGCAAAGGGGAATCTGAAATCGATCACACTCACACCGGGCTGGCAAAGGGGAATCTGAAATCGATCACAAACATAGCGGGCTGGCAAAGGGGAATCTGAAATCGATCACACACACTGGGCTGGCAAAGGGGAATCTGAAATCGATCACACACACTCCGGGCTGGCAAAGGGGAATCTGAAATCGATCACACACACCGGGCTGGCAAAGGGGAATCTGAAATCGATCACACACACCGGGCTGGCAAATGCGAATCTGAACTCAATCACACACACACCGGGCTGGCAAAGGGGAATCTGAAATCGATCACATACACACCGGGCTGGCAAATGCGAATCTGAAATCGATCACACACACCGGGCTGGCAAAGGGGAATCTGAAATCAATCACACACACACCGGGCTGGCAAAGGGGAATCTGAAATCAATCACACACACACCGGGCTGGCAAAGGGGAATCTGAAATCGATCACACACACCGGGCTGGCAAAGGAGGATCTGAAATCGATCACACACACACCGGGCTGGCAAAGGGGAATCTGAAATCGATCACACACACACCGGGCTGGCAAAGGGAATCTGAAATTGATCACACACACCGGGCTGGCAAAGGAGTATCTGAAATCGATCACACACACCAGGCTGGCAAAGCAGAATCTGAAATCAATCACACACACACCGGGCTGGCAAAGGGGAATCTGAAATCGATCACACACACCGGGCTGGCAAAGGAGGATCTGAAATTGATCACACACACCGGGCTAGCAAAGGAGAGTCTGAAATCGATCACACACACCGAGCTGGCAAAGGGGAATCTGAAATCGATCACTCACACCGGGCTGGCAAAGGGGAATCTGCAATCGATCACACACACACCGGGCTGGCAAAGGAGGATCTGAAAACGATCAAACACACCGGGCTGGCAAAGGAGGATCTGAAATCGATCACAAACACCGGGCTGGCAAAGGGAAATCTGAAATCGATCACTCACACACCGGGCTGGCAAAGGGGAATCTGAAATCAATCACACACACACCGGGCTGTCAAAGGGGAGTCTGAAATCGATTTCACACACACCGGGTTGGGAAAGGGCAATCTGAAATCAATCACACACACACCGGGCTGGCAAAGGGGAATCTGAAATCGATCACACACACCGGGCTGGCAAAGGAGGATCTGAAATCGATCACACACACCAGGCTGGCAAAGGAGAATCTGAAATCAATCACACACACACCGGGCTGGCAAAGGAGAATCTGAAATCGTTCACATACACACCGGGCTGGCAAAGGAGAATCTGAAATCGATCACACACACCGGGCCGGCAAAGGAGAATCTGAAATCGATCACACACACCAGTCTGGCAAAGGAGGATCTGAAATCGATCACACACACCGGGCTGGCAAAGGCGAATCTGAAATCGATCACACACACCGGGCTGGCAAAGGAGAATCTGAAATCGATCACACACACACCGGGCTGGCAAAGGGGAATCTGAAATCAATCACACACACACCGGGCTGGCAAAGGGGAATCTGAAATCGATCACACACACCAGGCTGGCAAAGGGGAATCTGAAATCGATCACACACACCAGGCTGGCAAAGGGGAATCTGAAATCGATCACACACACCAGGCTGGCAAAGGGGAATCTGAAATCGATCACACACACCAGGCTGGCAAAGGGGAATCTGAAATCAATCACACACACCGGGCTGGCAAATGGGGAATCTGAAATCAATCACACACACACCGGGCTGGCAAAGGGGAATCTGAAATCGATCACACACACCGGGCTGGCAAAGGGGAATCGGAAATCAAACACACACACACCGTGCTGGCAAAGTAGAATCTGAAATCGATCACACACACAGGGCTGGCAAAGGGGAATGTGAAATCGATCACACACACACCGGGCTGGCAAAGGGGAATCTGAAATCGATCAACAACACACCAGGCTGGCAAAGGAGAATCTGAAATCGATCACACACACCTGGCTGGCAAAGAAGAATCTGAAATCTATCACACACGCACCGGGCTGGCAATAGAGAATCTGAAATCGATCACACACACCGGGCTGGCAATGGAGAATCTGAAATCGATCACACACACCGGGCTGGCAAAGGAGGGTATGAAATCGATCACACACACCGGGCTGGCAAAGGGGAATCTGAAATCGATCACACACACACCAGGCTGGCAAAGGGGAATCTGAAATTGATCACAAACACCGGGCTGGCAAAGGGGAATCTGAAATCAATCACACACACTGGGATGGCAAAGGAGTATCTGAAATCAATCACACACACTGTGTGGCAAAGTGGAATCTGAAATCGATCACACACACACCAGGCTGGCAAAGGGGAATCTGAAATCGATCACACACACCAGGCTGGCAAAGGGGAATCTGAAATCGATCACACACACCAGGCTGGCAAAGGGGAATCTGAAATCAATCACACACACCGGGCTGGCAAATGAGTATCTGAAATCGATCACACACACACTGGGCTGGCAAAGGGGAATCTGAAATCGATCACACACACACCGGGCTGGCAAAGGGGAATCTGAAATCGATCTCACACACCGGGCTGGCAATGGAGAATCTGAAATCGATCACACACACCGGGCTGGCAAATGCGAATCTGAACTCAATCACACACACACCGGGCTGGCAAAGGGGAATCTGAAATCGATCACACACACACCGGGCTGGCAAATGTGAATCTGAAATCGATCACACAAACCGGGCTGGCAAAGGGGAATCTGAAATCAATCACACACACACCGGGCTGGCAAAGGAGGATCTGAAATCGATCACACACACACCAGGCGGGCAAAGGGGAATCTGAAATCGATCACACACACCGGGCTGGCAAAGGGGAATCTGAAATCGATCACACACACCGGGCTGGCAAAGGGGAATCTGAAATCTATCACACACGCACCGGGCTGGCAATAGAGAATCTGAAATCGATCACACACACCGGGCGGGCAAAGGGGAATCTGAAATCGATCACACACACCGGGCTGGCAAAGAAGGATCTGAAATCGATCACACACACACCGGGCGGGCAAACGGGAATCTGAAATCGATCACACACACCGGGTTGGCAAAGGGGAATCGGAAATCAATCACACACACACCGTGCTGGCAAAGGAGAATCTGAAATCGATCACACACACCGGGCTGGCAAAGGGGAATCTGAAATCGATCAACAACACACCAGGCTGGCAAAGGAGAATCTGAAATCGATCACACACACCGGGCTGGCAAAGGAGAATCTGAAATCTATCACACACGCACCGGGCTGGCAATAGAGAATCTGAAATCGATCACACACACCGGGCTGGCAAAGGGGAATCTGAAATCGATCACACACACCAGGCTGGCAAAGGGGAATCTGAAATCAATCACACACACCGGGCTGGCAAATGAGTATCTGAAATCGATCACACACACACCGGGCTGGCAAAGGGGAATCTGAAATCGATCACACTCACACCGGGCTGGCAAAGGGGAATCTGAAATCGATCACAAACATAGCGGGCTGGCAAAGGGGAATCTGAAATCGATCACACACACTGGGCTGGCAAAGGGGAATCTGAAATCGATCACACACACTCCGGGCTGGCAAAGGGGAATCTGAAATCGATCACACACACCGGGCTGGCAAAGGGGAATCTGAAATCGATCACAGACACCGGGCTGGCAAATGCGAATCTGAACTCAATCACACACACACCGGGCTGGCAAAGGGGAATCTGAAATCGATCAGATACACACCGGGCTGGCAAATGCGAATCTGAAATCGATCACACACACCGGGCTGGCAAAGGGGAATCTGAAATCAATCACACACACACCGGGCTGGCAAAGGGGAATCTGAAATCAATCACACACACACCAGGCTGGCAAAGGGGAATCTGAAATCGATCACACACACCGGGCTGGCAAAGGAGGATCTGAAATCGATCACACAAACACCGGGCTGGCAAAGGGGAATCTGAAATCGATCACACACACCGGGCTGGCAAAGGGGAATCTGAAATCGATCACATACACCGGACTGGCAAAGGTGAATGTGAAATCGATCTCATAAGCATTTGAGTGGGAGCAACGACCGAGTAAAGGCGAACCCGGGAGACTACAGCTAAGGTAAAACAGTTTGTTTCAAAATTACTTACCTGTAGCGGGCAGCGGTGTTTTTTATTCTCTCTTCACAAAAAGAGCGGGAGCAGCAGAGGAAGTGACGGCAAACAGAGGGGCAGCCGGGAAGGAGAACTGTGAGTATAAATACTCACCCTTTAATCACCAACGGTCATTTGAGTGGGAGCAGCGGAAGTGAGGTTGGAGCACATAGCTGGGCGGGAAGGTAAGTGATTAGTATTTGAGTGGGTGTGTTCTAGACCCCAGGTAAGTGACTCAGTGTTATTGACTCAGTGTTCTTGTTTTTGGAGAAAGTGTACAGTCATGGCAGCGCAGGCGGTGGAATGTTCCTCCTGCAGGATGTTTGAGGTAGGGGTGACCACCGATACTCCTGCCGACTTCGTCTGCAGGAAATGCAGTCAGATCCTGCTCCTCACAGAACGAGTTAGGGAACTGGAACTGGAGTTGGATGAACTGAGGATTATTCGAGAGGCTGAGAAGGTGATAGATAGAAGCTACAGGGACATAGTTACACCAGAGAACAGAGGTAGCTGGGTAACAGTTAGAGGTGGGAAGGGGAAGAAGCAGGCAGTGCAGGGTTCCCCTGTGGTCGTTCCCCTAAAAAATAAATATACAGCTTTGGAAACTGTTGGGGGGGACAGCGTTGCAGGTGTAAGCTGCAGTGAAGGGGTCTGTGGCTCTGAGACTCAGAAGGGAAAGGGGGAGAGGAGGAGAGCGCTAGTTATAGGGGACTCTCTAGTTAGAGGGACGGACAGGCGGTTCTGTGGACATGGGCGAGACTCACGGATGGTTTGTTGCCTCCCGGGTGCTAGGGTCCGAGACGTCTCAGACCGTGTCTTCAGAATCCTTAAGGGGGAGGGTGTGCAGCCAGAAGTCGTGGTGCACATTGGCACCAACGACATAGGTAGGAAGAGAGGTGGGGAGGTCATTCAAGAGCTCAAGGAGTTAGGCTGGAAGCTAAAAGCTAGGACAGACAGAGTCGTCATCTCTGGGTTGTTGCCGGTGCCACGTGACAGTGAGGCAAAGAATAGGGAGAGAGTGCAGTTGAACACGTGGCTGCAAGGATGGTGTAGGAGGGAGGGCTTCAGATATTTGGACAATTGGACTGCATTCTGGGGAAGGTGGGACCTGTACAAACAGGACGGGTTGCACCTGAACCAGAAGGGCACCAACATCCTGGGGGGTAGGTTTGCTAGCACTCTTCGGGGGGGTTTAAACTAATTTGGCAGGGGGATGGGATCCGGACTTGTAGTCCAGCAAGTAGGTTAGCTGTTTGTCAGGATGCCCAAGACTGTAGGGAGGCTGTGGAGAAGGTAGCACTGACAGGGACTACTTGCGGACACAGAGATGGGCTCAAGTGCGTATACATCAACGCAAGGAGTATCAGAAATAAGGTGGGTGAACTTAAGGCGTGGATCGGTACCTGGGACTACGATGTTGTGGCCATCACGGAAACGTGGATAGATGTGGGACAGGAATGGCTGTTGGAGGTTCCTGGTTACAGGTGTTTCAGTAAGATTAGGGAGGGTGGGAAAAAAGGAGGGGGGGTGGCATTGCTAATTAGAAATGGTATAACGGCTGCAGAAAGGAAGTTTGAGGGGGATCTGCCTCTGGAGGTAGTATGGGCTGAAGTCAGAAATAGGAAAGGTGCAGTCACCTTGTTGGGTGTTTACTATAGGGCCCCCAATAGCAGCAGAGATGTGGAGAAACAGATTGGGAAACAGATTTTGGAAAGGTGCAGAAGCCACAGGGTCGTAGTCATGGGCGACTTCAACTTCCCAAATATTGATTGGAAGCTCTTTAGATCAAGTAGATTGGATGGGGCGGTGTTTGTGCAGTGTGTCCAGGAAGCTTTTCTAACGCAGTATGTAGATTGTCCAACCAGAGGGGAGGCCATATTGGATTTGGTACTCGGTAATGAACCGGGACAAGTGGTGGGCTTGTTAGTGGGTGAACATTTTGGTGATGGTGACCACAATTCTGTGACTTTCACCTTGGTTATGGAGAGAGATAGGTGCGCACAACAAGGTAGATTTTATAATTGGGGGAAGGGAAATTACGATGCTGTAAGGCAGGATTTGAGGAGCATACGTTGGGAGCATAGGCTGTCAGGGAAGGATGTGGTGGAAATGTGGAACTTTTTCAAAGAGCAGATACGACGTGTCCATGATATGTATGTACCTATCAGGCAGGAAAGAAATGGTTGTGTGAGGGAGCCTTGGTTGACGAGAGAGGTTGAATGTCTGGTAAAGAGGAAGAAGGAGGCTTACATAAGGTTGAGGAAACAGGATTCAGACAGAGCAGTGGAGGGATACAGGATAGCCAGAAGGGACCTGAAGAAAGGGATTAGGAGAGCTAAGAGAGGGCATGAAAAATCGTTGGCGGATAGGATCAAGGATAACCCCAAGGCATTTTATGCGTATGTGAGAAACCTGAGAATGACGAGAACGAGGGTAGGTCCGATCAAGGACAGTAGTGGGAGACTGTGTATTGAGTCGGAAGAGATAGGAGAGGTCTTGAACAAGTACTTCTCTTCAGTATTTACGAACGAGAGGGACCGTATTGTAGAAGAGGAGAGTGTGAAATGGACTGGTAAGCTAGAAGAGATACCTGTTAGGAAGGAAGATGTGTTGGACATTTTGAACAACTTGAGGATAGACAAGTCCCCCGGGCCTGACGGGATATATCCTAGGATTATGTGGGAAGCAAGAGAGGAAATTGCAGTACCGTTGGCAATGATCTTCTCGTCTTCACTGGCAACGGGGGTGGTACCAGGGGACTGGAGAGTGGCGAATGTTGTGCCCCTGTTCAAAAAAGGGAATAGGGATAACCCCGGGAATTACAGGCCTGTTAGTCTTACTTCTGTGGTAGGCAAAGTAATGGAAAGGGTACTGAGGGATAGGATTTATGAGTATCTGGAAAGACACTGCTTGATTAGGGACAGCCAGCACGGATTTGTGAAGGGTAGGTCTTGCCTTACAAGTCTTATTGAATTCTTCGAGGAGGTGACCAAGCATGTGGATGAGGGAAGAGCAGTGGATGTAGTGTACATGGATTTTAGTAAGGCATTTGATAAGGTTCCCCATGGTAGGCTTATGCGGAAAGTCAGGAGGCATGGGATAGAGGGAAATTTGGCCAATTGGATAGAAAACTGGCTAACCGGTCGAAGGCAGAGAGTGGTGGTAGATGGTAAATATTCAGCCTGGAGCCCAGTTACAAGTGGAGTTCCGCAGGGATCAGTTCTGGGTCCTCTGCTGTTTGTAATTTTTATTAATGACTTAGATGAGGGAGTCGAAGGGTGGGTCAGTAAATTTGCAGATGATACGAAGATAGGTGGAGTTGTGGACAGTGAGGAGGGCAGTTGTCGGCTGCAGAGGGACTTAGATATGATGCAGAGCTGGGCTGAGGAGTGGCAGATGGAGTTCAACCCTGCCAAGTGTGAGGTTGTCCATTTTGGAAGAACAAATAAGAATGCGGAATACAGGGTTAATGGTAGGGTTCTTAGTCAGGTGGAGGAACAGAGGGATCTTGGGGTCTATGTACATAGATCTTTGAAGGTTGCCACTCAGGTGGATAGAGTTTGTAAGAAGGCCTATGGAGTATTATCGTTCATTAGCAGAGGGATTGAATTCAAGAGTCGTGAAGTGATGTTGCAGCTGTACAGGACTTTGGTTAGGCCACAGTTGGAGTACTGTGTGCAGTTCTGGTCGCCTCACTTTAGGAAAGATGTGGAAGCTTTGGAGAGGGTGCAGAGAAGATTTACCAGGATGTTGCCTGGAATGGAGAGGAAGTCGTACGAGGATAGGTTGAGAGTTCTCGGCCTTTTCTCGTTGGAACGGCGAAGGATGAGGGGTGACTTGATAGAGGTTTATAAGATGATCAGAGGAATAGATAGAATAGACAGTCAGAAACTGTTTCCCCGGGTACAACAGAGTGTTACAAGGGGACATAAATTTAAGGTGAAGGGTGGAAGGTAAAGGGGAGATGTCAGGGGTGGGTTCTTTACCCAGAGAGTGGTGGGGGCATGGAATGCGCTGCCCGTGGGAGTGGTAGAGTCGGAATCATTGGCGACCTTTAAGCGGCATTTGGATAGGTACATGGATGGGTACTTAATCTAGGTTAGAAGTTCGGCACAACATCGTGGGCCGAAGGGCCTGTTCTGTGCTGTATTGTTCTATGTTCTATGTTCTATAAGCGGGATGGCAAAGGAGAATCTGAAATTGATCACACACACTGGGCTGGCAAAGGGGAATCTGAAATCGATCACACACACACACCGGGCTGGCAAAGGGGAATCTGAAATTGATCACACACACCGGGCTGGCAAAGGGGAATCTGAAATCGATCACACACACCGGGCTGGCAAAGGGGAATCTGAACTCAATCACACACACACCGGGCTGGCAAAGGGGAATCTGAAATCGATTACACACACACCGGGATGGCAAATGCGAATCTGAAATCGATCACACAAACCGGGCTGGCAAAGGAGGATCTGAAATCGATCACACAAACACCGGGCTGGCAAAGGGGAATCTGAAATCGATCACACACACCGGGCTGGCAAAGGGGAATCTGAAATCGATCACACACACTGGGCTGGCAAAGGGGAATCTGAAATCGATCACACACATTGGGCTGGCAAAGGGGAATCTGAAATCGATCACACACACCGGGCTGGCAAAGGTGAATCTGAAATCGATGTCATAAGCGGGATGGCAAAGGAGAATCTGAAATCGATCACACACACCGGGCTGGCAAAGGGGAATCTGAAATTGATCACACACACACCGGGCTGGCAAAGGGGAATCTGAAATTGATCACACACACACCGGGCGGCAAAGGAGAATCTGAAATCGATCACACACACAGGGCTGGCAAAGGAGAATCTGAAATCGATCACACACACCGGGCTGGCAAAGGGGAATCTGAAATCGATCTCACACACCAGGTTGGCAAAGGAGAGTCTGAAATCGATTACACACACCAGGCTGGCAAAGGAGGATCTGAAATCGATCACACACACCGGGCTGGCAAAGGAGGATCTGAAATCAATCACACACACCAGGCTGGCAAAGGAGGATCTGAAATTGATCACACACACCGGGCTGGCAAAGGAGGATGTGAAATCGATCACACACACACCGGGCTGGCAAAGGAGGATCTGAAATCGATCAGACACACCGGGCTGGCAAAGGAGAATCTGAAATCGATCACACACACCGGGCTGGCAGAGGGGAGTCTGAAATCGATCACACACACCAGGCTAGCAAAGGGGAATCTGAAATTGATCATACAAACACCCGGCTGGCAAAGGAGAATCTGAAATCGATCACACACACCAGGCTGGCAAAGGTGAATCTGAAATCGATCACACACACACCGGGCTGGCTAAAGGGGAATCTGAAATCGATCACACACACACCGAGCTGGCAAAGGGAATCTGAAATCGATCACACACACTGGGCTGGCAAAGGGAATCTGAAATCGATCACATACACACCGGGCTGGCAAAGGAGAATCTGAAATCGATCACACACACACAGGGCTGGCAAAGGGGAATCTGAAATCGATCATACACACTGGGCTGGCAAAGGGGAATCTGAAATCGATCACACACACACCGAGCTGGCAAAGGGAATCTGAAATCGATCACACACACACTGGGCTGGCAAAGGAGGATCTGAAATCGATCACACACACACAGGGCTGGCAAAGGGGAATCTGAAATCGATCACACACACACCGGGCTGGCAAACGGGAATCTGAAATCGATCACACACACACCAGTCTGGCAAACGGGAATCTGAAATCGATCACACACTCCAGGCTGGCAAAGGGGAATCTGAAATCGATCACACACACACCAGGCTGGCAAAGGGGAATCTGAAATCAATCACACACACCAGGCTGGCAAAGGGGAATCTGAAATCGATCACACACACACCAGGCTGGCAAAGGGGAATCTGAAATCGATCACACACACCAGGCTGGCAAAGGAGGATCTGAAATCGATCACACACACCGGGCTGGCAAAAGGGAATCTGAAATCGATCACACACACCGGGCTGGCAAAGGAGGATCTGAAATCGATCACACACACTGAGCTGGCAAAGGGGAATCTGAAATCGATCACACACACCGGGCTGGCAAGGGGAATCTGAAATCGATCACACACACCGGGCTGGCAAAGGGGAATCTGAAATCGATCACACACACCGGGCCGGCAAAGGGGAATCTGAAATCGATCACACACACCAGGCTGGCAAAGGGGAATCTGAAATCGATCACACACACCGGGCTGGCAAAGGGGAATCTGAAATCGATCACATACACCGGGCTGTCAAAGGGGAATCTGAAATCGATCACACACACCGGGCTGGCAAAGGAGGATCTGAAATCGATCACACACACCGAGCTGGCAAAGGGGAATCTGAAATCGATCACACACACCGGGCTGGCAAGGGGAATCTGAAATCGATCACACACACCGGGCTGGCAAAGGGGAATCTGAAATCGATCACACACACCGGGCCGGCAAAGGGGAATCTAAAATCGATCACACACACCAGGCTGGCAAAGGGGAATCTGAAATCGATCACACACACCGGGCTGGCAAAGGGGAATCTGAAATCGATCACACACACCGGGCTGGCAAAGGGAATCTGAAATCGATCACACACACCGGGTGGCAAAGGGGAATCTGAAATCGATCACACACACCAGGCTGGCAAAGGGGAATCTGAAATCGATCACACACACCAGGCTGGCAAAGGGGAATCTGAAATCGATCACACACACCGGGCTGGCAAAGGAGAATCGGAAATCGATCACACACACCGGGTTGGCAAAGGGGAATCTGAAATCGATCACACACACACCAGGCTGGCAAAGGGGAATCTGAAATTGATCACAAACACCGGGCTGGCAAAGGGGAATCTGAAATCGATCACACACACACCAGGCTGGCAATGGAGAATCTGAAATCGATCACACACACCGGGTTGGCAAAGGGGAATCTGAAATCGATCACACACACACCAGGCTGGCAAAGGGGAATCTGAAATTGATCACACACACCGGGCTGGCAAAGGGGAATCTGAAATCAATCACACACACTGGGCTGGCAAAGGAGTATCTGAAATCAATCACACACACACCGGGATGGCAAAGGGGAATCTGAAATCGATCACACACACACCAGGCTGGCAAAGGGGAATCTGAAATCGATCACACACACCAGGCTGGCAAAGGGGAATCTGAAATCAATCACACACACCGGGCTGGCAAATGTGTATCTGAAATCGATCACACACACACCGGGCTGGCAAAGGGGAATCTGAAATCGATCACACTCACACCGGGATGGCAAAGGAGAATCTGAAATCGATCACAAACATAGCGGGCTGGCAAAGGGGAATCTGAAATCGATCACACACACTGGGCTGGCAAAGGGGAATCTGAAATCGATCACACAAACACCGGGCTGGCAAAGGGGAATCTGAAATCGATCACACACACACCGGGCTGGCAAAGGGGAATCTGAAATCGATCACACACACACCGGGCTGGCAAAGGGGAATCTGAAATTGATCACACACACTGGGCTGGCAAAGGGGAATCTGAAATCGATCACACACACACCGGGCTGGCAAAGGGGAATCTGAAATCGATCACACACACCGGGCAGGCAAAGGGAATCTGAAATCGATCACACACACCGGGTGGCAAAGGGGAATCTGAAATCGATCACACACACCAGGCTGGCAAAGGGGAATCTGAAATCGATCACACACACCGGGCTGGCAAAGCGGAATCTGAAATCGATCACACACACCGGGCTGGCAAAGGGGACTCTGAAGTTGATCACACACACCGGGCTGGCAAAGGGGAATCTGAAACCGATCACACACACCGGGCTGGCAATGGAGAATCTGAAATCGATCACACACACCGGGTTGGCAAAGGGGAATCTGAAATCGATCACACACACACCAGGCTGGCAAAGGGGAATCTGAAATTGATCACACACACCGGGCTGGCAAAGGGGAATCTGAAATCAATCACACACACTGGGCTGGCAAAGGAGTATCTGAAATCAATCACACACACACCGGGATGGCAAAGGGGAATCTGAAATCGATCACACACACACCAGGCTGGCAAAGGGGAATCTGAAATCGATCACACACACCAGGCTGGCAAAGGGGAATCTGAAATCAATCACACACACCGGGCTGGCAAATGTGTATCTGAAATCGATCACACACACACCGGGCTGGCAAAGGGGAATCTGAAATCGATCACACTCACACCGGGATGGCAAAGGGGAATCTGAAATCGATCACAAACATAGCGGGCTGGCAAAGGGGAATCTGAAATCGATCACACACACTGGGCTGGCAAAGGGGAATCTGAAATCGATCACACAAACACCGGGCTGGCAAAGGGGAATCTGAAATCGATCACACACACACCGGGCTGGCAAAGGGGAATCTGAAATCGATCACACACACACCGGGCTGGCAAAGGGGAATCTGAAATCGATCACACACACTGGGCTGGCAAAGGGGAATCTGAAATCGATCACACACACACCGGGCTGGCAAAGGGGAATCTGAAATCGATCACACACACCGGGCAGGCAAAGGGAATCTGAAATCGATCACACACACCGGGTGGCAAAGGGGAATCTGAAATCGATCACACACACCGGGCTGGCAAAGGGGAATCTGAAATCGATCACACACACCGGGCTGGCAAAGCGGAATCTGAAATCGATCACACACACCGGGCTGGCAAAGGGGACTCTGAAGTTGATCACACACACCGGGCTGGCAAAGGGGAATCTGAAATCGATCACACACACCGGGCTGGCAATGGAGAATCTGAAATCGATCACACACACCGGGCTGGCAAAGGAGAATCTGAACTCAATCACACACACACCGGGCGGCAAAGGGGAATCTGAAATCGATCACACACACCGGGATGGCAAAGGGGAATCTGAAATCGATTACACACACACCGGGATGGCAAAGGGGAATCTGAAATCAATCACACACACACCGGGCTGGCAAAGGAGGATCTGAAATCGATCACACACACACCGGGCGGGCAAATGCGAATCTGAAATCGATCACACAAACCGGGCTGGCAAAGGGGAATCTGAAATCAATCACACACACACCGGGCTGGCAAAGGAGGATCTGAAATCGATCACACATGCACCGGGCTGGCAATAGAGAATCTGAAATCGATCACACACACCGGGCTGGCAAAGGGGAATCTGAAATCGATCACAAACATAGCTGGCTGGCAAAGGGGAATCTGAAATCGATCACACACACCAGGCTGGCAAAGGGGAATCTGAAATCGATCACACACACCAGGCTGGCAAAGGGGAATCTGAAATCAATCACACACAACGGGCTGGCAAATGAGTATCTGAAATCGATCACACACACCGGGCTGGCAAAGGGGAATCTGAAATCAATCACACACACACCGGGCTGGCAAAGGGGAATCTGAAATCGATCACACACACCGTGCTGGCAAAGGGGAATCTGTAATCGATCACACACACCGGGCTGGCAAATGCGAATCTGAACTCAATCACACACACACCGGGCTGGCAAAGGGGAATCTAAACTCTATCACACACACACCGGGCTGGCAAATGCGAATCTGAAATCGATCACACACACACCGGGCTGGCAAAGTGGAATCTGAAATCAATCACACACACACCGGGCTGGCAAAGGGGAATCTGAAATCAATCACACACACACCGGGCTGGCCAAGGGGAATCTGAAATCGATCACACACACCGGGCTGGCAAAGGAGAATCTGAAATCGATCACACAAACACCGGGCTGGCAAAGGTGAATCTGACATCGATCACACACACCGGGCTGGCAAAGGGGAATCTGAAATCGATCACACACACTGGGCTGGCAAAGGGGAATCTGAAATCGATCACACATACCGGGCTGGCAAAGGTGAATCTGAAATCGATGTCATAAGCGGGATGGCAAAGGAGAATCTGAAATCGATCACACGCACCAGGCTGGCAAAGGGGAATCTGAAATTGATCACACACACACCGGGCTGGCAATTGAGAATCAGAAATTGATCACACACACACCGGGCGGCAAAGGAGAATCTGAAATCGATCACACACACAGGGCTGGCAAAGGAGAATCTGAAATCGATCACACACACCGGGCTGGCAAAGGGGAATCTGAAATCGATCTCATACACCAGGCTGGCAAAGGAGAGTCTGAAATCGATCACACACACCAGGCTGGCAAAGGAGGATCTGAAATCGATCACACACACCAGGCTGGCAAAGGAGGATCTGAAATCAATCACACACACCAGGCTGGCAAAGGAGGATCTGAAATCGATCACACACACACCGGGCTGGCAAAGGAGGATGTGAAATCGATCACACACACACCGGGCTGGCAAAGGAGGATCTGAAATCGATCAGACACACCGGGCTGGCAAAGGAGAATCTGAAATCGATCACACACACCGGGCTGGCAGAGGGGAGTCTGAAATCGATCACACACACCAGGCTGGCAAAGGGTAATCTGAAATTGATCATACACACACCGGGCTGGCAAAGGAGAATCTGAAATCGATCACACTCACCGGGCTGGCTAAAGGGGAATCTGAAATCGATCACACACACACCGAGCTGGCAAAGGGAATCTGAAATCGATCACACACACTGGGCTGGCAAAGGGAATCTGAAATTGATCACACACACCGGGCTGGCAAAGGGGAATCTGAAATTGATCATACACACACCGGGCTGCCAAAGGAGAATCTGAAATCGATCACACACACCGGGCTGGCAAAGGAGAATCTGAAATCGATCACACACACACAGGGCTGGCAAAGGTGAATCTGAAATCGATCACACACACACACCAGGCTGGCAAAGGGGAATCTGAAATCGATCACACACACCGGGCTGGCAAAGCGGAATCTGAAATCGATCACACACACCGGGCTGGCAAAGGGGACTCTGAAGTTGATCACACACACCGGGCTGGCAAAGGGGAATCTGAAATCGATCACACACACCGGGCTGGCAATGGAGAATCTGAAATCGATCACACACACCGGGTTGGCAAAGGGGAATCTGAAATCGATCACACACACACCAGGCTGGCAAAGGGGAATCTGAAATTGATCACACACACCGGGCTGGCAAAGGGGAATCTGAAATCAATCACACACACTGGGCTGGCAAAGGAGTATCTGAAATCAATCACACACACACCGGGATGGCAAAGGGGAATCTGAAATCGATCACACACACACCAGGCTGGCAAAGGGGAATCTGAAATCGATCACACACACCAGGCTGGCAAAGGGGAATCTGAAATCAATCACACACACCGGGCTGGCAAATGTGTATCTGAAATCGATCACACACACACCGGGCTGGCAAAGGGGAATCTGAAATCGATCACACTCACACCGGGATGGCAAAGGGGAATCTGAAATCGATCACAAACATAGCGGGCTGGCAAAGGGGAATCTGAAATCGATCACACACACTGGGCTGGCAAAGGGGAATCTGAAATCGATCACACAAACACCGGGCTGGCAAAGGGGAATCTGAAATCGATCACACACACACCGGGCTGGCAAAGGGGAATCTGAAATCGATCACACACACACCGGGCTGGCAAAGGGGAATCTGAAATCGATCACACACACTGGGCTGGCAAAGGGGAATCTGAAATCGATCACACACACACCGGGCTGGCAAAGGGGAATCTGAAATCGATCACACACACCGGGCAGGCAAAGGGAATCTGAAATCGATCACACACACCGGGTGGCAAAGGGGAATCTGAAATCGATCACACACACCGGGCTGGCAAAGGGGAATCTGAAATCGATCACACACACCGGGCTGGCAAAGCGGAATCTGAAATCGATCACACACACCGGGCTGGCAAAGGGGACTCTGAAGTTGATCACACACACCGGGCTGGCAAAGGGGAATCTGAAATCGATCACACACACCGGGCTGGCAATGGAGAATCTGAAATCGATCACACACACCGGGCTGGCAAAGGAGAATCTGAACTCAATCACACACACACCGGGCGGCAAAGGGGAATCTGAAATCGATCACACACACCGGGATGGCAAAGGGGAATCTGAAATCGATTACACACACACCGGGATGGCAAAGGGGAATCTGAAATCAATCACACACACACCGGGCTGGCAAAGGAGGATCTGAAATCGATCACACACACACCGGGCGGGCAAATGCGAATCTGAAATCGATCACACAAACCGGGCTGGCAAAGGGGAATCTGAAATCAATCACACACACACCGGGCTGGCAAAGGAGGATCTGAAATCGATCACACATGCACCGGGCTGGCAATAGAGAATCTGAAATCGATCACACACACCGGGCTGGCAAAGGGGAATCTGAAATCGATCACAAACATAGCTGGCTGGCAAAGGGGAATCTGAAATCGATCACACACACCAGGCTGGCAAAGGGGAATCTGAAATCGATCACACACACCAGGCTGGCAAAGGGGAATCTGAAATCAATCACACACAACGGGCTGGCAAATGAGTATCTGAAATCGATCACACACACCGGGCTGGCAAAGGGGAATCTGAAATCAATCACACACACACCGGGCTGGCAAAGGGGAATCTGAAATCGATCACACACACCGTGCTGGCAAAGGGGAATCTGTAATCGATCACACACACCGGGCTGGCAAATGCGAATCTGAACTCAATCACACACACACCGGGCTGGCAAAGGGGAATCTAAACTCTATCACACACACACCGGGCTGGCAAATGCGAATCTGAAATCGATCACACACACACCGGGCTGGCAAAGTGGAATCTGAAATCAATCACACACACACCGGGCTGGCAAAGGGGAATCTGAAATCAATCACACACACACCGGGCTGGCCAAGGGGAATCTGAAATCGATCACACACACCGGGCTGGCAAAGGAGAATCTGAAATCGATCACACAAACACCGGGCTGGCAAAGGGGAATCTGACATCGATCACACACACCGGGCTGGCAAAGGGGAATCTGAAATCGATCACACACACTGGGCTGGCAAAGGGGAATCTGAAATCGATCACACATACCGGGCTGGCAAAGGTGAATCTGAAATCGATGTCATAAGCGGGATGGCAAAGGAGAATCTGAAATCGATCACACGCACCAGGCTGGCAAAGGGGAATCTGAAATTGATCACACACACACCGGGCTGGCAATTGAGAATCAGAAATTGATCACACACACACCGGGCGGCAAAGGAGAATCTGAAATCGATCACACACACAGGGCTGGCAAAGGAGAATCTGAAATCGATCACACACACCGGGCTGGCAAAGGGGAATCTGAAATCGATCTCATACACCAGGCTGGCAAAGGAGAGTCTGAAATCGATCACACACACCAGGCTGGCAAAGGAGGATCTGAAATCGATCACACACACCAGGCTGGCAAAGGAGGATCTGAAATCAATCACACACACCAGGCTGGCAAAGGAGGATCTGAAATCGATCACACACACACCGGGCTGGCAAAGGAGGATGTGAAATCGATCACACACACACCGGGCTGGCAAAGGAGGATCTGAAATCGATCAGACACACCGGGCTGGCAAAGGAGAATCTGAAATCGATCACACACACCGGGCTGGCAGAGGGGAGTCTGAAATCGATCACACACACCAGGCTGGCAAAGGGTAATCTGAAATTGATCATACACACACCGGGCTGGCAAAGGAGAATCTGAAATCGATCACACTCACCGGGCTGGCTAAAGGGGAATCTGAAATCGATCACACACACACCGAGCTGGCAAAGGGAATCTGAAATCGATCACACACACTGGGCTGGCAAAGGGAATCTGAAATTGATCACACACACCGGGCTGGCAAAGGGGAATCTGAAATTGATCATACACACACCGGGCTGCCAAAGGAGAATCTGAAATCGATCACACACACCGGGCTGGCAAAGGAGAATCTGAAATCGATCACACACACACAGGGCTGGCAAAGGTGAATCTGAAATCGATCACACACACACACCAGGCTGGCAAAGGGGAATCTGAAATCGATCACACACACCAGTCTGGCAAAGGAGAATCTGAAATCGATCACACACACAGGGCTGGCAAAGGGGAATCTGAAATCGATCACACACACACCCGGCTGGCAAAGGGGAATCTGAAATCGATCACACACACACCAGTCTGGCAAACGGGAATCTGAAATCGATCACATACACCAGGCTGGCAAAGGGGAATCTGAAATCAATCACACACACCAGGCTGGCAAAGGGGAATCTGAAATCGATCACACACACCAGGCTGGCAAAGGAGCATCTGAAATCGATCACACACACCGGGCTGGCAAAGGGGAATCTGAAATCGATCACACACACCGGGCTGGCAAAGGGGAATCTGAAATCGATCACACTCACACCGGGCTGGCAAAGGGGAATCTGAAATCAATCACAAACATAGCGGGCTGGCAAAGGGGAATCTGAAATCGATCACACACACCGGGCTGGCAAAGAAGTATTTGAAATCGAACACACACACACACACACACACCGGGCCGGCAAAGGGGAATCTGAAATCGATCACACACACCGGGCTGGCAAAGCGGAATCTGAAATCGATCACACACACCGGGCTGGCAAAGGGGACCCTGAAGTTGATCACACACACCGGGCTGGCAAAGGGGAATCTGAAATCGATCACACACACCGGGCAGGCAAAGGGAATCTGAAATCGATCACACACACCGGGTGGCAAAGGGGAATCTGAAATCGATCACACACACCGGGCTGGCAAAGGGGAATCTGAAATCGATCACACACACACCGGGCTGGCAAAGGGGAATCTGAAATCGATCTCACACACCGGGCTGCCAAAGGAGAATCGGAAATCGATCACACACACCGGGCTGGCAAAGGAGAATCTGAAATCTATCACACACGCACCGGGCTGGCAATAGAGAATCTGAAATCGATCACACACACCGGGCTGGCAATGGAGAATCTGAAATCGATCACACACACCGGGCTGGCAAAGGGGAATCTGAAATCAATCACACACACACCAGGCTGGCAAAGGGGAATCTGAAATCAATCACACACACCGGGATGGCAAAGGGGAATCTGAAATCGATCACACACACACCAGGCTGGCAAAGGGGAATCTGAAATAGATCACAAACACCAGGCTGGCAAATGAGTATCTGAAATCGATCACACACACCGGGCTGGCAAAGGGGAATCTGAAATCAATCACACACACACCGGGCTGGCAAAGGGGAATCTGAAATCGATCACACACACCGGGCTGGCAAAGGGGAATCTGAAATCGATCACACACACCGGGCTGGCAAATGCGAATCTGAACTCAATCACACACACACCGGGCTGGCAAAGGGGAATCTGAAATCGATCACACACACACCGGGCTGGCAAATGCGAATCTGAAATTGATCACACACACACCGGGCTGGCAAAGTGGAATCTGAAATCAATCACACACACACCGGGCTGGCAAAGTGGAATCTGAAATCAATCACACACACACCGGGCTGGCAAAGGGGAATCTGAAATCGATCACACACACTGGGCTGGCAAAGGAGGATCTGAAATCGATCACACACACCGGGCTGGCAAAGGGGAATCTGAAATCAATCACACACACCGGGCTGGCAAAGGGGAATCTGAAATCGATCACACACACCGGGCTGGCAAAGGAGGATCTGAAATCGATCACACAAACACCGGGCTGGCGAAGGGGAATCTGACATCGATCACACACACCGGGCTGGCAAAAGGGAATCTGAAATCAATCACACACACTGGGCTGGCAAAGGGGAATCTGAAATCGATCACACACACCGGGCTGGCAAAGGTGAATCTGAAATCGATCTCATAAGCGGGATGGCAAAGGAGAATCTGAAATCGATCACACACACCAGGCTGGCAAAGGGGAATCTGAAATTGATCACACACACACCGGGCTGGCAATTGAGAATCAGAAATTGATCACACACACACCGGGCGGCAAAGGAGAATCTAAAATCGATCACACACACAGGGCTGGCAAAGGAGAATCTGAAATCGATCTCACACACCAGGCTGGCAAAGGAGAGTCTGAAATCGATCACACACACCAGGCTGGCAAAGGAAGATCTGAAATCGATCACACACACCAGGCTGGCAAAGGAGGATCTGAAATCGATCACACACACACCGGGCTGGCAAAGGGGAATCTGAAATCGATCACACACACACCGGGCTGGCAAACGGGAATCTGAAATCGATCACACACACCAGGCTGGCAAAGGGGAATCTGAAATCAATCACACACACCAGGCTGGCAAAGGGGAATCTGAAATCGATCACACACACTGGGCTGGCAAAGGAGGATCTGAAATCGATCACACACACCGGGCTGGCAAAGGGGAATCTGAAATCAATCACACACACCGGGCTGGCAAAGGGGAATCTGAAATCGATCACACACACCGGGCTGGCAAAGGGGAATCTGAAATCAATCACACACTCACCGGGCTGGCAAAGGGGAATCTGAAATAGATCACACACACCGGGCTGGCAAAGGGGAATCTGAAATCGATCACACACACCGGGCTGGCAAATGCGAATCTGAAATTGATCACACACACCGGGCTGGCAAAGTGGAATCTGAAATCAATCACACACACACCGGTTTGGCAAAGGGGAATCTGAAATCAATCACACACACACCGGGCTGGCAAAGGGGAATCTGAAATCGATCACACACACCGGGCTGTCAAAGGAGGATCTGAAATCGATCAAACACACACCAGGCGGGCAAAGGGGAATCTGAAATCCATCACACACACTGGGCTGGCAAAGGGGAATCTGAAATCGATCACACATACCGGGCTGGCAAAGGTGAATCTGAAATCGATCTCATAAGCGGGATGGCAAAGGGGAATCTGAAATTGATCACACACACCTGGCGGGCAAAGGGGAATCTGAAATCGATCACATACACACCGGGCTGGCAATTGAGAATCAGAAATTGATCACACACACACCGGGCGGCAAAGGAGAATCTGAAATCGATCACACACACAGGGCTGGCAAAGGAGAATCTGAAATCGATCTCACACAGCAGGCTGGCAAAGGAGAGTCTGAAATCGATCACACACACCAGGCTGGCAAAGGAGGATCTGAAATCGATCACACACACCAGGCTGGCAAAGGAGGATCTGAAATCGATCACACACACCGGGTGGCAAAGGGGAATCTGAAATCGATCACACACACCGGGCTGGCAAATGCAAATCTGAACTCAATCACACACACACCGGGCTGGCAAAGGGGAATCTGAAATCGATCACACACACACCGGGCTGGCAAATGCGAATCTGAAATTGATCACACACACACCGGGCTGGCAAAGTGGAATCTGAAATCAATCACACACACACCGGGCTGGCAAAGTGGAATCTGAAATCAATCACACACACACCGGGCTGGCAAAGGGGAATCTGAAATCAATCACACACACACCGGGCTGGCAAAGGGGAATCTGACATCGATCACACACACCGGGCTGGCAAAGGGGAATCTGAAATCAATCACACACACTGGGCTGGCAAAGGGGAATCTGAAATCGATCACACACACCGGGCTGGCAAAGGTGAATCTGAAATCGATCTCATAAGCGGGATGGCAAAGGAGAATCTGAAATCGATCACACACACCAGGCTGGCAAAGGGGAATCTGAAATTGATCACACACACACCGGGCTGGCAATTGAGAATCAGAAATTGATCACACACACACCGGGCGGCAAAGGAGAATCTGAAATCGATCACACACACAGGGCTGGCAAAGGAGAATCTGAAATCGATCTCACACACCAGGCTGGCAAAGGAGAGTCTGAAATCGATCACACACACCAGGCTGGCAAAGGAGGATCTGAAATCGATCACACACACCAGGCTGGCAAAGGAGGATCTGAAATCGATCACACACACACCGGGCTGGCAAAGGGGAATCTGAAATCGATCACACACACACCGGGCTGGCAAACGGGAATCTGAAATCGATCACACACACCAGGCTGGCAAAGGGGAATCTGAAATCAATCACACACACCAGGCTGGCAAAGGGGAATCTGAAATCGATCACACACACTGGGCTGGGAAAGGAGGATCTGAAATCGATCACACACACCGGGCTGGCAAAGGGGAATCTGAAATCAATCACACACACCGGGCTGGCAAAGGGGAATCTGAAATCGATCACACACACCGGGCTGGCAAAGGGGAATCTGAAATCAATCACACACACACCGGGCTGGCAAAGGGGAATCTGAAATAGATCACACACACCGGGCTGGCAAAGGGGAATCTGAAATCGATCACACACACCGGGCTGGCAAATGCGAATCTGAAATTGATCACACACACCGGGCTGGCAAAGTGGAATCTGAAATCAATCACACACACACCGGGCTGGCAAAGGGGAATCTGAAATCAATCACACACACACCGGGCTGGCAAAGGGGAATCTGAAATCGATCACACACACCGGGCTGTCAAAGGAGGATCTGAAATCGATCAAACACACACCAGGCGGGCAAAGGGGAATCTGAAATCGATCACACACACTGGGCTGGCAAAGGGGAATCTGAAATCGATCACACACACCGGGCTGGCAAAGGTGAATCTGAAATCGATCTCATAAGCGGGATGGCAAAGGGGAATCTGAAATTGATCACACACACCAGGCTGGCAAAGGGGAATCTGAAATCGATCACACACACACCGGGCTGGCAATTGAGAATCAGAAATTGATCACACACACACACCGGGCTGGCAATTGAGAATCAGAAATTGATCACACACACACCGGGCGGCAAAGGAGAATCTGAAATCGATCACACACACAGGGCTGGCAAAGGTGAATCTGAAATCGATCTCACACACCAGGCTGGCAAAGGAGAGTCTGAAATCGATCACACACACCAGGCTGGCAAAGGAGGATCTGAAATCGATCACACACACCAGGCTGGCAAAGGAGGATCTGAAATCGATCACACACACCGGGCTGGCAAAGGAGGATGTGAAATCGATCACACACACACAGGGCTGGCAAAGGGGAATCTGAAATCGATCACACACACACCAGGCTGGCAAAGGGGAATCTGAAATCGATCACACACACCAGGCTGGCAAAGGAGGATCTGAAATCGATCACACTCACCGGGCTGGCAAAGGAGGATCTGAAATCGATCACACACACCGGGCTGGCAAAGGAGGATGTGAAATCGATCACACACACACCGGGCTGGCAAAGGAGAATCTGAAATCGATCACACACACACCGGGCTGGCAAAGGGGAATCTGAAATCGATCACACACACACCGGGCTGGCAAACGGGAATCTGAAATCGATCACACACACCGGGCTGGCAAAGGGGAATCTGAAATCGATCACACACACCAGGCTGGCAAAGGGGAATCTGAAATCGATCACACACACCGGGCTGACAAAGGGGAATCTGAAATCGATCACACACACCGGGCTGGAAAAGGAGTAATTGAAATCGAACACACACACACACACACCGGGCCGGCAAAGGGGAATCTGAAATCGATCACACACACCGGGCTGGCAAAGGGGAATCTGAAATCGATCACACACACCGGGCTGGCAAAGGGGACTCTGAAGTTGATCACACACACCGGGCTGGCAAAGGGGAATCTGAAATCGATCACACACACCGGGCTGGCAAAGGGGAATCTGAAATCGATCACACACACACCAGGCTGGCAAAGGGGAATCTGAAATCGATCACACACACACCAGGCGGGCAAAGGAGAATCTGAAATTGATCACACACACTGGGCTGGCAAAGGGGAATCTGAAACCGATCACACACACCAGGCTGGAAAAGGGGAATCTGAAATTGATCACACACACCGGGCTGGCAAAGGGGAATCTGAAATCGATCACACACACCGGGCTGGCAAAGGTGAATCTGAAATCGATCACACACACCAGGCTGGCAAAGGGGAATCTGAAATCAATCACACACACCAGGCTGGCAAAGGTGAATCTGAAATCGATCACACACACACACCGGGATGGCAAAGGGGAATCTGAAATCGATCACACACACACCAGGCTGGCAAAGGTGAATCTGAAATCGATCACACACACCAGGCTGGCAAAGGGGAATCTGAAATCAATCACACACACCGGGCTGGCAAATGAGTATCTGAAATCAATCACACACACACCGGGATGGCAAAGGGGAATCTGAAATCGATCTCATAAGTGGGATGGCAAAGCAGAATCTGAAATCGATCACACACACCAGGCTGGCAAAGGAGGATCTGAAATCGATCACACACACCGGGCTGGCAAAGGAGGATGTGAAATCGATCACACACACACCGGGCTGGCAAAGGAGGATATGAAATCGATCAGACACACCGGGCTGGCAAAGGAGAATCTGAAATCGATCACACACACCGGGCTGGCAGAGGGGTGTCTGAAATCGATCACACACACCAGGCTGGCAAAGGGGAATCTGAAATCGATCACACACACCGGGCTGGCTAAAGGGGACTCTGAAATCGATCACACACACACCGAGCTGGCAAAGGGAATCTGAAATCGATCACACACACTGGGCTGGCAAAGGGAATCTGAAATCGATCATACACACAGCGGGCTGGCAAAGGGGAATCTGAAATCGATCACACACACCAGGCTGGCAAAGGAGAATCTGAAATCGATCACACACACACAGGGCTGGCAAAGGTGAATCTGAAATCGATCACACACACACCGGGCTGGCAAAGGGGAATCTGAAATCGATCACACACACCGGGCTGGCAAAGGGGACTCTGAAGTTGATCACACACATCGGGCTGGCAAAGGGGAATCTGAAATTGATCACACACACCGGGCTGGCAAAGGGAATCTGAAATCGATCACACACACCGGGTGGCAAAGGGAAATCTGAAATCGATCACACACACACCGGGCTGGCAAAGGGGAATCTGAAATCGATCACACACACCAGGCTGCCAAAGGGAATCTGAAATCGATCACACACACCGGGCTGGCAATGGAGAATCTGAAATCGATCACACACACCGGGCTGGCAAAGGAGAATCTGAACTCAATCACACACACACCGGGCTGGCAAAGGGGAATCTGAAATCGATCACACACACCGGGCTGGCAAAGGGGAATCTGAAATCGATCACACACACCGGGCTGGCAAAGGAGGATCTGAAATCGATCACACAAACACTGGGCTGGCAAAGGGGAATCTGAAATCGATCACACACACCGGGCTGGCAAAGGGGAATCTGAAATCGATCACACACACTGGGCTGGCAAAGGGGAATCTGAAATCGATCACACACACCGGGCTGGCAAAGGTGAATCTGAAATCGATCTCATAAGCGGGATGGCAAAGGAGAATCTGAAATCGATCACACACACCAGGCTGGCAAAGGGGAATCTGAAATTGATCACACACACACACCGGGCTGGAATTGAGAATCAGAAATTGATCACACACACACCGGGCGGCAAAGGAGAATCTGAAATCGATCACACACACAGGGCTGGCAAAGGAGAATCTGAAATCGATCACACACACCGGGCTGGCAAAGGGGAATCTGAAATCGATCTCACACACCAGGCTGGCAAAGGAGAGTCTGAAATCGATCACACACACCAGGCTGGCAAAGGAGGATCTGAATTCAATCACACACACCAGGCTGGCAAAGGAGGATCTGAAATCGATCACACACACCGGGCTGGCAAAGGAGGATCTGAAATCGATCACACACACACCGGGCTGGCAAAGGGGAATCTGAAATCGTTCACACACACACCAGGCTGGCAAAGGGGAATCTGAAATCGATCACACACACCGGGCTGGCAAAGGGGAATCTGAAATCGATCACACACACACCGGGCTGGCAAAGGGGAATCTGAAATCGATCACACACACACCAGGCTGGCAAAGGGGAATCTGAAATCAATCACACACACCGGGCTGGCAAAGGAGAATCTGAAATCGATCACACACACACAGGGCTGGCAAAGGGGAATCTGAAATCGATCACACACACACCGGGCTGGCAAAGGGGAATCTGAAATCCATCACACACACACCGGGCTGGCAAACGGGAATCTGAAATCGATCACACACACCAGGCTGGCAAAGGGGAATCTGAAATCAATCACACACACCAGGCTGGCAAAGGGGAATCTGAAATCGATCACACACACCAGGCTTGAAAAGGAGGATCTGAAATCGATCACACACACCGGGCTGGCAAAGGGGAATCTGAAATCGATCACACACACCGGGCTGGCAAAGGGGAATCTGAAATCGATCACACACACCAGGCTGGCAAAGGGGAATCTGAAATCAATCACACACACCGGGCTGACAAAGGGGAATCTGAAATCGATCACACACACCGGGCTGGAAAAGGAGTATTTGAAATCGAACACACACACACACACACACACCGGGCTGGCAAAGGGGAATCTGAAATCGATCACACACACCGGGCTGGTAAAGGGGACTCTGAAGTTGATCACACACACCGGGCTGGCAAAGGGGAATCTGAAATCGATCACACACCGGGCTGGCAAAGGGAATCTGAAATCGATCACACACACCGGGCTGGCAAAGGGGAATCTGAAATCGATCACACACACACCGGGCTGGCAAAGGGGAATCTGAAATTGATCACACACACCGGGCTGGCAAAGGAGTATCTGAAATCAATCACACACACACACCGGGATGGCAAAGGGGAAGATGAAATCGATCACACACACACCAGGCTGGCAAAGGGGAATCTGAAATTGATCTCATAAGCGGGATGGCAAAGGAGAATCTGAAATCGATCACACACACCAGGCTGGCAAAGGAGGATCTGAAATCGATCACACACACCGGGCTGGCAAAGAAGGATGTGAAGTCGATCACACACACACCGGGCTGGCAAAGGAGGATCTGAAATCGATCAGACACACCGGGCTGGCAAAGGAGAATCTGAAATCGATCACACACACCGGGCTGGCAGAGGGGAGTCTGAAATCGATCACACACACCAGGCTGGCAAAGGAGGATCTGAAATCGATCACACACACCGGGCTGGCAAAGAAGGATGTGAAGTCGATCACACACACCGGGCTGGCAGAGGGGAGTCTGAAATCGATCACACACACACCGGGCTGGCAAAGGAGGATCTGAAATCGATCAGACACACCGGGCTGGCAAAGGGGAATCTGAAATCGATCACACACACACCAGGCTGGCAAAGGGGAATCTGAAATTGATCATACACACACCGGGCTGGCAAAGGAGGATCTGAAATCGATCACACTCACCGGGCTGGCTAAAGGGGAATCTGAAATCGATCACACACACACCGAGCTGGCAAAGGGAATCTGAAATCGATCACACACACTGGGCTGGCAAAGGGAATCTGAAATCGATCACACACACCGGGCTGGCAAACGAGGATCTGAAATCGATCACACAAACACCGGGCTGGCAAAGGGGAATCTGAAATCGATCACACACACCGGGCTGGCAAAGGTGAATCTGAAATCGATCTCATAAGCGGGATGGCAAAGGAGAATCTGAAATCGATCACACACACTGGGCTGGCAAAGGGGAATCTGAAATCGATCACACACACTGGGCTGGCAAAGGTGAATCTGAAATCGATCTCATAAGCGGGATGGCAAAGGAGAATCTGAAATCGATCACACACACCAGGCTGGCAAAGGGGAATCTGAAATTGATCACACACACCAGGCTGGCAAAGGGGAATCTGAAATCGATCACACACACCAGGCTGGCAAAGGGGAATCTGAAATTGATCACACACACCAGGCTGGCAAAGGGGAATCAGAAATTGATCACACACACACCGGGCGGCAAAGGAGAATCTGAAATCGATCACACACACAGGGCTGGCAAAGGAGAATCTGAAATTGATCACACACACAGGGCTGGCAAAGGGGAATCTGAAATCGATCTCACACACCAGGCTGGCAAAGGGGACTCTGAAATCGATCACACACACACCGGGCTGGCAAAGGAGGATCTGAAATCGATCACACACACAGGGCTGGCAAAGGGGAATCTGAAATCGATCACACACACACCGGGCTGGCAAAGGGGAATCTGAAATCGATCACACACACCGGGCTGGCAAAGGGGAATCTGAAATCGATCAAACACACACCGGGCTGGCAAACGGGAATCTGAAATCGATCACACACACCAGGCTGGCAAAGGGGAATCTGAAATCAATCACACACACCAGGCTGGCAAAGGGGAATCTGAAATCAATCACACACACCAGGCTGGCAAAGGGGAATCTGAAATCGATCACACACACCAGGCTGGCAAAGGAGGATCTGAAATCGATCACACACACCGGGCTGGCCAAGGAGAATCTGAAATCGATCACACACACCGGGCCGGCAAAGGGGAATCTGAAATCGATCACACACACCGGGCTGGCAAAGGGGAATCGGAAATCGATCACACACACCGGGCTGGCAAAGGGGAATCTGAAATCGATCACACACACCAGGCTGGCAAAGGGGACTCTGAAGTTGATCACACACACCGGGCTGGCAAAGGGGAATCTGAAATCGATCACACACACTGGGCTGGCAAAGGGGAATCTGAAATCGATCACACACACACCGGGCTGGCAAAGGGGAATCTGAAATCGATCACACACACACCGGGCTGGCAAAGGGGAATCTGAAATTGATCACACACACCGGGCTGGCAAAGGGGAATCTGAAATCAATCACACACTCCGGGCTGGCAAACGTGTATCTGAAATCAATCACACACACCGGGATGGCAAAGGGGAATCTGAAATCGATCACACACACCGGGCTGGCAAAGGGGAATCTGAAATCGATCACACACACCGGGCTGGCAAATGAGTATCTGAAATCAATCACACACACCGGGATGGCAAAGGGGAATCTGAAATCGATCACACACACCGGGCTGGCAAAGGGGAATCTGAAATCGATCACACACACTGGGCTGGCAAAGGGGAATCTGAAATCGATCACACACACCGGGCTGGCAAAGGTGAATCTGAAATCGATCTCATAAGCGGGATGGCAAAGGAGAATCTGAAATCGATCACACACACCAGGCTGGCAAAGGGGAATCTGAAATTGATCACACACACACACCGGGCTGGCAATTGAGAATCAGAAATTGATCACACACACACCGGGCGGCAAAGGAGAATCTGAAATCGATCACACACACAGGGCTGGCAAAGGAGAATCTGAAATCGATCACACACACCGGGCTGGCAATGGCGAATCTGAAATCGATCTCACACACAAGGCTGGCAAAGGGGAATCTGAAATCGATCACACACACCAGGCTGGCAAAGGAGGATCTGAAATCGATCACACACACCGGGCTGGCAAAGGAGGATGTGATATCGATCACACACACACAGGGCTGGCAAAGGGGAATCTGAAATCGATCACACACACACCGGGCTGGCAAAGGGGAATCTGAAATCGATCACACACACCAGTCTGGCAAAGGAGAATCTGAAATCGATCACACACACACAGGGCTGGCAAAGGGGAATCTGAAATCGATCACACACACACCGGGCTGGCAAAGGGGAATCTGAAATCGATCAAACACACACCGGGCTGGCAAACGGGAATCTGAAATCGATCACACACACCAGGCTGGCAAAGGGGAATCTGAAATCAATCACACACACCAGGATAGCAAAGGGGAATCTGAAATCGATCACACACACCAGGCTGGCAAAGGAGGATCTGAAATCGATCACACACACCGGGCTGGCAAAGGGGAATCTGAAATCGATCACACACACCGGGCTGGCAAAGGGGAATCTGAAATCGATCACACACACCGGGCTGGCAAAGGGGAATCTGAAATTGATCACACACACCAGGCTGGCATCGAAGGATCTGAAATCAATCACACACACCGGGCTGACAAAGGGGAATCTGAAGTTGATCACACACACCGGGCTGGCAAAGGGGAATCTGAAATCGATCACACACACCGGGCTGGCAAAGGGAATCTGAAATCGATCACACACACCGGGCTGGCAAAGGGGAATCTGAAATTGATCACACACACCGGGCTGGCAAAGGGGAATCTGAAATCAATCACACACACCGGGCTGGCAAATGAGTATCTGAAATCAATCACACACACACCGGGCTGGCAAAGGGGAATCTGAAATCGATCACACACACACCAGGCTGGCAAAGGGGAATCTGAAATCGATCTCATAAGCGGGATGGCAAAGGAGAATCTGAAATCGATCACACACACCAGGCTGGCAAAGGGGTATCTGAAATTGATCACACACACACCGGGCTGGCAATTGAGAATCAGAAATTGATCACACACACACCGGGCGGCAAAGGGGAATCTGAAATCGATCACACACACAGGGCTGGCAAAGGAGAATCTGAAATCGATCACACACACACCAGGCTGGCAAAGGAGAGTCTGAAATCGATCACACACACCAGGCTGGCAAAGGAGGATCTGAAATCGATCACACACACCGGGCTGGCAAAGGAGGATCTGAAATCAATCACACACACCAGGCTGGCAAAGGAGGATCTGAAATCGATCACACACACCGGGCTGGCAAAGGAGGATGTGAAATCGATCACACACACACCGGGCTGGCAAAGGAGGATCTGAAATCGATCAGACACACCGGGCTGGCAAAGGAGAATCTGAAATCGATCACACACACCGGGCTGGCAGAGGGGAGTCTGAAATCGATCACACACACCAGGCTGGCAAAGGGGAATCTGAAATTGATCATACACACACCGGGCTGGCAAAGGAGAATCTGAAATCGATCACACACACCGGGCTGGCTAAAGGGGAATCTGAAATCGATCACACACACACCGAGCTGGCAAAGGGAATCTGAAATCGATCACACACACTGGGCTGGCAAAGGGAATCTGAAATCGATCACATACACCGGGCTGGCAAAGGGGAATCTGAAATCGATCATACACACACCGGGCTGGCAAAGGGGAATCTGAAATCGATCACACACACCAGGCTGGCAAAGGAGAATCTGAAATCGATCACACACACACAGGGCTGGCAAAGGTGAATCTGAAATCGATCACACACACACCAGGCTGGCAAAGGGGAATCTGAAATCGATCACACACACCAGTCTGGCAAAGGAGAATCTGAAATCGATCACACACACACAGGGCTGGCAAAGGGGAATCTGAAATCGATCACACACACACACACCAGGCTGACAAAGGGGAATCTGAAATCGATCACACACACACCAGTCTGGCAAACGGGAATCTGAAATCAATCACACACACCAGGCTGGCAAAGGGGAATCTGAAATCGATCACACACACCAGGCTGGCAAAGGGGAATCTGAAATCGATCACACACACCGGGCTGGCAAAGGGGAATCTGAAATCGATCACACACACCGGGCTGGCAAAGGGGAATCTGAAATCGATCACACACACCAGGCTGGCAAAGGAGGATCTGAAATCGATCACACACACCGGGCTAGCAAAGGGGAATCTGAAATCGATCACACACACTGGGCTGGAAAAGAAGTATTTGAAATCGAACACACACACACACACACCGGGCCGGCAAAGGGGAATCTGAAATCGATCACACACACCGGGGTGGCAAAGGGGACTCTGAAGTTGATCACACACACCGGGCTGGCAAAGGGGAATCTGAAATCGATCACACACACCGGGCTGGCAAACGGGAATCTGAAATCGATCACACACACCGGGTGGCAAAGGGGAATCTGAAATCGATCACACACACACCGGGCTGGCAAAGGGGAATCTGAAATCGATCACACACACCGGGCTGGCAATGGGGAATCTGAAATCGATCACACACACCAGGCTGGAAAAGAAGTATTTGAAATCGAACACACACACACACACACCGGGCCGGCAAAGGGGAATCTGAAATTGATCACACACACCGGGGTGGCAAAGGGGAATCTGAAATCGATCACACACACCGGGCTGGCAAAGGGAATCTGAAATCGATCACACACACCGGGTGGCAAAGGGGAATCTGAAATCGATCACACACACACCAGGCTGCCAAAGGAGAATCTGAAATCTATCACACACACACCGGGCTGGGAAAGGGGAATCTGAAATCGATCTCACACACCGGGCTGGCAAAGGAGAATCGGAAATCGATCACACACACACCAGGCTGGCAAAGGAGAGTCTGAAATCGATCACACACACCAGGCTGGCAAAGGAGGATCTGAAATCGATCACACACACCGGGCTGGCAAAGGAGGATCTGAAATCAATCACACACACCAGGCTGGCAAATGAGGATCTGAAATCGATCACACACACCGGGCTGGCAAAGGAGGATGTGAAATCGATCACACACACACCGGGCTGGCAAAGGAGGATCTGAAATCGATCAGACACACCGGGCTGGCAAAGGAGAATCTGAAATCGATCACACACACCGGGCTGGCAGAGGGGAGTCTGAAATCGATCACACACACCAGGCTGGCAAAGGGGAATCTGAAATTGATCATACACACACCGGGCTGGCAAAGGGGATTCTGAAATCGATCACACACACCGGGCTGGCTAAAGGGGAATCTGAAATCGATCACACACACACCGAGCTGGCAAAGGGAATCTGAAATCGATCACACACACTGGGCTGGCAAAGGGAATCTGAAATCGATCACATACACCGGGCTGGCAAAGGGGAATCTGAAATCGATCATACACACACCGGGCTGGCAAAGGGGAATCTGAAATCGATCACACACACCAGGCTGGCAAAGGAGAATCTGAAATCGATCACACACACACAGGGCTGGCAAAGGTGAATCTGAAATCGATCACACACACACCAGGCTGGCAAAGGGGAATCTGAAATCGATCACACACACCAGTCTGGCAAAGGAGAATCTGAAATCGATCACACACACACAGGGCTGGCAAAGGGGAATCTGAAATCGATCACACACACCAGGCTGGCAAAGGGGAATCTGAAATCGATCACACACACACCAGTCTGGCAAACGGGAATCTGAAATCGATCACACACACCAGGCTGGCAAAGGGGAATCTGAAATCGATCGCACACACCAGGCTGGCAAAGGGGAATCTGAAATCGATCACACACACCGGGCTCGCAAAGGGGAATCTGAAATCGATCACACACACCGGGCTGGCAAAGGGGAATCTGAAATCGATCACACACACCAGGCTGGCAAAGGAGGATCTGAAATCGATCACACACACCGGGCGAGCAAAGGGGAATCTGAAATCGATCACACACACCGGGCTGGAAAAGAAGTATTTGAAATCGAACACACACACACACACACCGGGCCGGCAAAGGGGAATCTGAAATCGATCACACACACCGGGGTGGCAAAGGGGACTCTGAAGTTGATCACACACACCGGGCTGGCAAAGGGGAATCTGAAATCGATCACACACACCGGGCTGGCAAAGGGAATCTGAAATCGATCACACACACCGGGTGGCAAAGGGGAATCTGAAATCGATCACACACACACCGGGCTGGCAAAGGGGAATCTGAAATCGATCACACACACACAGGGCTGGCAAAGGTGAATCTGAAATCGATCACACACACACCAGGCTGGCAAAGGGGAATCTGAAATCGATCACACACACCAGTCTGGCAAAGGAGAATCTGAAATCGATCACACACACACAGGGCTGGCAAAGGGGAATCTGAAATCGATCACACACACACACACCAGGCTGGCAAAGGGGAATATGAAATCGATCACACACACACCAGTCTGGCAAACGGGAATCTGAAATCGATCACACACACCAGGCTGGCAAAGGGGAATCTGAAATCGATCACACACACCAGGCTGGCAAAGGGGAATCTGAAATCGATCACACACACCGGGCTGGCAAAGGGGAATCTGAAATCGATCACACACACCGGGCTGGCAAAGGGGAATCTGAAATCGATCACACACACCGGGGTGGCAAAGGGGACTCTGAAGTTGATCACACACACCGGGCTGGCAAAGGGGAATCTGAAATCGATCACACACACCGGGCTGGCAAAGGGAATCTGAAATCGATCACACACACCGGGTGGCAAAGGGGAATCTGAAATCGATCACACACACACCAGGCTGCCAAAGGAGAATCTGAAATCTATCACACACACACCGGGCTGGGAAAGGGGAATCTGAAATCGATCTCACACACCGAGCTGGCAAAGGAGAATCGGAAATCGATCACACACACCGGGCGGGCAAAGGAGAAACTGAAATCTATCACACACGCACCGGGCTGGGAAAGGGGAATCTGAAATCGATCTCACACACCGGGCTGGCAAAGGAGAATCGGAAATCGATCACACACACCAGGCTGGCAATGGAGAATCTGAAATCTATCACACACACACCGGGCTGGGAAAGGGGAATCTGAAATCGATCTCAGACACCGGGCTGGCAAAGGAGAATCGGAAATCGATCACACACACCGGGCGGTCAAAGGAGAATCTGAAATCTATCACACACACACCGGGCTGGGAAAGGGGAATCTGAAATCGATCTCACACACCGGGCTGGCAAAGGAGAATCGGAAATCGATCACACACAACAGGCTGGCAATGGAGAATCTGAAATCGATCACACACACCGGGTTGGCAAAGGGGAATCTGAAATCGATCACACACACACCAGGCTGGCAAAGGGGAATCTGAAATTGATCACACACACCGGGCTGGCAAAGGGGAATCTGAAATCAATCACACACACTTGGCTGGCAAAGGAGTATCTGAAATCAATCACACACACACCGGGATGGCAAAGGGGAATCTGAAATCGATCACACACACACCAGGCTGTCAAAGGGGAATCTGAAATCGTTCACACACACCAGGCTGGCAAAGGGGAATCTGAAATCAATCACACACACCGGGCTGGCAAATGAGTATCTGAAATCGATCACACACACACCGGGCTGGCAATAGAGAATCTGAAATCGATCACACTCACACCGGGCTGGCAAAGGAGGATCTGAAATCGATCACACACACCGGGCTGGCAAAGGGGAATCTGAAATCGATCACACACACTGGGCTGGCAAAGGGGAATCAGAAATCGATCACACACACCGGGCTGGCAAAGGAGGATCTGAAATCGATCACACACACCGGGCTGGCAATGGAGAATCTGAACTCAATCACACACACACCGGGCTGGCAAAGGGGAATCTGAAATCGATCACACACACCGGGCTGGCAAAGGGGAATCTGAAATCGATCACACACACCGGGCTGGCAAAGGAGGATCTGAAAGCGATCACACAAACACCGGGCTGGCAAAGGGGAATCTGATATCGATCACACACACCGGGCTGGCAAAGGGGAATCTGAAATCGATCACACACACCTTGCTGGCAAAGGAGGATGTGAAATCGATCACACACACACAGGGCTGGCAAAGGGGAATCTGAAATCGATCATACACACCAGTCTGGCAAAGGAGAATCTGAAATCAATCACACACACACAGGGCTGGCAAAGGGGAATCTGAAATCGATCACACACACACCGGGCTGGCAAAGGGGAATCTGAAATCGATCACACACACACCGGGCTGGCAAACGGGAATCTGAAATCGATCACACACACCAGGCTGTCAAAGGGGAATCTGAAATCAATCACACACACCAGGCTGGCAAAGGGGAATCTGAAATCGATCACACACACCAGGCTGGCAAAGGAGGATCTGAAATCGATCACACACACCAGGCTGGCATCGAAGGATCTGAAATCAATCACACACACCGGGCTGACAAAGGGGAATCTGAAATCGATCACACACACACAGGGCTGGCAAAGGGGAATCTGAAATCGATCATACACACCAGTCTGGCAAAGGAGAATCTGAAATCAATCACACACACACAGGGCTGGCAAAGGGGAATCTGAAATCGATCACACACACACCGGGCTGGCAAAGGGGAATCTGAAATCGATCACACACACACCGGGCTGGCAAACGGGAATCTGAAATCGATCACACACACCAGGCTGTCAAAGGGGAATCTGAAATCGATCACACACACCAGTCTGGCAAAGGAGAATCTGAAATCAATCACACACACCAGGCTGGCAAAGGGGAATCTGAAATCGATCACACACACCAGGCTGGCAAAGGAGGATCTGAAATCGATCACACACACCAGGCTGGCATCGAAGGATCTGAAATCAATCACACACACCGGGCTGACAAAGGGGAATCTGAAATCGATCACACACACACAGGGCTGGCAAAGGGGAATCTGAAATCGATCATACACACCAGTCTGGCAAAGGAGAATCTGAAATCAATCACACACACACAGGGCTGGCAAAGGGGAATCTGAAATCGATCACACACACACCGGGCTGGCAAAGGGGAATCTGAAATCGATCACACACACACCGGGCTGGCAAACGGGAATCTGAAATCGATCACACACACCAGGCTGTCAAAGGGGAATCTGAAATCGATCACACACACCAGTCTGGCAAAGGAGAATCTGAAATCAATCACACACACCAGGCTGGCAAAGGGGAATCTGAAATCGATCACACACACCAGGCTGGCAAAGGAGGATCTGAAATCGATCACACACACCAGGCTGGCATCGAAGGATCTGAAATCAATCACACACACCGGGCTGACAAAGGGGAATCTGAAATCGATCACACATACCAGGCTGGCAAAGGGGAATCTGAAATTGATCACACACACCAGGCTGGCAAAGGGGAATCTGAAATTGATCACACACACCAGGCTGGCATCGAAGGATCTGAAATCAATCACACACACCGGGCTGACAAAGGGGAATCTGAAGTTGATCACACACACCGGGCTGGCAAAGGGGAATCTGAAATCGATCACACACACCGGGCTGGCAAAGGGAATCTGAAATCGATCACACACACCGGGCTGGCAAAGGGGAATCTGAAATTGATCACACACACCGGGCTGGCAAAGGGGAATCTGAAATCAATCACACACACCGGGCTGGCAAATGAGTATCTGAAATCAATCACACACACACCGGGCTGGCAAAGGGGAATCTGAAATCGATCACACACACACCAGGCTGGCAAAGGGGAATCTGAAATCGATCTCATAAGCGGGATGGCAAAGGAGAATCTGAAATCGATCACACACACCAGGCTGGCAAAGGGGTATCTGAAATTGATCACACACACACCTGGCTGGCAATTGAGAATCAGAAATTGATCACACACACACCGAGCGGCAAAGGGGAATCTGAAATCGATCACACACACAGGGCTGGCAAAGGAGAATCTGAAATCGATCACACACACACCAGGCTGGCAAAGGAGAGTCTGAAATCGATCACACACACCAGGCTGGCAAAGGAGGATCTGAAATCGATCACACACACCGGGCTGGCAAAGGAGGATCTGAAATCAATCACACACACCAGGCTGGCAAAGGAGGATCTGAAATCGATCACACACACCGGGCTGGCAAAGGAGGATGTGAAATCGATCACACACACACCGGGCTGGCAAAGGAGGATCTGAAATCGATCAGACACACCGGGCTGGCAAAGGAGAATCTGAAATCGAACACACACACCGGGCTGGCAGAGGGGAGTCTGAAATCGATCACACACACCAGGCTGGCAAAGGGGAATCTGAAATTGATCATATACACACCGGGCTGGCAAAGGAGAATCTGAAATCGATCACACACACCGGGCTGGCTAAAGGGGAATCTGAAATCGATCACACACACACCGAGCTGGCAAAGGGAATCTGAAATCGATCACACACACTGGGCTGGCAAAGGGAATCTGAAATCGATCACACACACCAGGCTGGCAAAGGGGAATCTGAAATCGATCATACACACACCGGGCTGGCAAAGGGGAATCTGAAATCGATCACACACACCAGGCTGGCAAAGGAGAATCTGAAATCGATCACACACACCAGGCTGGCAAAGGAGAATCTGAAATCGATCATACACACACCGGGCTGGCAAAGGGGAATCTGAAATCGATCACACACACCAGTCTGGCAAAGGGGAATCTGAAATCGATCACACACACCAGTCTGGCAAAGGAGAATCTGAAATCGATCACACACACACAGGGCTGGCAAAGGGGAATCTGAAATCGATCACACACACACACCAGGCTGGCAAAGGGGAATCTGAAATCGATCACACACACACCAGTCTGGCAAACGGGAATCTGAAATCGATCACACACACCAGGCTGGCAAAGGGGAATCTGAAATTGATCATATACACACCGGGCTGGCAAAGGAGAATCTGAAATCGATCACACACACCGGGCTGGCTAAAGGGGAATCTGAAATCGATCACACACACACCGAGCTGGCAAAGGGAATCTGAAATCGATCACACACACTGGGCTGGCAAAGGGAATCTGAAATCGATCACACACACCAGGCTGGCAAAGGGGAATCTGAAATCGATCATACACACACCGGGCTGGCAAAGGGGAATCTGAAATCGATCACACACACCGGGCTGGCAAAGGAGGATCTGAAATCAATCACACACACCAGGCTGGCAAAGGAGGATCTGAAATCGATCACACACACCGGGCTGGCAAAGGAGGATGTGAAATCGATCACACACACACCGGGCTGGCAAAGGAGGATCTGAAATCGATCAGACACACCGGGCTGGCAAAGGAGAATCTGAAATCGAACACACACACCGGGCTGGCAGAGGGGAGTCTGAAATCGATCACACACACCAGGCTGGCAAAGGGGAATCTGAAATTGATCATATACACACCGGGCTGGCAAAGGAGAATCTGAAATCGATCACACACACCGGGCTGGCTAAAGGGGAATCTGAAATCGATCACACACACACCGAGCTGGCAAAGGGAATCTGAAATCGATCACACACACTGGGCTGGCAAAGGGAATCTGAAATCGATCACACACACCAGGCTGGCAAAGGGGAATCTGAAATCGATCATACACACACCGGGCTGGCAAAGGGGAATCTGAAATCGATCACACACACCAGGCTGGCAAAGGAGAATCTGAAATCGATCACACACACCAGGCTGGCAAAGGAGAATCTGAAATCGATCATACACACACCGGGCTGGCAAAGGGGAATCTGAAATCGATCACACACACCAGTCTGGCAAAGGGGAATCTGAAATCGATCACACACACCAGTCTGGCAAAGGAGAATCTGAAATCGATCACACACACACAGGGCTGGCAAAGGGGAATCTGAAATCGATCACACACACACACCAGGCTGGCAAAGGGGAATCTGAAATCGATCACACACACACCAGTCTGGCAAACGGGAATCTGAAATCGATCACACACACCAGGCTGGCAAAGGGGAATCTGAAATTGATCATATACACACCGGGCTGGCAAAGGAGAATCTGAAATCGATCACACACACCGGGCTGGCTAAAGGGGAATCTGAAATCGATCACACACACACCGAGCTGGCAAAGGGAATCTGAAATCGATCACACACACTGGGCTGGCAAAGGGAATCTGAAATCGATCACACACACCAGGCTGGCAAAGGGGAATCTGAAATCGATCATACACACACCGGGCTGGCAAAGGGGAATCTGAAATCGATCACACACACCAGGCTGGCAAAGGAGAATCTGAAATCGATCACACACACCAGGCTGGCAAAGGAGAATCTGAAATCGATCATACACACACCGGGCTGGCAAAGGGGAATCTGAAATCGATCACACACACCAGTCTGGCAAAGGGGAATCTGAAATCGATCACACACACCAGTCTGGCAAAGGAGAATCTGAAATCGATCACACACACACAGGGCTGGCAAAGGGGAATCTGAAATCGATCACACACACACACCAGGCTGGCAAAGGGGAATCTGAAATCGATCACACACACACCAGTCTGGCAAACGGGAATCTGAAATCGATCACACACACCAGGCTGGCAAAGGGGAATCTGAAATCGATCACACACACCAGGCTGGCAAAGGGGAATCTGATATCGATCACACACACCGGGCTGGCAAAGGGGAATCTGAAATCGATCACACACACCAGGCTGGCAAAGGAGGATCTGAAATCGATCACACACACCGGGCTAGCAAAGGGGAATCTGAAATCGATCACACACACCGGGCTGGAAAAGAAGTATTTGAAATCGAACACACACACACACACACCGGGCCGGCAAAGGGGAATCTGAAATCGATCACACACACCGGGGTGGCAAAGGGGACTCTGAAGTTGATCACGCACACCGGGCTGGCAAAGGGGAATCTGAAATCGATCACACACACCGGGCTGGCAAAGGGAATCTGAAATCGATCACACACACCGGGTGGCAAAGGGGAATCTGAAATCGATCACACACACACCGGGCTGGCAAAGGGGAATCTGAAATCGATCACACACACCAGGCTGGAAAAGAAGTATTTGAAATCGAACACACACACACACACACACACACCGGGCCGGCAAAGGGGAATCTGAAATCGATCACACACACCGGGGTGGCAAAGGGGACTCTGAAGTTGATCACACACAACGGGCTGGCAAAGGGGAATCTGAAATCGATCACACACACCGGGCTGGCAAAGGGAATCTGAAATCGATCACACACACCGGGTGGCAAAGGGGAATCTGAAATCGATCACACACACACCAGGCTGCCAAAGGAGCATCTGAAATCTATCACACACACACCGGGCTGGGAAAGGGGAATCTGAAATCGATCTCACACACCGGGCTGGCAAAGGAGAATCGGAAATCGATCACACACACCGGGCGGGCAAAGGAGAAACTGAAATCTATCACACACGCACCGGGCTGGGAAAGGGGAATCTGAAATCGATCTCACACACCGGGCTGGCAAAGGAGAATCGGAAATCGATCACACACACCAGGCTGGCAATGGAGAATCTGAAATCTATCAAACACACACCGGGCTGGGAAAGGGGAATCTGAAATCGATCTCACACACCGGGCTGGCAAAGGAGAATCGGAAATCGATCACACACACCGGGCGGGCAAAGGAGAATCTGAAATCTATCACACACACACCGGGCTGGGAAAGGGGAATCTGAAATCGATCTCACACACCGGGCTGGCAAAGGAGAATCGGAAATCGATCACACACACCAGGCTGGCAATGGTGAATCTGAAATCGATCACACACACCGGGTTGGCAAAGGGGAATCTGAAATCGATCACACACACACCAGGCTGGCAAAGGGGAATCTGAAATTGATCACACACACCGGGCTGGCAAAGGGGAATCTGAAATCAATCACACACACTGGGCTGGCAAAGGAGTATCTGAAATCAATCACACACACACCGGGATGGCAAAGGGGAATCTGAAATCGATCACACACACACCAGGCTGGCAAAGGGGAATCTGAAATCGTTCACACACACCAGGCTGGCAAAGGGGAATCTGAAATCAATCACACACACCGGGCTGGCAAATGAGTATCTGAAATCGATCACACACACACCGGGCTGGCAAAGGGGAATCTGAAATCGATCACACTCACACCGGGCTGGGAAAGGGGAATCTGAAATCGATCACACACACTGGGCTGGCAAAGGGGAATCAGAAATCGATCACACACACACCGGGCTGGCAAAGGGGAATCTGAAATCGATCACACACACCGGGCTGGCAATGGAGAATCTGAAATCGATCACACACACCGGGCTGGCAAAGGAGAATCTGAACTCAATCACACACACACCGGGCTGGCAAAGGGGAATCTGAAATCGATCACACACACCGGGCTGGCAAAGGGGAATCTGAAATCGATCACACACACCGGGCTGGCAAAGGAGGATCTGAAAGCGATCACACAAACACCGGGCTGGCAAAGGGGAATCTGAAATCGATCACACACACCGGGCTGGCAAAGGGGAATCTGAAATCGATCACACACACTGGGCTGGCAAAGGGGAATCTGAAATCGATCACACACACCGGCCTGGCAAAGGTGAATCTGAAATCGATCTCATAAGCGGGATGGCAAAGGAGAATCTGAAATCGATCACACACACCAGGCTGGCAAAGGGGAATCTGAAATTGATCACACACACACACCGGGCTGGCAATTGAGAATCAGAAATTGATCACACACACACCGGGCGGCAAAGGAGAATCTGAAATCGATCACACACACAGGGCTGGCAAAGGAGAATGTGAAATCGATCACACACACCGGGCTGGCAAAGGGGAATCTGAAATCGATCACACACACACCGGGCTGTCAAAGGGGAATCTGAAATCGATCACACACACCGGGCTGGCAATGGGGAATCGGAAATCGATCACACACACCAGGCTGGAAAAGAAGTATTTGAAATCAATCATACACACCAGGCTGGCAAAGGGGAATCTGAAATCGATCACACACACACCGGGCTGTCAAAGGGGAATCTGAAATCGATCACACACACCGGGCTGGCAAAGGGGAATCTGAAATCGATCATACACACCGGGCTGGCAAAGGGGAATCTGAAATCAATCACACACACACAGGGCTGGCAAAGGGGAATCTGAAATCGATCACACACACACCGGGCTGGCAAAGGGGAATCTGAAATCGATCACACACACACCGGGCTGGCAAAGGGGAATCTGAAATCGATCACACACACACCGGGCTGGCAAACGGGAATCAGAAATCGATCACACACACCAGGCTGTCAAAGGGGAATCTGAAATCAATCACACACACCAGGCTGGCAAAGGGGAATCTGAAATCGATCACACACACCAGGCTGGCAAAGGAGGATCTGAAATCGATCACACACACCGGGCTGGCAAAGGGGAATCTGAAATCGATCACACACACCGGGCTGGCAAAGGGGAATCTGAAATCGATCACACACACCGGGCTGGCAAAGGGGAATCTGAAATCGATCACACACACCGGGCTGGCAAAGGGGACTCTGAAGTTGATCACACACACCGGGCTGGCAAAGGGGAATCTGAAATCGATCACACACACACCAGGCTGGCAAAGGGGAATCTGAAATTGATCACACACACCGGGCTGGCAAAGGGGAATCTGAAATCGATCACACACACACCGGGATGGCAAAGGGGAATCTGAAATCGATCACACACACACCAGGCTGGCAAAGGGGAATCTGAAATCGATCACACACACCAGGCTGGCAAAGGGGAATCTGAAATCGATCACACACACCAGGCTGGCAAAGGGGAATCTGAAATCAATCACACACACCAGGCTGGCAAATGAGTATCTGAAATCAATCACACACACACCGGGCTGGGAAAGGGGAATCCGAAATCGATCTCACAAACCGGGCTGGCAAAGGAGAATCGGAAATCGATCACACACACCGGGCTGGCAAAGGAGAATCTGAAATCTATCACACACGCACCGGGCTGGCAATAGAGAATCTGACGTCGATCACACACACCGGGCTGGCAATGGAGAATCTGAAATCGATCACACACACCGGGCTGGCAAAGGGGAATCTGAAATCGATCACACACACACCAGGCTGGCAAAGGGGAATCTGAAATTGATCACACACACCGGGCTGGCAAAGGGGAATCTGAAATCAATCACACACACCGGGCTGGCAAAGGGGAATCTGAAATCGATCACACACACACCGGGCTGGCAAAGGGGAATCTGAAATCAATCACACACACCGGGATGGCAAAGGGGAATCTGAAATCAATCACACACACACCAGGCTGGCAAAGGGGAATCTGAAATCGATCACACACACCAGGCTGGCAAAGGGGAATCTGAAATCGATCACACACACACCAGGCTGGCAAATGAGTATCTGAAATTGATCACACACACAACAGGCTGGCAAAGGGGAATCTGAAATCGATCACACACACACCGGGCTGGCAAAGGGGAATCTGAAATCGATCACACACACCGGGCTGGCAAAGGGGAATCTGAAATCGATCACACACACCGGGCTGGCAAATGCGAATCTGAACTCAATCACACACACACCGGGCTGGCAAAGGGGAATCTGAAATCGATCACACACACCGGGCTGGCAAATGCGAATCTGAACTCAATCACACACACACCAGGCTGGCAAAGGGGAATCTGAAATCGATCACACACACACCGGGCTGGAAAATGCGAATCTGAAATCGATCACACACACCGGGCTGGCAAAGGGGAATCTGAAATCAATCACACACACACCGGGCTGGCAAAGGGGAATCTGAAATCAATCACACACACACCGGGCTGGCAAAGGGGAATCTGAAATCGATCACACACACCGGGCTGGCAAAGGAGGATCTGAAATCGATCACACACACCGGGCTGGCAAAGGTGAATCTGAAATCGATCTCATAAGCGGGATGGCAAAGGAGAGTCTGAAATCGATCACACACACTAGGCTGGCAATAGAGAATCTGAAATCGATCACACACAACGGCCTCGCAAAGGGGAATCTGAAATCGATCACACACACACCAGGCTGGCAAAGGGGAATCTGAAATTGATCACACACACCGGGCTGGCAAAGGGGAATCTGAAATCAATCACACACACACCGGGCTGGCAAAGGAGTATCTGAAATCAATCACACACACACCGGGATGGCAAAGGGGAATCTGAAATCGATCACACACACACCAGGCTGGCAAAGGGGAATCTGAAATCGATCACACACACCAGGCTGGCAAAGGGGAATCTGAAATCGATCACACACACCAGGCTGGCAAAGGGGAATCTGAAATCAATCACACACACCGGGCTGGCAAAGGAGTATCTGAAATCAATCACACACACACCGGGATGGCAAAGGGGAATATGAAATCGATCACACACACACCAGGCTGGCAAAGGGGAATCTGAAATCGCTCACACACACCAGGCTGGCAAAGGGAAATCTGAAATCAATCACACACACCGGGCTGGCAAAGGGGAATCTGAAGTCGATCACACTCACACCGGGCTGGCAAAGGGGAATCTGAAATCGATCACAAACATAGCGGGCTGGCAAAGGGGAATCTGAAATCGATCACACACACACCGGGCTGGCAAAGGGGAATCTGAAATCGATCACACACACCGGGCTGGCAAAGGGGAATCTGAAATCGATCACACACACACTGGGCTGGCAAAGGGGAATCTGAAATCAATCACACACACACCGGGCTGGCAAAGGGGAATCTGAAATCGATCACACACACCGGGCTGGCAAAGGGGAATCTGAAATCGATCAAATACACCGGTCTTGCAACTGCGAATCTGAACTCAATCACACACACACCGGGCTGGCAAAGGGGAATCTGAAATCGATCACACACACACCGGGCTGGCAAATGTGAATCTGAAATCGATCACACACACACCGGGCTGGCAAAGGGGAATCTGAAATCAATCACACACACACCGGGCTGGCAAAGGGGAATCTGAAATCGATCACACACACCGGGCTGGCAAAGGAGGATCTGAAAGCGATCACACAAACACCGGGCTGGCAAAGGGGAATCTGAAATCGATCACACACACCAGGCTGGCAAAGCGGAATCTGAAATCGATCACACACACTGGGCTGGCAAAGGGGAATCTGAAATCGATCACACACACCGGGCTGGCAAAGGGGAATCTGAAATCGATCTCATAAGCGGGATGGCAAAGGAGAATCTGAAATCGATCACACACACCAGGCTGGCAAAGGGGAATCTGAAATTGATCACACACACACCGGGCTGGCAATTGAGAATCAGAAATTGATCACACACACACCGGGCGGCAAAGGAGAATCAGAAATTGATCACACACACACCGGGCGGCAAAGGAGAATCTGAAATCGATCACACAAACCCGGCTGGCATAGGGGAATCTGAAATCAATCACACACACACCGGGCTGGCAAAGGAGGATCTGAAATCACTCACACACACACCGGGCGGGCAAAGGGGAATCTGAAATCGATCACACACACCGGGCTGGCAAAGGGGAATCTGAAATCGATCACACACACTGCGCTGGCAAAGGGGAATCTGAAATCGATCACAAACACACCGGGCGGGCAAACGGGAATCTGAAATCGATCACACATACCGGGCTGGCAAAGGGGAATCGGAAATCAATCACACACACCGGGCTGGCAAAGGAGAATCTGAAATCGATCACACACACCGGGCTGGCAAAGGGGAATGTGAAATCGATCACACTCACACCGGGCTGGCAAAGGGGAATCTGAAATCGATCAACAACACACCAGGCTGGCAAAGGAGAATTTGAAATCGATCACGCACACCGGGCTGGCAAAGGAGAATCTGAAATCTATCGCACAAGCACCGGGCTGGCAATAGAGAATCTGAAATCGATCACACACACCGGGCTGGCAATGGAGAATCTGAAATCGATCACACACACCGGGCTGGCAAAGGGGAATCTGAAATCGATCACACACACACCAGGCTGGCAAAGGGGAATCTGAAATTGATCACACACACCGGGCTGGCAAAGGGGAATCTGAAATCAATCACACACATTGGGCTGGCAAAGGAGTATCTGAAATCAATCACACACACACCGGGATGGCAAAGGGGAATCTGAAATCGATCACACACACACCAGGCTGGCAAAGGGGAATCTGAAATCGATCACACACACCGGGCTGGAAAAGGGGAATCTGAAATCAATCACACACACCGGGCTGGCAAATGAGTATCTGAAATCGATCACACACACAACAGGCTGGCAAAGGGAAACCTGAAATCGATCACACACACTGGGCTGGCAAAGGGGAATCTGAAATCGATCACACACACGCCGGGCTGGCAAAGGGGAATCTGAAATCGATCACACTCACACCGGGCTGGGAAAGGGGAATCTGAAATCGATCACACAAACACCGGGCTGGCAAATGCGAATCTGAAATCGATCACACACATAGCGGGCTGGCAAAGGGGAATCTGAAATCAATCACACACACACCGGGCTGGCAAAGGGGAATCTGAAATCAATCACACACACACCGGGCTGGCAAAGGGGAATCTGAAATCGATCACACACACCGGGCTGGCAAAGGAGGATCTGAAATCGATCACACAAACACCGGGCTGGCAAAGGGGAATCTGAAATCGATCACACACACTGGGCTGGCAAAGGGGAATCTGAAATCGATCACACAAACACCGGGCTGGCAAATGCGAATCTGAAATCGATCACACACATAGCGGGCTGGCAAAGGGGAATCTGAAATCAATCACACACACACCGGGCTGGCAAAGGGGAATCTGAAATCAATCACACACACACCGGGCTGGCAAAGGGGAATCTGAAATCGATCACACACACCGGGCTGGCAAAGGAGGATCTGAAATCGATCACACAAACACCGGGCTGGCAAAGGGGAATCTGAAATCGATCACACACACCGGGCTGGCAAAGGGGAATCTGAAATCGATCACACACACTGGGCTGGCAAAGGGGAATCTGAAATCGATCACACACACCGGGCTGGCAAAGGTGAATCTGAAATCGATCTCATAAGCGGGATGGTAAAGGAGAATCTGAAATCGATCACACACACCAGGCTGGCAAAGGGGAATCTGAAATTGATCACACACACACCGGGCTGGCAATTGAGAATCAGTAATTGATCACACACACACCGGGCGGCAAAGGAGAATCTGAAATCGATCACACACACAGGGCTGGCAAAGGAGAATCTGAAATCGATCACACACACCGGGCTGGCAAAGGGGAATCTGAAATCGATCTCACACACCAGGCTGGCAAAGGAGAGTCTGAAATCGATCACACACACCAGGCTGGCAAAGGAGGATCTGAAATCGATCACACACACCGGGCTGGCAAAGGAGGATCTGAAATCAATCACACACACCAGGCTGGCAAAGGAGGATCTGAAATCGATCACACACACCGGGCTGGGAAAGGAGGATGTGAAATCGATCCCACACACACCGGGCTGGCAAAGGTGGATCTGAAATCGATCACACACACCAGGCTGGCAGAGGGGAGTCTGAAATCGATCACACACACCAGGCTGGCAAAGGGGAATCTGAAATTGATCATATACACACCGGGCTGGAAAAGGAGAATCTGAAATCGATCACACACACCGGGCTGGCTAAAGGGGAACCTGAAATCGATCACACACACACCGAGCTGGCAAAGGGAATCTGAAATCGATCCCACACACTGGGCTGGCAAAGGGAATCTGAAATCGATCACACACACCGGGCTGGCAAAGGGGAATCTGAAATCGATCATACACACACCGGGCTGGCAAAGGGGAATCTGAAATCGATCACACACACCAGGCTGGCAAAGGAGAATCTGAAATCGATCACACACACACAGGGCTGGCAAAGGTGAATCTGAAATCGATCACACACACACCAGGCTGGCAAAGGGGAATCTGAAATCGATCACACACACCAGTCTGGCAAAGGAGAATCTGAAATCGATCACACACACACAGGGCTGGCGAAGGGGAATCTGAAATCGATCACACACACACCAGTCTGGCAAACGGGAATCTGAAATCGATCACACACACCAGGCTGGCAAAGGGGAATCTGAAATCAATCACACACTCCAGGCTGGCAAAGGGGAATCTGAAATCGATCACACACACCAGGCTGGCAAAGGGGAATCTGAAATCAATCACACACACCAGGCTGGCAAAGGGGAATCTGAAATCGATCACACACACACCGGGCTGGCAAAGGGGAATCTGAAATCGATCACACACACCAGGCTGGCAAAGGGGAATCTGAAATCGATCACACACACCAGGCTGGCAAAGGAGGATCTGAAATCGATCACACACACCGGGCTGGCAAAGGGGAATCTGAAATCGATCACACACACCGGGCTGGCAAAGGGGAATCTGAAATCGATCACACACACCAGGCTGGCAAAGAAGTATTTGAAATCGAACACACACACACACACACCGGGCCGGAAAAGGGGAATCTGAAATCGATCACACACACCGGGCTGGCAAAGGGGAATCTGAAATCGATCACACACACCGGTGTGGCAAAGGGGACTCTGAAGTTGATCACACACACCGGGCTGGCAAAGGGGAATCTGAAATCGATCACACACACCGGGCTGGCAAAGGGAATCTGAAATCGATCACACACACCGGGTGGCAAAGGGGAATCTGATATCGGTCACACACACACACCGGGCTGGCAAAGGGGAATCTGAAATCGATCACACACACCAGGCTGCCAAAGGAGAATCTGAAATCTATCACACACACACCGGGCTGGGAAAGGGGAATCTGAAATCGATCTCACACACCGGGCTGGCAAAGGAGAATCGGAAATCGATCACACACACCGGGCTGGCAAAGGAGAATCTGAAATCTATCACACACGCACCGGGCTGGCAATAGAGAATCGGAAATCGATCACACACACCGGGCTGGCAAAGGGGAATCTGAAATCGATCACACACACCGGGCTGGCAAAGGGGAATCCGAAATCAATTACAGACACTGGGCTGGCAAAGGAGTATCTGAAATCAATCACACACACACCGGGATGGCAAAGGGGAATCTGAAATCGATCACACACACACCAGGCTGGCAAAGGGGAATCTGAAATCGATCACACACACCAGGCTGGCAAAGGGGACTCTGAAATCGATCACACTCACACCGGGCTGGCAAAGGGGAATCTGAAATCAATCACAAACATAGCGGGCTGGCAAAGGGGAATCTGAAATCGATCACACACACTGGGCTGGCAAAGGGAAATCTGAAATCGATCACACATACACCAGGCTGGCAAAGGGGAATCTGAAATCGATCACACACACTGGGCTGGCAATGGAGAATCTGATAACGATCACACACACCGGGCTGGCAAAGGGGAATCTGAAATCGATCACACACATCGGGCTGGCAAAGGGGAATCTGAAATCGATCACACACACAGGGCTGGCAAAGGAGGATCTGAAATCGATCACACTCACACCGGGCTGGCAAAGGGGAATCTGAAGTCAATCACAAACATAGCGGGCTGGCAAAGGGGAATGTGAAATCGATCACACACACTGGGCTGGCAAAGGGGAATCTGAAATCGATCACACACACCGGGCTGGCAAAGGGGAATCTGAAATCGATCACACACACCGGGCGGGCAAAGGGGAATCTGAAATCGATCACACACACCGGGCTGGCAAAGGTGAATCTGAAATCGATCACACACACCAGGCTGGCAAAGGGGAATCTGAAATTGATCACACACACACACCGGGCTGGCAATTGAGAATCAGAAATTGATCACACACACACCGGGCGGCAAAGGAGAATCTGAAATCGATCACACACACAGGGCTGGCAAAGGAGAATCTGAAATTGATCACACACACACAGGGCTGGCAAAGGTGAATCTGAAATCGATCACACACACCGGGCTGGCTAAAGGGGAATCTGAAATCGATCACACACACACCGAGCTGGCAAAGGGAATCTGAAATCGATCACACACACCGGGCTGGCAAAGGAGAATCTGAAATCGATCATACACACACCGGGCTGGCAAAGGGGAATCTGAAATCGATCACACACACCGGGCTGGCAAAGGTGAATCTGAAATCGATCACACACACACCAGGCTGGCAAAGGGGATTCTGAAATCGATCACACACACCAGGCTGGCAAAGGGGATTCTGAAATCGATCACACACACCAGTCTGGCAAAGGAGAATCTGAAATCGATCACACACACACAGGGCTGGCAAAGGGGAATCTGAAATCGATCACACACACCAGGCTGGCAATGGAGGATCTGAAATCGATCACACACACCGGGCTGGCAAAGGGGAATCTGAAATCAATCACACACACCGGGCTGACAAAGGGGAATCTGAAATCGATCACACACACCGGGCTGGCAAAGGGGAATCTGAAATCGATCACACACCGGGCTGGCAAAGGGGAATCTGAAATCGATCACACACACACCGAGCTGGCAAAGGGAATCTGAAATCAATCACACACACCGGGCTGACAAAGGGGAATCTGAAATCGATCACACACACCGGGCTGGCAAAGAAGTATTTGAAATCGAACACACACACACCGGGCCGGCAAAGGGGAATCTGAAATCGATCACACACACCGGGCTGGCAAAGGGGAATCTGAAATCGATCACACACACCAGGCTGCCAAAGGAGAATCTGAAATCTATCACACACACACCGGGCTGAGAAAGGGGAATCTGAAATCGATCTTACACACCGGGCTGGCAAAGGAGAATCGGAAATCGATCACACACACCGGGATGGCAAAGGAGAATCTGAAATCTATCACACACGCACCGGGCTGGCAAAGGAGAATCTGAAATCGATCACACACACCGGGCTGGCAAAGGGGAATCTGAAATCGATCACACACACACCAGGCTGGCAAAGGGGAATCTGAAATTGATCACACACACACAGGGCTGGCAAAGGTGAATCTGAAATCGATCACACACACCGGGCTGGCTAAAGGGGAATCTGAAATCGATCACACACACACCGAGCTGGCAAAGGGAATCTGAAATCGATCACACACACCGGACTGGCAAAGGGGAATCTGAAATCGATCATACACACACCGGGCTGGCAAAGGGGAATCTGAAATCGATCACACACACCGGGCTGGCAAAGGTGAATCTGAAATCGATCACACACACACCAGGCTGGCAAAGTGGATTCTGAAATCGATCACACTCACCAGGCTGGCAAAGGGGATTCTGAAATCGATCACACACACCAGTCTGGCAAAGGAGAATCTGAAATCGATCACACACACACAGGGCTGGCAAAGGGGAATCTGAAATCGATCACACACACCAGGCTGGCAAAGGAGGATCTGAAATCGATCACACACACCGGGCTGGCAAAGGGGAATCTGAAATCGATCACACACACCGGGCTGACAAAGGGGAATCTGAAATCGATCACACACACCGGGGTGGCAAAGGGGAATCTGAAATCGATCACACACCGGGCTGGCAAAGGGGAATCTGAAATCGATCACACACACACCGGGCTGGCAAAGGGAATCTGAAATCAATCACACACACCGGGCTGACAAAGGGGAATCTGAAATCGATCACACACACCGGGCTGGCAAAGAAGTATTTGAAATCGAACACACACACACACACACCGGGCCGGCAAAGGGGAATCTGAAATCGATCACACACACCGGGCTGGCAAAGGGGAATCTGAAATCGATCACACACACCGGGTGGCAAAGGGGAACCTGAAATCGATCACACACACACCGGGCTGGCAAAGGGGAACCTGAAGTCGATCACACACACCAGGCTGCCAAAGGAGAATCTGAAATCTATCACACACACACCGGGCTGGGAAAGGGGAATCTGAAATTGATCTCACACACCGGGCTGGCAAAGGAGAATCGGAAATCGATCACACACACCGGGCTGGCAAAGGAGAATCTGAAATCTATCACACACGCACCGGGCTGGCAAAGGAGAATCTGAAATCGATCACACACACCGGGCTGGCAAAGGGGAATCTGAAATCGATCACACACACACCAGGCTGGCAAAGGGGAATCTGAAATTGATCACACACACCGGGCTGGCAAAGGGGAATCCGAAATCAATCACAGACACTGGGCTGGCAAAGGAGTATCTGAAATCAATCACACACACACCGGGATGGCAAAGGAGAATCTGAAATCGATCACACACACACCAGGCTGGCAAAGGGGAATCTGAAATCGATCACACACACCAGGCTGGCAAAGGGGAATCTGAAATCGATCACACACACCAGGCTGGCAAAGGGGAATCTGAAATCAATCACACACACCGGGCTGGCAAATGAGTATCTGAAATCGATCACACACACACCGGGCTGGCAAAGGGGAATCGGAAATCGATCACACTCACACCGGGCTGGCAAAGGGGAATCTGAAATCAATCACAAACATAGCGGGCTGGCAAAGGGGAATCTGAAATCGATCACACACACTGGGCTGGCAAAGGGAAATCTGAAATCGATCACACACACACCGGGCTGGCAAAGGGGAATCTGAAATCGATCACACACACCGGGCTGGCAATGGAGAATCTGAAATCGATCACACACACCGGGCTGGCAAAGGAGAATCTGAACTCAATCACACACACACCGGGCTGGCAAAGGGGAATCTGAAATCGATCACACACACACCGGGCTGGCAAAGGGGAATCTGAAATCGATCACACACACCGGGCTGGCAAAGGAGGATCTGAAATCGATCACACAAACACCGGGCTGGCAAAGGGGAATCTGAAATCGATCACACACACTGGGCTGGCAAAGGGGAATCTGAAATTGAACACACACACACCGGGCTGGCAAAGGTGAATCTGAAATCGATCTCATAAGCGGGATGGCAAAGGAGAATCTGAAATCGATCACACACACCAGGCTGGCAAAGGGGAATCTGAAATTGATCACACACACACACCGGGCTGGCAAAGGGGAATCTGAAATCGATCTCACACTCCAGGCTGGCAAAGGAGGATGTGAAATCGATCACACACACACCGGGCTGGCAAAGGAGGATCTGAAATCGATCACACACACCGGGCTGGCAAAGGAGAATCTGAAATCGATCACACAAACCGGGCTGGCAGAGGGGAGTCTGAAATCGATCACACACACCAGGCTGGCTAAGGGGAATCTGAAATTGATCATATACACACCGGGCTGGCAAAGGAGAATCTGAAATCGATCACACACACCGGGCTGGCTAAAGGGGAATCTGAAATCGATCACACACACACCGAGCCGGCAAAGGGAATCTGAAATCGATCACACACACTGGGCTGGCAAAGGGAATCTGAAATCGATCACACACACCGGGCTGGCAAAGGGGAATCTGAAATCGATCATACACACACCGGGCTGGCAAAGGGGAATCTGAAATCGATCACACACCCCAGGCTGGCAAAGGAGAATCTGAAATCAATCACACACACACAGGGCTGGCAAAGGGGAATCTGAAATCGATCACACACACACCAGGCTGGCAATGGAGAATCTGAAATCGATCACACACACACAGGGCTGGCAAAGGGGAATCTGAAATCGATCACACACACACCGGGCTGGCAAAGGGGAATCTGAAATCGATCACACACACACCAGTCTGGCAAACGGGAATCTGAAATCGATCACACACACCAGGCTGGCAAAGGGGAATCTGAAATCAATCACACACACCAGGCTGGCAAAGGGGAATCTGAAATCGATCACACACACCAGGCTGGCAAAGGAGGATCTGAAATCGATCACACACACCGGGCTGGCAAAGGGGAATCTGAAATCGATCACACACACCGGGCTGGCAAAGGGGAATCTGAAATCAATCACACACACCGGGCTGACAAAGGGGAATCTGAAATCGATCACACACACCGGGCTGGCAAAGAAGTATTTGAAATCGAACACACACACACACACCGGGCCGGCAAAGGGGAATCTGAAATCGATCACACAAACACCGGGCTGGCAAAGGGGAATCTGAAATCGATCACACACACTGGGCTGGCAAAGGGGAATCTGAAATTGAACACACACACACCGGGCTGGCAAAGGTGAATCTGAAATCGATCTCATAAGCGGGATGGCAAAGGAGAATCTGAAATCGATCACACACACCAGGCTGGCAAAGGGGAATCTGAAATTGATCACACACACACACCGGGCTGGCAATTGAGAATCAGAAATTGATCACAGACACACCGGGCGGCAAAGGAGAATCTGAAATCGATCACACACACCGGGCTGGCAAAGGGGAATCTGAAATCGATCTCACACTCCAGGCTGGCAAAGGAGGATGTGAAATCGATCACACACACACCGGGCTGGCAAAGGAGGATCTGAAATCGATCACACACACCGGGCTGGCAAAGGAGAATCTGAAATCGATCACACAAACCGGGCTGGCAGAGGGGAGTCTGAAATCGATCACACACACCAGGCTGGCTAAGGGGAATCTGAAATTGATCATATATACACCGGGCTGGCAAAGGAGAATCTGAAATCGATCACACACACCGGGCTGGCTAAAGGGGAATCTGAAATCGATCACACACACACCGAGCCGGCAAAGGGAATCTGAAATCGATCACACACACTGGGCTGGCAAAGGGAATCTGAAATCGATCACACACACCGGGCTGGCAAAGGGGAATCTGAAATCGATCATACACACACCGGGCTGGCAAAGGGGAATCTGAAATCGATCACACACACCAGGCTGGCAAAGGAGAATCTGAAATCAATCACACACACACAGGGCTGGCAAAGGGGAATCTGAAATCGATCACACACACCGGGGTGGCAAAGGGGACTCTGAAGTTGATCACACACACCGGGCTGGCAAAGGGGAATCTGAAATCGATCACACACACCGGACTGGCAAAGGGAATCTGAAATCGATCACACACACACCGGGCTGGCAAAGGGAATCTGAAATCGATCACACACACCGGGTGGCAAGGGGAATCTGAAATCGATCACACACACACCGGGCTGGCAAAGTGGAATCTGAAATCGATCACACACACCAGGCTGGCAAAGGAGAATCTGAAATCTATCACACACACACCGGGCTGGGAAAGGGGAATCTGAAATCGATCTCACACACCGGGCTGGCAAAGGAGAATCAGAAATCGATCACACACACCGGGCTGGCAAAGGAGAATCTGAAATCTATCACACACGGACCGGGCTGGCAATAGAGAATCTGAAATCGCTCACACACACCGGGCTGGCAATGGAGAATCTGAAATCGATCACACACACCGGGCTGGCAAAGGGGAATCTGAAATTGATCACACACACCCGGCTGGCAAAGGGGAATCTGAAATCAATCACACACACCGGGCTGGCAAAGGAGTATCTGAAATCAATCACACACACACCGGGATGGCAAAGGGGAATCTGAAATCGATCACACTCACACCGGGCTGGCAAAGGGGAATCTGAAATCAATCACAAACATAGCGGGCTGGCAAAGGGGAATCTGAAATCGATCACACACACTGGGCTGGCAAAGGGAAATCTGAAATCGATCACACACACACCGGGCTGGCAAAGGGGAATCTGAAATCGATCACACACACCGGGCTGGCAATGGAGAATCTGAAATCGATCACACACACCGGGCTGGCAAAGGAGAATCTGAACTCAATCACACACACACCGGGCTGGCAAAGGGGAATCTGAAATCGATCACACACACACCGGGCTGGCAAAGGGGAATCTGAAATCGATCACACACCCCGGGCTGGCAAAGGAGGATCTGAAATCGATCACACAAACACCGGGCTGGCAAAGGGGAATCTGAAATCGATCAGACACACTGGGCTGGCAAAGGGGAATCTGAAATTGAACACACACACACCGGGCTGGCAAAGGTGAATCTGAAATCGATCTCATAAGCGGGATGGCAAAGGAGAATCTGAAATCGATCACACACACCAGGCTGGCAAAGGGGAATCTGAAATCGATCACACACCCCGGGCTGGCAAAGGAGGATCTGAAATCGATCACACAAACACCGGGCTGGCAAAGGGGAATCTGAAATCGATCAGACACACTGGGCTGGCAAAGGGGAATCTGAAATTGAACACACACACACCGGGCTGGCAAAGGTGAATCTGAAATCGATCTCATAAGCGGGATGGCAAAGGAGAATCTGAAATCGATCACACACACCAGGCTGGCAAAGGGGAATCTGAAATTGATCACACACACACACCGGGCTGGCAATTGAGAATCAGAAATTGATCACAGACACACCGGGCGGCAAAGGAGAATCTGAAATCGATCACACACACCGGGCTGGCAAAGGGGAATCTGAAATCGATCTCACACTCCAGGCTGGCAAAGGAGGATGTGAAATCGATCACACACACACCGGGCTGGCAAAGGAGGATCTGAAATCGATCACACACACCGGGCTGGCAAAGGAGAATCTGAAATCGATCACACAAACCGGGCTGGCAGAGGGGAGTCTGAAATCGATCACACACACCAGGCTGGCTAAGGGGAATCTGAAATTGATCATATACACACCGGGCTGTCAGAGGAGAATCTGAAATCGATCACACACACCGGGCTGGCTCAAGGGGAATCTGAAATCGATCACACACACACCGAGCCGGCAAAGGGAATCTGAAATCGATCACACACACTGGGCTGGCAAAGGGAATCTGAAATCGATCACACACACCGGGCTGGCAAAGGGGAATCTGAAATCGATCATACACACACCGGGCTGGCAAAGGGGAATCTGAAATCGATCACACACACCAGGCTGGCAAAGGAGAATCTGAAATCAATCACACACACACAGGGCTGGCAAAGGGGAATCTGAAATCGATCACACACACCGGGGTGGCAAAGGGGACTCTGAAGTTGATCACACACACCGGGCTGGCAAAGGGGAATCTGAAATCGATCACACACACACCAGGCTGGCAATGGAGAATCTGAAATCGATCACACACACACAGGGCTGGCAAAGGGGAATCTGAAATCAATCACACACACACCGGGCTGGCAAAGGGGAATCTGAAATCGATCACACACACACCAGACTGGCAAACGGGAATCTGAAATCGATCACACACACCAGGATGGCAAAGGGGAATCTGAAATCAATCACACACACCAGGCTGGCAAAGGGGAATCTGAAATCGATCACACACACCAGGCTGGCAAAGGAGGATCTGAAATCGATCACACACACCGGGCTGGCAAAGGGGAATCTGAAATCGATCACACACACCGGGCTGGCAAAGGGGAATCTGAAATCAATCACACACACCGGGCTGACAAAGGGGAAGCTGAAATCAATCACACACACCGGGCTGGCAAAGAAGTATTTGAAATCGAACACACACACACACACCGGGCCGGCAAAGGGGAATCTGAAATCGATCACACACACCGGGCTGGCAAAGGGGAATCTGAAATCGATCACACACACCGGGGTAGCAAAGGGGACTCTGAAGTTGATCACACACACCGGGCTGTCAAAGGGGAATCTGAAATCGATCACACACACCGGGCTGGCAAAGGGAATCTGAAATCGATCACACACACACCGGGCTGGCAAAGGGAATCTGAAATCGATCACACACACCGGGTGGCAAAGGGGAATCTGAAATCGATCACACACACACCGGGCTGGCAAAGTGGAATCTGAAATCGATCACACAGACCAGGCTGCTAAAGGAGAATCTGAAATCTATCACACAAACACCGGGCTGGGAAAGGGGAATCTGAAATCGATCTCACACACCGGGCTGGCAAAGGAGAATCAGAAATCGATCACACACACCGGGCTGGCAAAGGAGAATCTGAAATCTATCACACACGGACCGGGCTGGCAATAGAGAATCTGAAATCGCTCACACACATCGGGCTGGCAATGGAGAATCTGAAATCGATCACACACACCGGGCTGGCAAAGGGGAATCTGAAATTGATCACACACACCGGGCTGGCAAAGGGGAATCCGAAATCAATCACAGACACCGGGCTGGCAAAGGAGTATCTGAAATCAATCACACACACACCGGGATGGCAAAGGGGAATCTGAAATCGATCACACACACACCAGGCTGGCAAAGGGGAATCTGAAATCGATCACACACACCAGGCTGGCAAAGGGGAATCTGAAATCGATCACACACACCAGGCTGGCAAAGGGGAATCTGAAATCAATCACACACACCGGGCTGGCAAATGAGTATCTGAAATCGATCACACACACACCGGGCTGGCAAAGGGGAATCTGAAATCGATCACACTCACGCCGGGCTGGCAAAGGGGAATCTGAAATCAATTACAAACATAGCGGGCTGGCAAAGGGGAATCTGAAATCGATCACACACACCGGGCTGGCAAAGGGGAATCTGAAATCGATCACTCACACCGGGCTGGCAAAGGGGAATCTGAAATCGATCACACACACCGGGCTGGCAATGGAGAATCTGAAATCGATCACACACACCGGGCTGGCAAAGGAGAATCTGAAGTCAATCACACACACACCGGGCTCGCAAAGGGGAATCTGAAATCGATCACACACACCGGGCTGGCAAAGGGGAATCTGAAATCGATCACACACACCGGGCTGGCAAAGGAGGATCTGAAATCGATCACACAAACACCGGGCTGGCAAAGGGGAATCTGACATCGATCACACACACCGGGCTGGCAAAGGGGAATCTGAAATCGATCACACACACTGGGCTGGCAAAGGGGAATCTGAAATCGATCACACACACCGGGATGGCAAAGGTGAATCTGAAATCGATCTCATAAGCGGGATGGCAAAGGAGAATCTGAAATCGATCACACACACCAGGCTGGCAAAGGGGAATCTGAAATTGATCACACACACACACCGGGCTGGCAATTGAGAATCAGAAATTGATCACACACACACCGGGCGGCAAAGGAGAATCTGAAATCGATCACACACACAGGGCTGGCAAAGGAGAATCTGAAATCGATCACACACACCGGGCTGGCAAAGGGGAATCTGAAATCGATCTCACACTCCAGGCGGGCAAAGGAGAGTCTGAAATCGATCACACACACCCGGCTGGCAAAGGAGGATCTGAAATCGATCACACACACCGGGCTGGCAAAGGAGGATCTGAAATTAATCTCACACACCAGGCTGGCAAAGGAGGATCTGAAATCGATCACACACACCGGGCTGGCAAAGGAGGATGTGAAATCGATCACACACACACAGGGCTGGCAAAGGGGAATCTGAAATCGATCACACACACCAGGCTGGCAAAGGAGGATCTGAAATCGATCACACACACCGGGCTGGCAAAGGAGGATCTGAAATCAATCACACACACCAGGCTGGCAAAGGAGGATCTGAAATCGATCACACACACCAGGCTGGCAAAGGGGAATCTGAAATGGATCACACACACACCAGGCTGGCAAAGGGGAATCTGAAATCGATCACACACACACCAGGGCTGGCAAAGGGGAATCTGAAATCGATCACACACACCGGGCTGGCAAAGGGGAATCTGAAATCGATCACACACACACCGGGCTGGCAAACGGGAATCCGAAATCGATCACACACACCAGGCTGGCAAAGGGGAATCTGAAATCAATCACACACACCAGGCTGGCAAAGGGGAATCTGAAATCGATCACACACACCAGGCTGGCAAAGGAGGATCTGAAATCGATCACACACACACCGGGCTGGCAAAGGGGAATTTGAAATCAATCACACACACCGGGCTGGCAAAGGGGAATCTGAAATCGATCACACACACACCGGGCTGGCAAACGGGAATCCGAAATCGATCACACACACCACGCTGGCAAAGGAGAATCTGAAATCGATCTCACACACCGGGCTGGCAAAGGGAATCTGAAATCAATCACACACACCGGGCTGGCAAAGGAGTATTTGAAATCGAACACATACACACACACACCGGGCCAGCAAAGGGGAATCTGAAATCAATCACACACACCGGGCTGGCAAAGGGAATCTGAAATCAATCACACACACCGGGCTGGCAAAGGGAATCTGAAATCAATCACACACACCGGGCTGGCAAACGGGAATCTGAAATCAATCACACACACCGGGCTGGCAAAGGGAATCTGAAATCAATCACACACACCGGGCTGGCAAAGGGAATCTGAAATCAATCACACACACCGGGCTGGCAAAGGAGTATTTGAAATCGAACACATACACACACACACCGGGCCAGCAAAGGGGAATCTGAAATCGATCACACACACCGGGCTGGCAAAGGGGAATCTGAAATCGATCACACACACACCAGGCTGGCAAAGGGGAATCTGAAATCGATCACACACACCGGGCTGGCAAAGGGAATCTGAAATTGATCACACACACCGGGCTGGCAAAGGGGAATCTGAAATCAATCACACACACCGGGCTGGCAAATGAGTATCTGAAATCGATCACACACACACCGGGCTGGGAAAGGGGAATCTGAAATCGATCTCACACACCAGGCTGGCAAAGGAGAATCGGAAATCGATCACACACACACCGGGCTGGGAAAGGGGAATCTGAAATCGATCTCACACACCAGGCTGGCAAAGGAGAATCGGAAATCGATCACATACACAGGGTTGGCAAAGGGAATCTGAAATCGATCACACACACCGGGCTGGCAAAGGGGAATCTGAAATCGATCACACACACCAGGCTGGCAATGGGGAATCTGAAATCAATCACACACACCAGGCTGGCAAAGGGGAATCTGAAATCGATCACACACACCAGACTGGCAAAGGAGGATCTGAAATCGATCACACACACTGGGCTGGCAAAGGGGAATTTGAAATCAATCACACACACCGGGCTGGCAAAGGGGAATCTGAAATCGATCACACACACACCGGGCTGGCAAACGGGAATCCGAAATCGATCACACACACCAGGCTGGCAAAGGAGAATCTGAAATCAATCACACACACCGGGCTGGCAAAGGGAATCTGAAATCAATCACACACACCGGGCTGGCAAAGGAGTATTTGAAATCGAACACATACACACACACACCGGGCCAGCAAAGGGGAATCTGAAATCGATCACACACACCGGGCTGGCAAAGGGGAATCTGAAATCGATCACACACACACCAGGCTGGCAAAGGTGAATCTGAAATCGATCACACACACCGGGCTGGCAAAGGGAATCTGAAATTGATCACACACACCGGGCTGGCAAAGGGGAATCTGAAATCAATCACACACACCGGGCTGGCAAATGAGTATCTGAAATCGATCACACACACACCGGGCTGGGAAAGGGGAATCTGAAATCGATCTCACACACCAGGCTGGAAAAGGAGAATCGGAAATCGATCACACACACCGGGCTGGCAAAGGGGAATCTGAAATCGATCACACACACACCGGGCTGGGAAAGGGGAATCTGAAATCGATCTCACACACCAGGCTGGCAAAGGAGAATCGGAAATCGATCACACACACCGGGCTGGCAAAGGAGAATCTGAAATCTATCACACACACACCGGGCTGGCAATAGAGAATCTGAAATCGATCACACACACCGGGCTGGCAATGGAGAATCTGAAATCGATCACACACACCGGGCTGGCAAAGGGGAATCTGAAATCGATCACACACACCGGGCTGGCAAAGGCGAATCTGAAATCGATCACACACACCAGGCTGGCAAAGGAGAATCGGAAATCGATCACACACACCGGGCTGGCAAAGGAGAATCTGAAATCTATCACACACACACCGGGCTGGCAATAGAGAATCTGAAATCGATCACACACACCGGGCTGGCAATGGAGAATCTGAAATCGATCACACACACCGGGCTGGCAGAGGGGAATCTGAAATCGATCTCACACTCCAGGCTGGCAAAGGGGAATCTGAAATCAATCACACACACCAGGCTTGCAAAGGAGAATCGGAAATCGATCACACACACCGGGCTGGCAAAGGAGAATCTGAAATCTATCACACACACACCGGGCTGGCAATAGAGAATCTGAAATCGATCACACACACCGGGCTGGCAATGGAGAATCTGAAATCGATCACACACACCGGGCTGGCAAAGGGGAATCTGAAATCGATCTCACACTCCAGGCTGGCAAAGGGGAATCTGAAATCAATCTCACACACACACCGGGCTGGCAAAGGAGTATCTGAAATCAATCACACACACACCAGGCTGGCAAAGGGGAATCTGAAATCGATCACACACACCAGGCTGGCAAAGAGGAATCTGAAATCGATGACACACACCAGGCTGGCAAAGGGGAATCTAAAATCAATCACACACACCGGGCTGGCAAATGAGTATCTGAAATCGATCACACACACACCGGGCTGGCAAAGGGGAATCTGAAATCGATCACACTCACACCGGGCTGGCAATGGGGAATCTGAAATCGATCACAAACATAGCGGGCTGGCAAAGGGGAATCTGAAATCGATCACACACACCGGGCTGGCAAAGGGGAATCTGAAATCGATCACACACACACCGGGCGGGCAAACGGGAATCTGAAATCGATCACACATACCGGGCTGGCAAAGGGGAATCGGAAATCAATCACACACACCGGGCTGGCAAAGGAGAATCTGAAATCGATCACACACACCGGGCTGGCAAAGGGGAATGTGAAATCGATCACACTCACACCGGGCTGGCAAAGGGGAATCTGAAATCGATCAACAACACACCAGGCTGGCAAAGGAGAATCTGAAATCTATCACACACGCACCGCGCTGGCAATAGAGAATCTGAAATCGATCACACACACCGGGCTGGCAATGGAGAATCTGAAATCGATCACACACACCGGGCTGGCAAAGGGGAATCTGAAATCGATCACACACACACCAGGCTGGCAAAGGGGAATCTGAAATTGATCACACACACCGGGCTGGCAAAGGGGAATCTGAAATCAATCACACACACTGGGCTGGCAAAGGAGTATCTGAAATCAATCACACACACACCGGGATGGCAAAGGGGAATCTGAAATCGATCACACACACACCGGGCTGGCAAATGAGTATCTGAAATCAATCTCACACACCAGGCTGGCAAAGGAGAATCGGAAATCGATCACACACACCGGGCTGGCAAAGGAGAATCTGAAATCTATCACACACACACCGGGCTGGCAATAGAGAATCTGAAATCGATCACACACACCGGGCTGGCAATGGAGAATCTGAAATCGATCACACACACCGGGCTGGCAAAGGGGAATCTGAAATCGATCTCACACACCGGGCTGGCAAAGGCGAATCTGAAATCGATCACACACACCAGGCTGGCAAAGGAGAATCGGAAATCGATCACACACACCGGGCTGGCAAAGGAGAATCTGAAATCTATCACACACACACCGGGCTGGCAATAGAGAATCTGAAATCGATCACACACACCGGGCTGGCAATGGAGAATCTGAAATCGATCACACACACCGGGCTGGCAAAGGGGAATCTGAAATCGATCTCACACTCCAGGCTGGCAAAGGGGAATCTGAAATCAATCACACACACCAGGCTTGCAAAGGAGAATCGGAAATCGATCACACACACCGGGCTGGCAAAGGAGAATCTGAAATCTATCACACACACACCGGGCTGGCAATAGAGAATCTGAAATCGATCACACACACCGGGCTGGCAAAGGAGAATCTGAAATCTATCACACACACACCGGGCTGGCAATAGAGAATCTGAAATCGATCACACACACCGGGCTGGCAATGGAGAATCTGAAATCGATCACACACACCGGGCTGGCAAAGGGGAATCTGAAATCGATCTCACACTCCAGGCTGGCAAAGGGGAATCTGAAATCAATCACACACACCAGGCTTGCAAAGGAGAATCGGAAATCGATCACACACACCGGGCTGGCAAAGGAGAATCTGAAATCTATCACACACACACCGGGCTGGCAATAGAGAATCTGAAATCGATCACACACACCGGGCTGGCAATGGAGAATCTGAAATCGATCACACACACCGGGCTGGCAAAGGGGAATCTGAAATCGATCTCACACTCCAGGCTGGCAAAGGGGAATCTGAAATCAATCTCACACACACACCGGGCTGGCAAAGGAGTATCTGAAATCAATCACACACACACCAGGCTGGCAAAGGGGAATCTGAAATCGATCACACACACCAGGCTGGCAAAGAGGAATCTGAAATCGATCACACACACCAGGCTGGCAAAGGGGAATCTAAAATCAATCACACACACCGGGCTGGCAAATGAGTATCTGAAATCGATCACACACACACCGGGCTGGCAAAGGGGAATCTGAAATCGATCACACTCACACCGGGCTGGCAATGGGGAATCTGAAATCGATCACAAACATAGCGGGCTGGCAAAGGGGAATCTGAAATCGATCACACACACCGGGCTGGCAAAGGGGAATCTGAAATCGATCACACACACACCGGGCGGGCAAACGGGAATCTGAAATCGATCACACATACCGGGCTGGCAAAGGGGAATCGGAAATCAATCACACACACCGGGCTGGCAAAGGAGAATCTGAAATCGATCACACACACCGGGCTGGCAAAGGGGAATGTGAAATCGATCACACTCACACCGGGCTGGCAAAGGGGAATCTGAAATCGATCAACAACACACCAGGCTGGCAAAGGAGAATCTGAAATCTATCACACACGCACCGCGCTGGCAATAGAGAATCTGAAATCGATCACACACACCGGGCTGGCAATGGAGAATCTGAAATCGATCACACACACCGGGCTGGCAAAGGGGAATCTGAAATCGATCACACACACACCAGGCTGGCAAAGGGGAATCTGAAATTGATCACACACACCGGGCTGGCAAAGGGGAATCTGAAATCAATCACACACACTGGGCTGGCAAAGGAGTATCTGAAATCAATCACACACACACCGGGATGGCAAAGGGGAATCTGAAATCGATCACACACACACCGGGCTGGCAAATGAGTATCTGAAATCAATCTCACACACCAGGCTGGCAAAGGAGAATCGGAAATCGATCACACACACCGGGCTGGCAAAGGAGAATCTGAAATCTATCACACACACACCGGGCTGGCAATAGAGAATCTGAAATCGATCACACACACCGGGCTGGCAATGGAGAATCTGAAATCGATCACACACACCGGGCTGGCAAAGGGGAATCTGAAATCGATCTCACACACCGGGCTGGCAAAGGCGAATCTGAAATCGATCACACACACCAGGCTGGCAAAGGAGAATCGGAAATCGATCACACACACCGGGCTGGCAAAGGAGAATCTGAAATCTATCACACACACACCGGGCTGGCAATAGAGAATCTGAAATCGATCACACACACCGGGCTGGCAATGGAGAATCTGAAATCGATCACACACACCGGGCTGGCAAAGGGGAATCTGAAATCGATCTCACACTCCAGGCTGGCAAAGGGGAATCTGAAATCAATCACACACACCAGGCTTGCAAAGGAGAATCGGAAATCGATCACACACACCGGGCTGGCAAAGGAGAATCTGAAATCTATCACACACACACCGGGCTGGCAATAGAGAATCTGAAATCGATCACACACACCGGGCTGGCAATGGAGAATCTGAAATCGATCACACACACCGGGCTGGCAAAGGGGAATCTGAAATCGATCTCACACTCCAGGCTGGCAAAGGGGAATCTGAAATCAATCTCACACACACACCGGGCTGGCAAAGGAGTATCTGAAATCAATCACACACACACCAGGCTGGCAAAGGGGAATCTGAAATCGATCACACACACCAGGCTGGCAAAGAGGAATCTGAAATCGATGACACACACCAGGCTGGCAAAGGGGAATCTAAAATCAATCACACACACCGGGCTGGCAAATGAGTATCTGAAATCGATCACACACACACCGGGCTGGCAAAGGGGAATCTGAAATCGATCACACTCACACCGGGCTGGCAATGGGGAATCTGAAATCGATCACAAACATAGCGGGCTGGCAAAGGGGAATCTGAAATCGATCACACACACCGGGCTGGCAAAGGGGAATCTGAAATCGATCACACACACACCGGGCGGGCAAACGGGAATCTGAAATCGATCACACATACCGGGCTGGCAAAGGGGAATCGGAAATCAATCACACACACCGGGCTGGCAAAGGAGAATCTGAAATCGATCACACACACCGGGCTGGCAAAGGGGAATGTGAAATCGATCACACTCACACCGGGCTGGCAAAGGGGAATCTGAAATCGATCAACAACACACCAGGCTGGCAAAGGAGAATCTGAAATCTATCACACACGCACCGCGCTGGCAATAGAGAATCTGAAATCGATCACACACACCGGGCTGGCAATGGAGAATCTGAAATCGATCACACACACCGGGCTGGCAAAGGGGAATCTGAAATCGATCACACACACACCAGGCTGGCAAAGGGGAATCTGAAATTGATCACACACACCGGGCTGGCAAAGGGGAATCTGAAATCAATCACACACACTGGGCTGGCAAAGGAGTATCTGAAATCAATCACACACACACCGGGATGGCAAAGGGGAATCTGAAATCGATCACACACACACCGGGCTGGCAAATGAGTATCTGAAATCGATCACACACACAACGGGCTGGCAAAGGGGAATCTGAAATCGATCACACACACCGGGCTGGCAAAGAGGAATCTGAAATCGATCACACACACACCGGGCTGGCAAAGGGGAATCTGAAATCGATCACACTCACACCGGGCTGGCAAAGGGGAATCTGAAATCGATCACACAAACACCGGGCTGGCAAATGCGAATCTGAAATCGATCACACACATAGCGGGCTGGCAAAGGGGAATCTGAAATCAATCACACACACACCGGGCTGGCAAAGGAGAATCTGAAATCAATCACACACACACCGGGCTGGCAAAGGGGGATCTAAAATCGATCACACACACCGGGCTGGCAAAGGGGGATTTGAAATCGATCACACACACCAGGCTGGCAAAGGAGGATCTGAAATCGATCACACAAACCGGGCTGGCAATGGGGAATCTGAAATCGATCACACACACACCGGGCTGGCAAAGGAGAATCTGAAATAAATCACACACACACCGGGCTGGCAAAGGAGAATCTGAAATCGATCACACACACTGGGCTGGCAAAGGGGAATCTGAAATCAATCACACACACCGGGCTGGCAAAGGAGGATCTGAAATCGATCACACACACCAGGCTGGCAAAGGTGAATCTGAAATCGATCTCATAAGCGGGATGGTAAAGGAGAATCTGAAATCGATCACACACACCAGGCTGGCAAAGGGGAATCTGAAATTGATCACACACACACACCGGGCGGCAAAGGAGAATCTGAAATCGATCACACACACAGGGCTGGCAAAGGTGAATCTGAAATCGATCACACACACCGGGCTGGCAAAGGGGAATCTGAAATCGATCACACACACCGGGCTGGCAAAGGAGGATCTGAAATCAATCACACACACCAGGCTGGCAAAGGAGGATCTGAAATCGATCACACACACCGGGCTGGCAAAGGAGGATGTGAAATCGATCACACACACACCGGGCTGGCAAAGGAGGATCTGAAATCGATCACACACACCGGGCTGGCAAAGGAGAATCTGAAATCGATCACACACACCGGGCTGGCAGAGGGGAGTCTGAAATCGATCACACACACCAGGCTGGCAAAGGGGAATCTGAAATTGATCATATACACACCGGGCTGGCAAAGGAGAATCTGAAATCGATCACACACACCGGGCTGGCTAAAGGGGAATCTGAAATCGATCACACACACACCGAGCTGGCAAAGGGAATCTGAAATCGATCACACACACTGGGCTGGCAAAGGGAATCTGAAATCGATCACACACACCGGGCTGGCAAAGGGGAATCTGAAATCGATCATACACACACCGGGCTGGCAAAGGGGAATCTGAAATCGATCACACACACACCAGGCTGGCAAAGGTGAATCTGAAATCGATCACACACACACCAGGCTGGCAAAGGGGAATCTGAAATCGATCACACACACCAGTCTGGCAAAGGAGAATCTGAAATCGATCACACACACACAGGGCAGGCAAAGGGGAATCTGAAATCGATCACGCACACACCGGGCTGGCAAAGGGGAATCTGAAATCGATCGCACACACACCAGTCTGGCAAACGGGAATCTGAAATCGATCACACACACCAGGCTGGCAAAGGGGAATCTGAAATCAATCACACACACCAGGCTGGCAAAGGGGAATCTGAAATCGATCACACACACCAGGCTGGCAAAGGAGGATCTGAAATCGATCACACACAACGGGCTGGCAAAGTGGAATCTGAAATCGATCACACACACCAGGCTGGCAAAGGGGAATCTGAAATCGATCACACACACCAGGCTGGCAAAGGAGGATCTGAAATCGATCACACACACCGGGCTGGCAAAGGGGAATCTGAAATCGATCACACACACCGGGCTGGCAAAGGGGAATCTGAAATCAATCACACACACCGGGCTGGCAAAGGGGAATCTGAAATCGATCAAACACACCGGGCTGGCAAAGAAGTATTTGAAATCGAACACACACACACACCGGGCCGGCAAAGGGGAATCTGAAATCGATCACACACACCGGGCTGGGAAAGGGGAATCTGAAATCGATCTCACACACCGGGCTGGCAAAGGAGGATCTGAAATCGATCACACAAACACCGGGCTGGCAAAGGGGAATCTGAAATCGATCACACACACCGGGCTGGGAATGGGGAATCTGAAATCGATCTCACACAACGGGCTGGCAAAGGAGAATCGGAAATCGATCACACACACCGGGCTGGCAAAGGGGAATCTGAAATCTATCACACACGCACCGGGCTGGCAATAGAGAATCTGAAATCGCTCACACACACCGGGCTGGCAATGGAGAATCTGAAATCGATCACACACACCGGGCTGGCAAAGGGGAATCTGAAATCGATCACACACACCAGGCTGGCAAAGGGGAATCTGAAATTGATCACACACACCGGGCTGGCAAAGGGGAATCCGAAATCAATCACAGACACTGGGCTGGCAAAGGAGTATCTGAAATCAATCACACACACACCGGGATGGCAAAGGGGTATCTGAAATCGATCACACACACAGGGCTGGCAAATGAGTATCTGAAATCGATCACACACACACCGGGCTGGCAAAGGGGAATCTGAAATCGATCACACTCACACCGGGCTGGCAAAGGGGAATCTGAAATCGATCATACACACTGGGCTGGCAAAGGGAAATCTGAAATCGATCACACACACTGGGCTGGCAAAGGGGAATCTGTAATCGATCACACACACCGGGCTGGCAAAGGTCAATCTGAAATCGATCATACACACTGGGCTGGCAAAGGGGAATCTGAAATCGATCACACACACCGGGCTGGCAAAGGGGAATCTAAAATCGATCACACACACCGGGCTGGCAATGGAGGATCTGAAATCGATCACACAAACACCGGGCTGGCAAAGGGGAATCTGAAATCGATCACACACCCCAGGCCGGCAAAGGGGAATCTGAAATCGATCACACACACTGCGCTGGCAAAGGGGAATCTGAAATCGATCACACACACCGGGCTGGCAAAGGGGAATCTGAAATTGATCACACACACACACCGGGCTGGCAATTGAGAATCAGAAATTGATCACACACACACCGGGCGGCAAAGGAGAATCTGAAATCGATCACACACACCGGGCTGGCAAAGGAGAATCTGAAATCGATCACACACACCAGGCTGGCAAAGGGGAATCTGAAATCGATCTCACACACCAGGCTGGCAAAGGAGGATGTGAAATCGATCACACACACACCGGACTGGCAAAGGAGGATCTGAAATCGATCACACACACCGGGCTGGCAAAGGAGAATCTGAAATCGATCACACAAACCGGGCTGGCAGAGGAGGATCTGAAATCGATCACACACACCGGGCTGGCAAAGGGGAATCTGAAATCGATCTCACACACCAGGCTGGCAAAGGAGGATGTGAAATCGATCACACACACACCGGACTGGCAAAGGAGGATCTGAAATCGATCTCACACACCAGGCTGGCAAAGGAGGATGTGAAATCGATCACACACACACCGGACTGGCAAAGGAGGATCTGAAATCGATCACACACACCGGGCTGGCAAAGGAGAATCTGAAATCGATCACACAAACCGGGCTGGCAGAGGGGAGTCTGAAATCGATCACACACACCAGGCTGGCAAAGGGGAATCTGAAATTGATCATATACACACCAGGCTGGCAAAGGAGAATCTGAAATCGATCACACACACCGGGCTGGCAAAGGGGAATCTGAAATCGATCACACACACACCGAGCTGGCAAAGGGGAATCTGAAATCGATCACACACACCAGGCTGGCAAAGGGGAATCTGAAATCGATCACACACACCAGGCTGGCAAAGGGAATCTGAAATCAATCACACACACCGGGCTGACAAAGGGGAATCTGAAATCGATCACACACACCGGGCTGGCAAAGAAGTATTTGAAATCGAACACACACAAACACACACCGGGCCGGCAAAGGGGAATCTGAAATCGATCACACACACCGGGCTGGCAAAGGGGAATCTGAAATCGATCACACACACCGGGGTGGCAAAGGGGACTCTGAAGCTGATCACACACACCGGGCTGGCAAAGGGGAATCTGAAATCGATCACACATACCGGGCTGGCAAAGGGAATCTGAAATCGATCACACACACCGGGTGGCAAAGGGGAATCTGAAATCGATCACACACACACCGGGCTGGCAAAGGGGAATCTGAAATCGATCACACACACCAGGCTGCCAAAGGAGAATCTGAAATCTATCACACACACACCGGGCTGGGAAAGGGGAATCTGAAATCGATCTCACACACCGGGCTGGCAAAGGAGAATCGGAAATCGATCACACACACCGGGCTGGCAAAGGAGAATCTGAAATCTATCACACACGCACCGGGCTGGCAATAGAGAATCTGAAATCGCTCACACACACCGGGCTGGCAATGGAGAATCTGAAATCGATCACACACACCGGGCTGGCAAAGGGGAATCTGAAATCGATCACACACACACCAGGCTGGCAAAGGGGAATCTGAAATTGATCACACACACCGGGCTGGCAAAGGGGAATCCGAAATCAATCACAGACACTGGGCTGGCAAAGGAGTATCTGAAATCAATCACACACACACCGGGATGGCAAAAGGGAATCTGAAATCGATCACACACACACCAGGCTGGCAAAGAGGAATCTGAAATCGATCACACACACCAGGCTGGCAAAGGGGAATCTGAAATCGATCACACACACCAGGCTGGCAAAGGGGAATCTGAAATCAATCACACACACCGGGCTGGCAAATGAGTATCTGAAATCGATCACACACACACCAGGCTGGCAAAGGGGAATCTGAAATCGATCACACTCACACCGGGCTGGCAAAGGGGAATCTGAAATCAATTACAAACATAGCGGGCTGGCAAAGGGGAATTTGAAATCGATCACACACACTGGGCTAGCAAAGGGAAATCTGAAATCGATCACACACACACCGGGCTGGCAAAGGGGAATCTGAAATCGATCACACACACCGGGCTGGCAATGGAGAATCTGAAATCGATCACACACACCGGGCTGGCAAAGGAGAATCTGAACTCAATCACACACACACCGGGCTGGCAAAGGGGAATCTGAAATCGATCACACACACCGGGCTGGCAAAGGGGAATCTGAAATCGAGCACACACACCGGGCTGGCAATGGAGGATCTGAAATCGATCACACAAACACCGGGCTGGCAGAGGGGAATCTGAAATCGATCACACACACCGGGCTGGCAAAGGTGAATCTGAAATCGATCTCATAAGCGGGATGGCAAAGGAGAATCTGAAATCGATCACACACACCAGGCTAGCAAAGGGTAATCTGAAATTGATCACACACACACACCGGGCTGGCAATTGAGAATCAGAAATTGATCACACACACACCGGGCGGCAAAGGAGAATCTGAAATCGATCACACACACAGGGCTGGCAAAGGAGAATCTGAAATCGATCACACACACCGGGCTGGCAAAGGGGAATCTGAAATCGATCTCACACTCCAGGCTGGCAAAGGAGAGTCTGAAATCGATCACACACACCAGGCTGGCAAAGGAGGATCTGAAATCGATCACACACACCGGGCTGGCAAAGGAGGATCTGAAATCAATCACACACACCAGGCTGGCAAAGGAGGATCTGAAATCGATCACACACACCGGGCTGGCAAAGGAGGATGTGAAATCGATCACACACACACAGGGCTGGCAAAGGGGAATCTGAAATCGATCACACACACCGGGCTGGCAAAGGGGAATCTGAAATCGATCACACACACCAGTCTGGCAAAGGAGAATCTGAAATCGATCAAACACACACAGGGCTGGCAAAGGGGAATCTGAAATCGATCACACACACACCAGGCTGGCAAAGGGGAATCTGAAATCGATCACACACACACCGGGCTGGCAAAGGGGAATCTGAAATCGATCACACACACACCGGGCTGGCAAAGGGGAATCTGAAATCGATCACACACACACCGGGCTGGCAAAGGGGAATCTGAAATCGATCACACACACCAGGCTGCCAAAGGAGAATCTGAAATCTATCACACACACACCGGGCTGGGAAAGGGGAATCTGAAATCGATCAAACACACACAGGGCTGGCAAAGGGGAATCTGAAATCGATCACACACACACCAGGCTGGCAAAGGGGAATCTGAAATCGATCACACACACACCGGGGTGGCAAAGGGGACTCTGAAGTTGATCACACACACCGGGCTGGCAAAGGGGAATCTGAAATCGATCACACATACCGGGCTGGCAAAGGGAATCTGAAATCGATCACACACACCGGGTGGCAAAGGGGAATCTGAAATCGATCACACACACACCGGGCTGGCAAAGGGGAATCTGAAATCGATCACACACACCAGGCTGCCAAAGGAGAATCTGAAATCTATCACACACACACCGGGCTGGGAAAGGGGAATCTGAAATCGATCTCACACACCGGGCTGGCAAAGGAGAATCGGAAATCGATCACACACACCGGGCTGGCAAAGGAGAATCTGAAATCTATCACACACGCACCGGGCTGGCAATAGAGAATCTGAAATCGCTCACACACACCGGGCTGGCAATGGAGAATCTGAAATCGATCACACACACCGGGCTGGCAAAGGGGAATCTGAAATCGATCACACACACACCAGGCTGGCAAAGGGGAATCTGAAATCGATCACACACACCAGGCTGGCAAAGGGGAATCTGAAATCGATCACACACACCAGGCTGGCAAAGGGGAATCTGAAATCAATCACACACACCGGGCTGGCAAATGAGTATCTGAAATCGATCACACACACACCGGGCTGGCAAAGGGGAATCTGAAATCGATCACACTCACACCGGGCTGGCAAAGTGGAATCTGAAATCAATTACAAACATAGCGGGCTGGCAAAGGGGAATCTGAAATCGATCACACACACTGGGCTAGCAAAGTGAAATCTGAAATCGATCACACACACACCGGGCTGGCAAAGGGGAATCTGAAATCGATCACACACACCGGGCTGGCAATGGAGAATCTGAAATCGATCACACACACCGGGCTGGCAAAGGAGAATCTGAACTCAATCACACACACACCGGGCTGGCAAAGGGGAATCTGAAATCGATCACACACACCAGTCTGGCAAAGGAGAATCTGAAATCGATCAAACACACACAGGGCTGGCAAAGGGGAATCTGAAATCGATCACACACACACCAGGCTGGCAAAGGGGAATCTGAAATCGATCACACACACACCGGGCTGGCAAAGGGGAATCTGAAATCGATCACACACACACCGGGCTGGCAAAGGGGAATCTGAAATCGATCACACACACACCGGGCTGGCAAAGGGGAATCTGAAATCGATCACACACACACTGGGCTGGCAAACGGGAATCCGAAATCGATCACACACACCAGGCTGGCAAAGTGGAATCTGAAATCAATCACACACACCAGGCTGGCAAAGGGGAATCTGAAATCGATCTCACACTCCAGGCTGGCAAAGGAGAGTCTGAAATCGATCACACACACCAGGCTGGCAAAGGAGGATCTGAAATCGATCACACACACCGGGCTGGCAAAGGAGGATCTGAAATCAATCACACACACCAGGCTGGCAAAGGAGGATCTGAAATCGATCACACACACCGGGCTGGCAAAGGAGGATGTGAAATCGATCACACACACACAGGGCTGGCAAAGGGGAATCTGAAATCGATCACACACACCGGGCTGGCAAAGGGGAATCTGAAATCGATCACACACACCAGTCTGGCAAAGGAGAATCTGAAATCGATCAAACACACACAGGGCTGGCAAAGGGGAATCTGAAATCGATCACACACACACCAGGCTGGCAAAGGGGAATCTGAAATCGATCACACACACACCGGGCTGGCAAAGGGGAATCTGAAATCGATCACACACACACCGGGCTGGCAAAGGGGAATCTGAAATCGATCACACACACACCGGGCTGGCAAAGGGGAATCTGAAATCGATCACACACACACTGGGCTGGCAAACGGGAATCCGAAATCGATCACACACACCAGGCTGGCAAAGTGGAATCTGAAATCAATCACACACACCAGGCTGGCAAATGGGAATCTGAAATCGATCACACACACCAGGCTGGCAAAGGAGGATCTGAAATCGATCACACACACCGGGCTGGCAAAGGGGAATCTGAAATCAATCACACACACCGGACTGGCAAAGGGCAATCTGAAATCGATCACACACACCGGGCTGGCAAAGGAGTAGTTGAAATCGAACACATACACACACACACCGGGCCGGCAAAGTGGAATCTGAAATCGATCACACACACCGGGCTGGCAAAGGAGTAGTTGAAATCGAACACATACACACACACACCGGGCCGGCAAAGGGGAATCTGAAATCGATCACACACACCGGGCTGGCAAAGGGGAATCTGAAATCGATCACACACACCGGGCTGGCAAAGGGAATCTGAAATCGATCACACACACCGGGCTGGCAAAGGGGAATCTGAAGTTGATCACACACACACCAGGCTGGCAAAGGGGAATCTGAAATCGATCACACACACACCGGGGTGGCAAAGGGGACTCTGAAGTTGATCACACACACCGGGCTGGCAAAGGGGAATCTGAAATCGATCACACATACCGGGCTGGCAAAGGGAATCTGAAATCGATCACACACACCGGGTGGCAAAGGGGAATCTGAAATCGATCACACACACACCGGGCTGGCAAAGGGGAATCTGAAATCGATCACACACACCAGGCTGCCAAAGGAGAATCTGAAATCTATCACACACACACCGGGCTGGGAAAGGGGAATCTGAAATCGATCTCACACACCGGGCTGGCAAAGGAGAATCGGAAATCGATCACACACACCGGGCTGGCAAAGGAGAATCTGAAATCTATCACACACGCACCGGGCTGGCAATAGAGAATCTGAAATCGCTCACACACACCGGGCTGGCAATGGAGAATCTGAAATCGATCACACACACCGGGCTGGCAAAGGGGAATCTGAAATCGATCACACACACACCAGGCTGGCAAAGGGGAATCTGAAATTGATCACACACACCGGGCTGGCAAAGGGGAATCCGAAATCAATCACAGACACTGGGCTGGCAAAGGAGTATCTGAAATCAATCACACACACACCGGGATGGCAAAGGGGAATCTGAAATCGATCACACACACACCAGGCTGGCAAAGGGGAATCTGAAATCGATCACACACACCAGGCTGGCAAAGGGGAATCTGAAATCGATCACACACACCAGGCTGGCAAAGGGGAATCTGAAATCAATCACACACACCGGGCTGGCAAATGAGTATCTGAAATCGATCACACACACACCGGGCTGGCAAAGGGGAATCTGAAATCGATCACACTCACACCGGGCTGGCAAAGTGGAATCTGAAATCAATTACAAACATAGCGGGCTGGCAAAGGGGAATCTGAAATCGATCACACACACTGGGCTAGCAAAGTGAAATCTGAAATCGATCACACACACACCGGGCTGGCAAAGGGGAATCTGAAATCGATCACACACACCGGGCTGGCAATGGAGAATCTGAAATCGATCACACACACCGGGCTGGCAAAGGAGAATCTGAACTCAATCACACACACACCGGGCTGGCAAAGGGGAATCTGAAATCGATCACACACACCAGTCTGGCAAAGGAGAATCTGAAATCGATCAAACACACACAGGGCTGGCAAAGGGGAATCTGAAATCGATCACACACACACCAGGCTGGCAAAGGGGAATCTGAAATCGATCACACACACACCGGGCTGGCAAAGGGGAATCTGAAATCGATCACACACACACCGGGCTGGCAAAGGGGAATCTGAAATCGATCACACACACACCGGGCTGGCAAAGGGGAATCTGAAATCGATCACACACACACTGGGCTGGCAAACGGGAATCCGAAATCGATCACACACACCAGGCTGGCAAAGTGGAATCTGAAATCAATCACACACACCAGGCTGGCAAATGGGAATCTGAAATCGATCACACACACCAGGCTGGCAAAGGAGGATCTGAAATCGATCACACACACCGGGCTGGCAAAGGGGAATCTGAAATCAATCACACACACCGGACTGGCAAAGGGGAATCTGAAATCGATCACACACACCGGGCTGGCAAAGGAGTAGTTGAAATCGAACACATACACACACACACCGGGCCGGCAAAGTGGAATCTGAAATCGATCACACACACCGGGCTGGCAAAGGAGTAGTTGAAATCGAACACATACACACACACACCGGGCCGGCAAAGGGGAATCTGAAATCGATCACACACACCGGGCTGGCAAAGGGGAATCTGAAATCGATCACACACACCGGGCTGGCAAAGGGAATCTGAAATCGATCACACACACCGGGCTGGCAAAGGGGAATCTGAAACCGATCACACACACCAGTCTGGCAAAGGAGAATCTGAAATCGATCAAACACACACAGGGCTGGCAAAGGGGAATCTGAAATCGATCACACACACACCAGGCTGGCAAAGGGGAATCTGAAATCGATCACACACACACCGGGCTGGCAAAGGGGAATCTGAAATCGATCACACACACACCGGGCTGGCAAAGGGGAATCTGAAATCGATCACACACACCAGGCTGCCAAAGGAGAATCTGAAATCTATCACACACACACCGGGCTGGGAAAGGGGAATCTGAAATCGATCAAACACACACAGGGCTGGCAAAGGGGAATCTGAAATCGATCACACACACACCAGGCTGGCAAAGGGGAATCTGAAATCGATCACACACACACCGGGGTGGCAAAGGGGACTCTGAAGTTGATCACACACACCGGGCTGGCAAAGGGGAATCTGAAATCGATCACACATACCGGGCTGGCAAAGGGAATCTGAAATCGATCACACACACCGGGTGGCAAAGGGGAATCTGAAATCGATCACACACACACCGGGCTGGCAAAGGGGAATCTGAAATCGATCACACACACCAGGCTGCCAAAGGAGAATCTGAAATCGATCACACACACACCGGGCTGGCAAAGGGGAATCTGAAATCGATCACACACACCAGGCTGCCAAAGGAGAATCTGAAATCTATCACACACACACCGGGCTGGGAAAGGGGAATCTGAAATCGATCTCACACACCGGGCTGGCAAAGGAGAATCGGAAATCGATCACACACACCGGGCTGGCAAAGGAGAATCTGAAATCTATCACACACGCACCGGGCTGGCAATAGAGAATCTGAAATCGCTCACACACACCGGGCTGGCAATGGAGAATCTGAAATCGATCACACACACCGGGCTGGCAAAGGGGAATCTGAAATCGATCACACACACACCAGGCTGGCAAAGGGGAATCTGAAATTGATCACACACACCGGGCTGGCAAAGGGGAATCCGAAATCAATCACAGACACTGGGCTGGCAAAGGAGTATCTGAAATCAATCACACACACACCGGGATGGCAAAGGGGAATCTGAAATCGATCACACACACACCAGGCTGGCAAAGGGGAATCTGAAATCGATCACACACACCAGGCTGGCAAAGGGGAATCTGAAATCGATCACACACACCAGGCTGGCAAAGGGGAATCTGAAATCAATCACACACACCGGGCTGGCAAATGAGTATCTGAAATCGATCACACACACACCGGGCTGGCAAAGGGGAATCTGAAATCGATCACACTCACACCGGGCTGGCAAAGTGGAATCTGAAATCAATTACAAACATAGCGGGCTGGCAAAGGGGAATCTGAAATCGATCACACACACTGGGCTAGCAAAGTGAAATCTGAAATCGATCACACACACACCGGGCTGGCAAAGGGGAATCTGAAATCGATCACACACACCGGGCTGGCAATGGAGAATCTGAAATCGATCACACACACCGGGCTGGCAAAGGAGAATCTGAACTCAATCACACACACACCGGGCTGGCAAAGGGGAATCTGAAATCGATCACACACACCGGGCTGGCAAAGGGGAATCTGAAATCGAGCACACACACCGGGCTGGCAATGGAGGATCTGAAATCGATCACACAGACACCGGGCTGGCAAAGGGGAATCTGAAATTGATCACACACACCGGGCTGGCAAAGGTGAATCTGAAATCGATCTCATAAGCGGGATGGCAAAGGAGAATCTGAAATCGATCACACACACCAGGCTGGCAAAGGGTAATCTGAAATTGATCACACACACACCAGGCTGGCAAAGGAGAGTCTGAAATCGATCACACACACCAGGCTGGCAAAGGAGGATCTGAAATCGATCACACACACCGGGCTGGCAAAGGAGGATCTGAAATCAATCACACACACCAGGCTGGCAAAGGAGGATCTGAAATCGATCACACACACCGGGCTGGCAAAGGAGGATGTGAAATCGATCACACACACACAGGGCTGGCAAAGGGGAATCTGAAATCGATCACACACACCGGGCTGGCAAAGGGGAATCTGAAATCGATCACACACACCAGTCTGGCAAAGGAGAATCTGAAATCGATCAAACGCACACAGGGCTGGCAAAGGGGAATCTGAAATCGATCACACACACACCAGGCTGGCAAAGGGGAATCTGAAATCGATCACACACACACCGGGCTGGCAAAGGGGAATCTGAAATCGATCACACACACACCGGGCTGGCAAAGGGGAATCTGAAATCGATCACACACACACCGGGCTGGCAAAGGGGAATCTGAAATCGATCACACACACACTGGGCTGGCAAACGGGAATCCGAAATCGATCACACACACCAGGCTGGCAAAGTGGAATCTGAAATCAATCACACACACCAGGCTGGCAAATGGGAATCTGAAATCGATCACACACACCAGGCTGGCAAAGGAGGATCTGAAATCGATCACACACACCGGGCTGGCAAAGGGGAATCTGAAATCAATCACACACACCGGACTGGCAAAGGGCAATCTGAAATCGATCACACACACCGGGCTGGCAAAGGAGTAGTTGAAATCGAACACATACACACACACACCGGGCCGGCAAAGGGGAATCTGAAATCGATCACACACACCGGGCTGGCAAAGGGGAATCTGAAATCGATCACACACACTGGGCTGGCAAAGGGAATCTGAAATCGATCACACACACCGGGCTGGCAAAGGGGAATCTGAAATCGATCACACACACACCAGGCTGGCAAAGGGGAATCTGAAATTGATCACACACACCGGGCTGGCAAAGGGGAATCTGAAATCGATCACACACACACCAGGCTGGCAAAGGGGAATCTGAAATTGATCACACACACCGGGCTGGCAAAGGGGAATCTGAACTCAATCACACACACACCGGGCTCGCAAAGGGGATTCTGAAATCGATCACACACACCGGGCTGGCAAAGGGGAATCTGAAATCGATCACACACACCGGGCTGGCAAAGGAGGATCTGAAATCGATCACACAAACACCGGGCTGGCAAAGGGGAATCTGAAATCGATCACACACACCGGGCTGGCAAAGGGGAATCTGAAATCGATCACACACACTGGGCAGGCAAAGGGGAATCTGAAATCGATCACACACACCGGGCTGGCAAAGGTGAATCTGAAATCGATCTCATAAGCGGGATGGCAAAAGAGAATCTGAAATCGATCACACACACCAGGCTGGCAAAGGGGAATCTGAAATTGATCACACACACACACCGGGCTGGCAATTGAGAATCAGAAATTGATCACACACACACCGGGCGGCAAAGGAGAATCTGAAATCGATCACACACACAGGGCTGGCAAAGGAGAATCTGAAATCGATCACACACACCGGGCTGGCAAAGGGGAATCTGAAATCGATCTCACACTCCAGGCTGGCAAAGGAGAGTCTGAAATCGATCACACACACCAGGCTGGCAAAGGAGGATCTGAAATCGATCACACACACCGGGCTGGCAAAGGAGGATGTGAAATCGATCACACACACACAGGGCTGGCAAAGGGGAATCTGAAATCGATCACACACACCAGGCTGGCAAAGGAGGATCTGAAATCGATCACACACACCGGGCTGGCAAAGGAGGATCTGAAATCAATCACACACACCAGGCTGGCAAAGGAGGATCTGAAATCGATCACACACACCAGGCTGGCAAAGGGGAATCTGAAATCGATCACACACACACCAGGCTGGCAAAGGGGAATCTGAAATCGATCACACACACACCAGGCTGGCAAAGGGGAATCTGAAATCGATCACACACACACCAGGCTGGCAAAGGAGAATCTGAAATCGATCAAACAGACACAGGGCTGGCAAAGGGGAATCTGAAATCGATCACACACACCGGGCTGGCAAAGGGGAATCTGAAATCGATCACACACACACCGGGCTGGCAAACGGGAATCCGAAATCGATCACACACACCAGGCTGGCAAAGGGGAATCTGAAATCAATCACACACACCAGGCTGGTAAAGGGGAATCTGAAATCGATCACACACACCAGGCTGGCAAAGGAGGATCTGAAATCGATCACACACACTGGGCTGGCAAAGGGGAATTTGAAATCAATCACACACAACGGGCTGGCAAAGGGGAATCTGAAATCGATCACACACACACCGGGCTGGCAAACGGGAATCCGAAATCGATCACACACACCAGGCTGGCAAAGGAGAATCTGAAATCGATCTCACACACACCAGGCTGGCAAAGGGAATCTGAAATCAATCACACACACCGGGCTGGCAAAGGGAATCTGAAATCAATCACACACACCGGGCTGGCAAAGGAGTATTTGAAATCGAACACATACACACACACACCGGGCCAGCAAAGGGGAATCTGAAATCGATCACACACACCGGGCTGGCAAAGGGGAGTCTGAAATCGATCTCACACACACACCAGGCTGGCAAAGGGGAATCTGAAATCGATCACACACACCGGGCTGGCAAAGGGAATCTGAAATTGATCACACACACCGGGCTGGCAAAGGGGAATCTGAAATCAATCACACACACCGGGCTGGCAAATGAGTATCTGAAATCGATCACACACACACCGGGCTGGGAAAGGGGAATCTGAAATCGATCTCACACACCAGGCTGGCAAAGGAGAATCGGAAATCGATCACACACACCGGGCTGGCAAAGGGGAATCTGAAATCGATCACACACACACCGGGCTGGGAAAGGGGAATCTGAAATCGATCTCACACACCAGGCTGGCAAAGGAGAATCGGAAATCGATCACACACACCGGGCTGGCAAAGGGAATCTGAAATCGATCTCACACACCAGGCTGGCAAAGGAGAATCGGAAATCGATCTCACACACCAGGCTGGCAAAGGAGAATCGGAAATCGATCACACACACCGGGCTGGCAAAGGGGAATCTGAAATCGATCACACACACCAGGCTGGCAAAGGAGAATCTGAAATCAATCACACACACCAGGCTGGCAAAGGGGAATCTGAAATCGATCACACACACCAGGCTGGCAAAGGAGGATCTGAAATCGATCACACACACTGGGCTGGCAAAGGGGAATTTGAAATCAATCACACACAACGGGCTGGCAAAGGGGAATCTGAAATCGATCACACACACACCGGGCTGGCAAACGGGAATCCGAAATCGATCACACACACCAGGCTGGCAAAGGAGAATCTGAAATCGATCTCACACACACCAGGCTGGCAAAGGGAATCTGAAATCAATCACACACACCGGGCTGGCAAAGGGAATCTGAAATCAATCACACACACCGGGCTGGCAAAGGAGTATTTGAAATCGAACACATACACACACACACCGGGCCAGCAAAGGGGAATCTGAAATCGATCACACACACCGGGCTGGCAAAGGGGAATCTGAAATCGATCACACACACACCAGGCTGGCAAAGGGGAATCTGAAATCAATCACACACACCGGGCTGGCAAAGGGAATCTGAAATTGATCACACACACCGGGCTGGCAAAGGGGAATCTGAAATCAATCACACACACCAGGCTGCCAAAGGAGAATCTGAAATCGATCACACACACACCGGGCTGGGAAAGGGGAATCTGAAATCGATCAAACACACACAGGGCTGGCAAAGGGGAATCTGAAATCGATCACACACACACCAGGCTGGCAAAGGGGAATCTGAAATCGATCACACACACACCGGGGTGGCAAAGGGGACTCTGAAGTTGATCACACACACCGGGCTGGCAAAGGGGAATCTGAAATCGATCACACATACCGGGCTGGCAAAGGGAATCTGAAATCGATCACACACACCGGGTGGCAAAGGGGAATCTGAAATCGATCACACACACACCGGGCTGGCAAAGGGGAATCTGAAATCGATCACACACACCAGGCTGCCAAAGGAGAATCTGAAATCTATCACACACACACCGGGCTGGGAAAGGGGAATCTGAAATCGATCTCACACACCGGGCTGGCAAAGGAGAATCGGGAATCGATCACACACACCGGGCTGGCAAAGGAGAATCTGAAATCTATCACACACGCACCGGGCTGGCAATAGAGAATCTGAAATCGCTCACACACACCGGGCTGGCAATGGAGAATCTGAAATCGATCACACACACCGGGCTGGCAAAGGGGAATCTGAAATCGATCACACACACACCAGGCTGGCAAAGGGGAATCTGAAATTGATCACACACACCGGGCTGGCAAAGGGGAATCCGAAATCAATCACAGACACTGGGCTGGCAAAGGAGTATCTGAAATCAATCACACACACACCGGGATGGCAAAGGGGAATCTGAAATCGATCACACACACACCAGGCTGGCAAAGGGGAATCTGAAATCGATCACACACACCAGGCTGGCAAAGGGGAATCTGAAATCGATCACACACACCAGGCTGGCAAAGGGGAATCTGAAATCAATCACACACACCGGGCTGGCAAATGAGTATCTGAAATCGATCACACACACACCGGGCTGGCAAAGGGGAATCTGAAATCGATCACACTCACACCGGGCTGGCAAAGTGGAATCTGAAATCAATTACAAACATAGCGGGCTGGCAAAGGGGAATCTGAAATCGATCACACACACTGGGCTAGCAAAGTGAAATCTGAAATCGATCACACACACACCGGGCTGGCAAAGGGGAATCTGAAATCGATCACACACACCGGGCTGGCAATGGAGAATCTGAAATCGATCACACACACCGGGCTGGCAAAGGAGAATCTGAACTCAATCACACACACACCGGGCTGGCAAAGGGGAATCTGAAATCGATCACACACACCGGGCTGGCAAAGGGGAATCTGAAATCGAGCATACACACCGGGCTGGCAATGGAGGATCTGAAATCGATCACACAAACACCGGGCTGGCAAAGGGGAATCTGAAATCGATCACACACACCGGGCTGGCAAAGGTGAATCTGAAATCAATCTCATAAGCGGGATGGCAAAGGAGAATCTGAAATCGATCACACACACCAGGCTGGCAAAGGGTAATCTGAAATTGATCACACACACACACCGGGCTGGCAATTGAGAATCAGAAATTGATCACACACACACCGGGCGGCAAAGGAGAATCTGAAATCGATCACACACACCGGGCTGCCAAAGGAGAATCTGAAATCTATCACACACACACCGGGCTGGGAAAGGGGAATCTGAAATCGATCTCACACACCGGGCTGGCAAAGGAGAATCGGAAATCGATCACACACACCGGGCTGGCAAAGGAGAATCTGAAATCTATCACACACGCACCGGGCTGGCAATAGAGAATCTGAAATCGCTCACACACACCGGGCTGGCAATGGAGAATCTGAAATCGATCACACACACCGGGCTGGCAAAGGGGAATCTGAAATCGATCACACACACACCAGGCTGGCAAAGGGGAATCCGAAATCAATCACAGACACAGGGCTGGCAAAGGAGTATGTGAAATCAATCACACACACACCGGGATGGCAAAGGGGAATCTGAAATCGATCACACACACACCAGGCTGGCAAAGGGGAATCTGAAATCGATCACACACACCAGGCTGGCAAAGGGGAATCTGAAATCGATCACACACACCAGGCTGGCAAAGGGGAATCTGAAATCAATCACACACACCGGGCTGGCAAATGAGTATCTGAAATCGATCACACACACACCGGGCTGGCAAAGGGGAATCTGAAATCGATCACACTCACACCGGGCTGGCAAAGTGGAATCTGAAATCAATTACAAACATAGCGGGCTGGCAAAGGGGAATCTGAAATCGATCACACACACCGGGCTGGCAATGGAGAATCTGAAATCGATCACACACACCGGGCTGGCAAAGGAGAATCTGAACTCAATCACACACACACCGGGCTGGCAAAGGGGAATCTGAAATCGATCACACACACCGGGCTGGCAAAGGGGAATCTGAAATCGAGCACACACACCGGGCTGGCAATGGAGGATCTGAAATCGATCACACAAACACCGGGCTGGCAAAGGGGAATCTGAAATCGATCACACACACCGGGCTGGCAAAGGTGAATCTGAAATCAATCTCATAAGCGGGATGGCAAAGGAGAATCTGAAATCGATCACACACACCAGGCTGGCAAAGGGTAATTTGAAATTGATCACACACACACACCGGGCTGGCAATTGAGAATCAGAAATTGATCACACACACACCGGGCGGCAAAGGAGAATCTGAAATCGATCACACACACCGGGCTGGCAAAGGTGAATCTGAAATCAATCTCATAAGCGGGATGGCAAAGGAGAATCTGAAATCGATCACACACACCAGGCTGGCAAAGGGTAATCTGAAATTGATCACACACACACACCGGGCTGGCAATTGAGAATCAGAAATTGATCACACACACACCGGGCGGCAAAGGAGAATCTGAAATCGATCACACACACAGGGCTGGCAAAGGAGAATCTGAAATCAATCACACACACCGGGCTGGCAAAGGGGAATCTGAAATCGATCTCACACTCCAGGCTGGCAAAGGAGAGTCTGAAATCGATCACACACACCAGGCTGGCAAAGGAGGATCTGAAATCGATCACACACACCGGGCTGGCAAAGGAGGATCTGAAATCAATCACACACACCAGGCTGGCAAAGGAGGATCTGAAATCGATCACACACACCGGGCTGGCAAAGGAGGATGTGAAATCGATCACACACACACAGGGCTGGCAAAGGGGAATCTGAAATCGATCACACACACCGGGCTGGCAAAGGGGAATCTGAAATCGATCACACACACCAGTCTGGCAAAGGAGAATCTGAAATCGATCAAACACACACAGGGCTGGCAAAGGGGAATCTGAAATCGATCACACACACACCAGGCTGGCAAAGGGGAATCTGAAATCGATCACACACACACCGGGCTGGCAAAGGGGAATCTGAAATCGATCACACACACACCGGGCTGGCAAAGGGGAATCTGAAATCGATCACACACACACCGGGCTGGCAAAGGGGAATCTGAAATCGATCACACACACACTGGGCTGGCAAACGGGAATCCGAAATCGATCACACATACCAGGCTGGCAAAGGGGAATCTGAAATCAATCACACACACCAGGCTGGCAAAGGGGAATCTGAAATCGATCACACACACCAGGCTGGCAAAGGAGGATCTGAAATCGATCACACACACCGGGCTGGCAAAGGGGAATCTGAAATCAATCACACACACCGGACTGGCAAAGGGGAATCTGAAATCGATCACACACACCAGGCTGGCAAAGGAGTAGTTGAAATCGAACACATACAAACACACACCGGGCCGGCAAAGGGGAATCTGAAATCGATCACACACACCGGGCTGGCAAAGGGGAATCTGAAATCGATCACACACACCGGGCTGGCAAAGGGAATCTGAAATCGATCACACACACCGGGCTGGCAAAGGGGAATCTGAAATCGATCACACACACACCAGGCTGGCAAAGGGGAATCTGAAATTGATCACACACACCGGGCTGGCAAAGGGGAATCTGAAATCGATCACACACACACCAGGCTGGCAAAGGGGAATCTGAAATTGATCACACACACCGGGCTGGCAAAGGGGAATCTGAACTCAATCACACACACACCGGGCTCGCAAAGGGGAATCTGAAATCGATCACACACACCGGGCTGGCAAAGGGGAATCTGAAATCGATCACACACACCGGGCTGGCAAAGGAGGATCTGAAATCGATCACACAAACACCGGGCTGGCAAAGGGGAATCTGAAATCGATCACACACACAGGGCTGGCAAAGGGGAATCTGAAATCGATCACACACACTGGGCTGGCAAAGGGGAATCTGAAATCGATCACACACACCGGGCTGGCAAAGGTGAATCTGAAATCGATCTCATAAGCGGGATGGCAAAAGAGAATCTGAAATCGATCACACACACCAGGCTGGCAAAGGGGAATCTGAAATTGATCACACACACACACCGGGCTGGCAATTGAGAATCAGAAATTGATCACACACACACCGGGCGGCAAAGGAGAATCTGAAATCGATCACACACACAGGGCTGGCAAAGGAGAATCTGAAATCGATCACACACACCGGGCTGGCAAAGGGGAATCTGAAATCGATCTCACACTCCAGGCTGGCAAAGGAGAGTCTGAAATCGATCACACACACCAGGCTGGCAAAGGAGGATCTGAAATCGAACACACACACCGGGCTGGCAAAGGAGAATCTGAAATCGATCACACACACACAGGGCTGGCAAAGGGGAATCTGAAATCGATCACACACACCAGGCTGGCAAAGGAGGATCTGAAATCGATCACACACACTGGGCTGGCAAAGGAGGATCTGAAATCAATCACACACACCAGGCTGGCAAAGGAGGATCTGAAATCGATCACACACACCAGGCTGGCAAAGGGGAATCTGAAATCGATCACACACACACCAGGCTGGCAAAGGGGAATCTGAAATCGATCACACACACACCAGGCTGGCAAAGGGGAATCTGAAATCGATCACACCCACACCAGGCTGGCAAAGGAGAATCTGAAATCGATCAAACAGACACAGGGCTGGCAAAGGGGAATCTGAAATCGATCACACACACCGGGCTGGCAAAGGGGAATCTGAAATCGATCACACACACACCGGGCTGGCAAACGGGAATCCGAAATCGATCACACACACCAGGCTGGCAAAGGGGAATCTGAAATCAATCACACACACCAGGCTGGCAAAGGGGAATCTGAAATCGATCACACACACCAGGCTGGCAAAGGAGGATCTGAAATCGATCACACACACACCGGGCGGGCAAAGGGGAATTTGAAATCAATCACACACAACGGGCTGGCAAAGGGGAATCTGAAATCGATCACACACACCGGGCTGGCAAATGAGTATCTGAAATCGATCACACACACACCGGGCTGGGAAAGGGGAATCTGAAATCGATCTCACACACCAGGCTGGCAAAGGAGGATCTGAAATCGATCACACACACCGGGCTGGCAAAGGAGGATCTGAAATCAATCACACACACCAGGCTGGCAAAGGAGGATCTGAAATCGATCACACACACCGGGCTGGCAAAGGAGGATGTGAAATCGATCACACACACACAGGGCTGGCAAAGGGGAATCTGAAATCGATCACACACACCGGGCTGGCAAAGGGGAATCTGAAATCGATCACACACACCGGTCTGGCAAAGGAGCATCTGAAATCGATCAAACACACACAGGGCTGGCAAAGGGGAATCTGAAATCGATCACACACACACCAGGCTGGCAAAGGGGAATCTGAAATCGATCACACACACACCGGGCTGGCAAAGGGGAATCTGAAATCGATCACACACACACCGGGCTGGCAAAGGGGAATCTGAAATCGATCACACACACACCGGGCTGGCAAAGGGGAATCTGAAATCGATCACACACACACTGGGCTGGCAAACGGGAATCCGAAATCGATCACACATACCAGGCTGGCAAAGGGGAATCTGAAATCAATCACACACACCAGGCTGGCAAAGGGGAATCTGAAATCGATCACACACACCAGGCTGGCAAAGGAGGATCTGAAATCGATCACACACACCGGGCTGGCAAAGGGGAATCTGAAATCAATCACACACACCGGACTGGCAAAGGGGAATCTGAAATCGATCACACACACCAGGCTGGCAAAGGAGTAGTTGAAATCGAACACATACACACACACACCGGGCCGGCAAAGGGGAATCTGAAATCGATCACACACACCGGGCTGGCAAAGGGGAATCTGAAATCGATCACACACACCGGGCTGGCAAAGGGAATCTGAAATCGATCACACACACCGGGCTGGCAAAGGGGAATCTGAAATCGATCACACACACACCAGGCTGGCAAAGGGGAATCTGAAATTGATCACACACACCGGGCTGGCAAAGGGGAATCTGAAATCGATCACACACACACCAGGCTGGCAAAGGGGAATCTGAAATTGATCACACACACCGGGCTGGCAAAGGGGAATCTGAACTCAATCACACACACACCGGGCTCGCAAAGGGGAATCTGAAATCGATCACACACACCGGGCTGGCAAAGGGGAATCTGAAATCGATCACACACACCGGGCTGGCAAAGGAGGATCTGAAATCGATCACACAAACACCGGGCTGGCAAAGGGGAATCTGAAATCGATCACACACACAGGGCTGGCAAAGGGGAATCTGAAATCGATCACACACACTGGGCTGGCAAAGGGGAATCTGAAATCGATCACACACACCGGGCTGGCAAAGGTGAATCTGAAATCGATCTCATAAGCGGGATGGCAAAAGAGAATCTGAAATCGATCACACACACCAGGCTGGCAAAGGGGAATCTGAAATTGATCACACACACACACCGGGCTGGCAATTGAGAATCAGAAATTGATCACACACACACCGGGCGGCAAAGGAGAATCTGAAATCGATCACACACACAGGGCTGGCAAAGGAGAATCTGAAATCGATCACACACACCGGGCTGGCAAAGGGGAATCTGAAATCGATCTCACACTCCAGGCTGGCAAAGGAGAGTCTGAAATCGATCACACACACCAGGCTGGCAAAGGAGGATCTGAAATCGAACACACACACCGGGCTGGCAAAGGAGGATCTGAAATTAATCACACACACCAGGCTGGCAAAGGAGGATCTGAAATCGATCACACACACCGGGCTGGCAAAGGAGGATGTGAAATCGATCACACACACACAGGGCTGGCAAAGGGGAATCTGAAATCGATCACACACACCAGGCTGGCAAAGGAGGATCTGAAATCGATCACACACACTGGGCTGGCAAAGGAGGATCTGAAATCAATCACACACACCAGGCTGGCAAAGGAGGATCTGAAATCGATCACACACACCAGGCTGGCAAAGGGGAATCTGAAATCGATCACACACACACCAGGCTGGCAAAGGGGAATCTGAAATCGATCACACACACACCAGGCTGGCAAAGGGGAATCTGAAATCGATCACACACACACCAGGCTGGCAAAGGAGAATCTGAAATCGATCAAACAGACACAGGGCTGGCAAAGGGGAATCTGAAATCGATCACACACACCGGGCTGGCAAAGGGGAATCTGAAATCGATCACACACACACCGGGCTGGCAAACGGGAATCCGAAATCGATCACACACACCAGGCTGGCAAAGGGGAATCTGAAATCAATCACACACACCAGGCTGGCAAAGGGGAATCTGAAATCGATCACACACACCAGGCTGGCAAAGGAGGATCTGAAATCGATCACACACACTGGGCTGGCAAAGGGGAATTTGAAATCAATCACACACAACGGGCTGGCAAAGGGGAATCTGAAATCGATCACACACACACCGGGCTGGCAAACGGGAATCCGAAATCGATCACACACACCAGGCTGGCAAAGGGAATCTGAAATCGATCTCACACACCGGGCTGGCAAAGGGAATCTGAAATCAATCACACACACCGGGCTGGCAAAGGAGTATTTGAAATCGAACACATACACACACACACCGGGCCAGCAAAGGGGAATCTGAAATCGATCACACACACCGGGCTGGCAAAGGGGAATCTGAAATCGATCACACACACACCAGGCTGGCAAAGGGGAATCTGAAATCGATCACACACACCGGGCTGGCAAAGGGAATCTGAAATTGATCACACACACCGGGCTGGCAAAGGGGAATCTGAAATCAATCACACACACCGGGCTGGCAAATGAGTATCTGAAATCGATCACACACACACCGGGCTGGGAAAGGGGAATCTGAAATCGATCTCACACACCAGGCTGGCAAAGGAGAATCGGAAATCGATCACACACACCGGGCTGGCAAAGGGGAATCTGAAATCGATCACACACACCGGGCTGGCAAAGGGAATCTGAAATTGATCACACACACCGGGCTGGCAAAGGGGAATCTGAAATCGATCACACACACCAGGCTGGCAAAGGGGAATCTGAAATCGATCACACACACCAGGCTGGCAAAGGGGAATCTGAAATCGATCACACACACCGGGCTGGCAAAGGAGGATCTGAAATCGATCACACACACTGGGCTGGCAAAGGGGAATTAGAAATCAATCACACACTGGGCTGGCAAAGGGGAATCTGAAATCGATCACACACACACCGGGCTGGCAAACGGGAATCCGAAATCGATCACACACACCAGGCTGGCAAAGGAGAATCTGAAATCGATCTCACACACACCAGGCTGGCAAAGGGAATCTGAAATCAGTCACACACACCGGGCTGGCAAAGGGAATCTGAAATCAATCACACACACCGGGCTGGCAAAGGAGCATTTGAAATCGAACACATACACACACACACCGGGCCAGCAAAGGGGAATCTGAAATCGATCACACACACCGGGCTGGCAAAGGGGAATCTGAAATCGATCACACACACACCAGGCTGGCAAAGGGGAATCTGAAATCAATCACACACACCGGGCTGGCAAAGGGAATCTGAAATTGATCACACACACCGGGCTGGCAAAGGGGAATCTGAAATCAATCACACACACCGGGCTGGCAAATGAGTATCTGAAATCGATCACACACACACCGGGCTGGGAAAGGGGAATCTGAAATCGATCTCACACACCAGGCTGGCAAAGGAGAATCGGAAATCGATCACACACACCGGGCTGGCAAAGGGGAATCTGAAATCGATCACACACACACCGGGCTGGGAAAGGGGAATCTGAAATCGATCTCACACACCAGGCTGGCAAAGGAGAATCGGAAATCGATCACACACACCGGGCTGGCAAAGGAGAATCTGAAATCTATCACACACACACCGGGCTGGCAATAGAGAATCTGAAATCGATCACACACACCGGGCTGGCAATGGAGAATCTGAAATCGATCACACACACCGGGCTGGCAAAGGGGAATCTGAAATCGATCTCACACTCCAGGCTGGCAAAGGGGAATCTGAAATCGATCACACACACCGGGCTGGCAAAGGAGAATCTGAAATCTATCACACACACACCGGGCTGGCAATAGAGAATCTGAAATCGATCACACACACCGGGCTGGCAATGGAGAATCTGAAATCGATCACACACACCGGGCTGGCAAAGGGGAATCTGAAATCGATCTCACACTCCAGGTTGGCAAAGGGGAATCTGAAATCGATCACACACACCAGGCTGGCAAAGGAGAATCGGAAATCGATCACACACACCGGGCTGGCAAAGGAGAATCTGAAATCTATCACACACACACCGGGCTGGCAATAGAGAATCTGAAATCGATCACACACACCGGGCTGGCAATGGAGAATCTGAAATCGATCACACACACCGGGCTGGCAAAGGGGAATCTGAAATCGATCTCACACTCCAGGCTGGCAAAGGGGAATCTGAAATCAATCACACACACACCGGGCTGGCAAAGGAGTATCTGAAATCAATCACACACACACCGGGATGGCAAAGGGGAATCTGAAATCGATCACACACACACCAGGCTGGCAAAGGGGAATCTGAAATCGATCACACACACCAGGCTGGCAAAGAGGAATCTGAAATTGATCACACACACCGGGCTGGCAAAGGGGAATCTGAAATCAATCACACACACCGGGCTGGCAAATGAGTATCTGAAATCGATCACACACACACCGGGCTGGCAAAGGGGAATCTGAAATCGATCACACTCACACCGGGCTGGCAATGGGGAATCTGAAATCGATCACAAACATAGCGGGCTGGCAAAGGGGAATCTGAAATCGATCACACACACCGGGCTGGCAAAGGGGAATCTGAAATCGATCACACACACACCGGGCTGGCAAACGGGAATCTGAAATCGATCACACATACCGGGCTGGCAAAGGGGAATCGGAAATCAATCACACACACCGGGCTGGCAAAGGAGAATCTGAAATCGATCACACACACCGGGCTGGCAAAGGGGAATGTGAAATCGATCACACTCACACCGGGCTGGCAAAGGGGAATCTGAAATCGATCACACACACCGGGCAGGCAAAGGGGAATCTGAAATCGATCAACAACACACCAGGCTGGCAAAGGAGAATCTGAAATCTATCACACACGCACCGCGCTGGCAATAGAGAATCTGAAATCGATCACACACACCGGGCTGGCAATGGAGAATCTGAAATCGATCACACACACCGGGCTGGCAAAGGGGAATCTGAAATCGATCACACACACAACAGGCTGGCAAAGGGGAATCTGAAATTGATCACACACACCGGGCTGGCAAAGGGGAATCTGAAATCAATCACACACACTGGGCTGGCAAAGGAGTATCTGAAATCAATCACACACACACCGGGATGGCAAAGGGGAATCTGAAATCGATCACACACACACCAGGCTGGCAAAGGAGAATCTGAAATCGATCACACACACACCGGGTTGGCAAAGGGGAATCTGAAATCGATCACACACACACCAGGTTGGCAAAGGGGAATCTGAAATCAATCACACACACCGGGCTGGCAAATGAGTATCTGAAATCTATCACACACACAACGGGCTGGCAAAGGGGAATCTGAAATCGATCACACACACCGGGCTGTCAAAGGGGAATCTGAAATCGATCACACACACACCGGGCTGGCAAAGGGGAATCTGAAATCGATCACACTCACACCGGGCTGGCAAAGGGGAATCTGAAATCGATCACACAAACACCGGGCTGGCAAATGCGAATCTGAAATCGATCACACACATAGCGGGCTGGCAAAGGGGAATCTGAAATCAATCACACACACACCGGGCTGGCAAAGGAGAATCTGAAATCAATCACACACACACCGGGCTGGCAAAGGGGGATCTAAATTCGAACACACACACCGTGCTGGCAAAGGAGGATTTGAAATCGATCACACACACCAGGCTGGCAAAGGAGGATCTGAAATCGATCACACAAACCGGGCTGGCAATGGGGAATCTGAAATCGATCACACACACACCGGGCTGGCAAAGGAGAATCTGAAATAAATCACACACACACCGGGCTGGCAAAGGGGAATCTGAAATCGATCACACACACCGGGCTGGCAAAGGGGAATCTGAAATCAATCACACACACCGGGCTGGCAAAGGGGAATCTGAAATCGATCACACACACCGGGCTGGCAAAGGTGAATCTGAAATCGATCTCATAAGCGGGATGGTAAAGGAGAATCTGAAATCGATCACACACACCAGGCTGGCAAAGGGGAATCTGAAATTGATCACACACACACACGGGGCTGGCAAATGAGAATCAGAAATTGATCACACACACACCGGGCGGCAAAGCAGAATCTGAAATCGATCACACACACAGGGCTGGCAAAGGAGAATCTGAAATCGATCACACACACCGGGCTGGCAAAGGGGAATCTGAAATCGATCACACACACCGGGCTGGCAAAGGAGGATCTGAAATCAATCACACACACCAGGCTGGCAAAGGAGGATCTGAAATCGATCACACACACCGGGCTGGCAAAGGAGGATGTGAAATCGATCACACACACACCGGGCTGGCAAAGGAGGATCTGAAATCGATCACACACACCGGGCTGGCAAAGGAGAATCTGAAATCGATCACACACACCGGGCTGGCAGAGGGGAGTCTGAAATCGATCACACACACCAGGCTGGCAAAGGGGAATCTGAAATTGATCATATACACACCGGGCTGGCAAAGGAGAATCTGAAATCGATCACACACACCGGGCTGGCTAAAGGGGAATCTGAAATCGATCACACACACACCGAGCTGGCAAAGGGAATCGGAAATCGATCACACACACACCAGGCTGGCAAAGGGAATCTGAAATCGATCACACACACCGGGCTGGCAAAGGGGAATCTGAAATCGATCATACACACACCGGGCTGGCAAAGGAGGATCTGAAATCGATCACACACAACGGGCTGGCAAAGGGGAATCTGAAATCGATCACACACACACCAGGCTGGCAAAGGGGAATCTGAAATCGATCACACACACCAGGCTGGCAAAGGAGGATCTCAAATCGATCACACACACCGGGCTGGCAAAGGGGAATCTGAAATCGATCACACACACCGGGCTGGCAAAGGGGAATCTGAAATCGAACACACACACCGGGCTGACAAAGGGGAATCTGAAATCAATCACACACACCGGGCTGGCAAAGGGGAATCTGAAATCGATCACACACACCGGGCTGGCAAAGAAGTATTTGAAATCGAACACACACACACACCGGGCCGGCAAATGGGAATCAGAAATCGATCACACACACCGGGCTGGGAAAGGGGAATCTGAAATCGATCTCACACACCGGGCTGGCAAAGGAGGATCTGAAATCGATCACACAAACACCGGGCTGGCAAAGGGGAATCTGAAATCGATCACACACACACCGGGCTGGGAAAGGGGAATCTGAAATCGATCTCACACACCGGGCTGGCAAAGGAGAATCGGAAATCGATCACACACACCGGGCTGGCAAAGGGGAATCTGAAATCTATCACACACACTGGGCTGGCAAAGGGGAATCTGAAATCGATCTCACACTCCAGGCTGGCAAAGGAGAATCGGAAATCGATCACACACACCGGGCTGGCAAAGGAGAATCTGAAAACTATCACACACACACCGGGCTGGCAATAGAGAATCTGAAATCGATCACACACACCGGGCTGGCAATGGAGAATCTGAAATCGATCATACACACCGGGCTGGCAAAGGGGAATCTGAAATCGATCTCACACTCCAGGCTGGCAAAGGGGAATCTGAAATCGATCACACACACCGGGCTGGCAAAGTAGAATCCGAAATCGATCACACACACCGGGCTGGCAAAGGAGAATCTGAAATCTATCACACACACACCGGGCTGGCAATAGAGAATCTGAAATCGATCACACACACCGGGCTGGCAATGGAGAATCTGAAATCGATCACACACACCGGGCTGGCAAAGGGGAATCTGAAATCGATCTCACACTCCAGGCTGGCAAAGGGGAATCTGAAATCGATCACACACACCAGGCTGGCAAAGGAGAATCCGAAATCGATCACACACACCGGGCTGGCAAAGGAGAATCTGAAATCTATCACACACACACCGGGCTGGCAATAGAGAATCTGAAATCGATCACACACACCGGGCTGGCAATGGAGAATCTGAAATCGATCACACACACCGGGCTGGCAAAGGGGAATCTGAAATCGATCTCACACTCCAGGCTGGCAAAGGGGAATCTGAAATCGATCACACACACCAGGCTGGCAAAGGAGAATCGGAAATCGATCACACACACCGGGCTGGCAAAGGAGAATCTGAAATCTATCACACACACACCGGGCTGGCAATAGAGAATCTGAAATCGATCACACACACCGGGCTGGCAATGGAGAATCTGAAATCGATCACACACACCGGGCTGGCAAAGGGGAATCTGAAATCGATCTCACACTCCAGGCTGGCAAAGGGGAATCTGAAATTAATCACACACACACCGGGCTGGCAAAGGAGTTTCTGAAATCAATCACACACACACCGGGATGGCAAAGGGGAATCTGAAATCGATCACACACACACCAGGCTGGCAAAGGGGAATCTGAAATCGATCACACACACCAGGCTGGCAAAGAGGAATCTGAAATTGATCACACACACCGGGCTGGCAAAGGGGAATCTGAAATCAATCACACACACCGGGCTGGCAAATGAGTATCTGAAATCAATCACACACACACCGGGCTGGCAAAGGGGAATCTGAAATCGATCACACTCACACCGGGCTGGCAATGGGGAATCTGAAATCGATCACAAACATAGCGGGCTGGCAAAGGGGAATCTGAAATCGATCACACACACCGGGCTGGCAAAGGGGAATCTGAAATCGATCACACACACACCGGGCTGGCAAACGGGAATCTGAAATCGATCACACATACCGGGCTGGCAAAGGGGAATCGGAAATCAATCACACACACCGGGCTGGCAAAGGAGAATCTGAAATCGATCACACACACCGGGCTGGCAAAGGGGAATGTGAAATCGATCACACTCACACCGGGCTGGCAAAGGGGAATCTGAAATCGATCAACAACACACCAGGCTGGCAAAGGAGAATCTGAAATCTATCACACACGCACCGCGCTGGCAATAGAGAATCTGAAATCGATCACACACACCGGGCTGGCAATGGAGAATCTGAAATCGATCACACACACCGGGCTGGCAAAGGGAAATCTGAAATCGATCACACACACACCAGGCTGGCAAAGGGGAATCTGAAATTGATCACACACACCGGGCTGGCAAAGGGGAATCTGAAATCAATCACACACACTGGGCTGGCAAAGGAGTATCTGAAATCAATCACACACACACCGGGATGGCAAATGCGAATCTGAAATCGATCACACACATAGCGGGCTGGCAAAGGGGAATCTGAAATCAATCACACACACACCGGGCTGGCAAAGGAGAATCTGAAATCAATCACACACACACCGGGCTGGCAAAGGGGGATCTAAAATCGAACACACACACCGGGCTGGCAAAGGAGGATTTGAAATCGATCACACACACCAGGCTGGCAAAGGAGGATCTGAAATCGATCACACACACAGGGCTGGCAAAGGAGAATCTGAAATCGATCACACACACCGGGCTGGCAAAGGGGAATCTGAAATCGATCACACACACCGGGCTGGCAAAGGAGGATCTGAAATCAATCACACACACCAGGCTGGCAAAGGAGGATCTGAAATCGATCACACACACCGGGCTGGCAAAGGAGGATGTGAAATCGATCACACACACACCGGGCTGGCAAAGGAGGATCTGAAATCGATCACACACACCGGGCTGGCAAAGGAGAATCTGAAATCGATCACACACACCGGGCTGGCAGAGGGGAGTCTGAAATCGATCACACACACCAGGCTGGCAAAGGGGAATCTGAAATTGATCATATACACACCGGGCTGGCAAAGGAGAATCTGAAATCGATCACACACACCGGGCTGGCTAAAGGGGAATCTGAAATCGATCACACACACACCGAGCTGGCAAAGGGAATCGGAAATCGATCACACACACTGGGCTGGCAAAGGGAATCTGAAATCGATCACACACACCGGGCTGGCAAAGGGGAATCTGAAATCGATCATACACACACCGGGCTGGCAAAGGAGGATCTGAAATCGATCACACACAACGGGCTGGCAAAGGGGAATCTGAAATCGATCACACACACACCAGGCTGGCAAAGGGGAATCTGAAATCGATCACACACACCAGGCTGGCAAAGGAGGATCTCAAATCGATCACACACACCGGGCTGGCAAAGGGGAATCTGAAATCGATCACACACACCGGGCTGGCAAAGGGGAATCTGAAATCGAACACACACACCGGGCTGACAAAGGGGAATCTGAAATCAATCACACACACCGGGCTGGCAAAGGGGAATCTGAAATCGATCACACACACCGGGCTGGCAAAGAAGTATTTGAAATCGAACACACACACACACCGGGCCGGCAAATGGGAATCTGAAATCGATCACACACACCGGGCTGGGAAAGGGGAATCTGAAATCGATCTCACACACCGGGCTGGCAAAGGAGGATCTGAAATCGATCACACAAACACCGGGCTGGCAAAGGGGAATCTGAAATCGATCACACACACACCGGGCTGGGAAAGGGGAATCTGAAATCGATCTCACACACCGGGCTGGCAAAGGAGAATCGGAAATCGATCACACACACCGGGCTGGCAAAGGGGAATCTGAAATCTATCACACACACTGGGCTGGCAAAGGGGAATCTGAAATCGATCTCACACTCCAGGCTGGCAAAGGAGAATCGGAAATCGATCACACACACCGGGCTGGCAAAGGAGAATCTGAAAACTATCACACACACACCGGGCTGGCAATAGAGAATCTGAAATCGATCACACACACCGGGCTGGCAATGGAGAATCTGAAATCGATCACACACACCGGGCTGGCAAAGGGGAATCTGAAATCGATCTCACACTCCAGGCTGGCAAAGGGGAATCTGAAATCGATCACACACACCGGGCTGGCAAAGGAGAATCCGAAATCGATCACACACACCGGGCTGGCAAAGGAGAATCTGAAATCTATCACACACACACCGGGCTGGCAATAGAGAATCTGAAATCGATCACACACACCGGGCTGGCAATGGAGAATCTGAAATCGATCACACACACCGGGCTGGCAAAGGGGAATCTGAAATCGATCTCACACTCCAGGCTGGCAAAGGGGAATCTGAAATCGATCACACACACCAGGCTGGCAAAGGAGAATCCGAAATCGATCACACACACCGGGCTGGCAAAGGAGAATCTGAAATCTATCACACACACACCGGGCTGGCAATAGAGAATCTGAAATCGATCACACACACCGGGCTGGCAATGGAGAATCTGAAATCGATCACACACACCGGGCTGGCAAAGGGGAATCTGAAATCGATCTCACACTCCAGGCTGGCAAAGGGGAATCTGAAATCGATCACACACACCAGGCTGGCAAAGGAGAATCGGAAATCGATCACACACACCGGGCTGGCAAAGGAGAATCTGAAATCTATCACACACACACCGGGCTGGCAATAGAGAATCTGAAATCGATCACACACACCGGGCTGGCAATGGAGAATCTGAAATCGATCACACACACCGGGCTGGCAAAGGGGAATCTGAAATCGATCTCACACTCCAGGCTGGCAAAGGGGAATCTGAAATTAATCACACACACACCGGGCTGGCAAAGGAGTTTCTGAAATCAATCACACACACACCGGGATGGCAAAGGGGAATCTGAAATCGATCACACACACACCAGGCTGGCAAAGGGGAATCTGAAATCGATCACACACACCAGGCTGGCAAAGAGGAATCTGAAATTGATCACACACACCGGGCTGGCAAAGGGGAATCTGAAATCAATCACACACACCGGGCTGGCAAATGAGTATCTGAAATCAATCACACACACACCGGGCTGGCAAAGGGGAATCTGAAATCGATCACACTCACACCGGGCTGGCAATGGGGAATCTGAAATCGATCACAAACATAGCGGGCTGGCAAAGGGGAATCTGAAATCGATCACACACACCGGGCTGGCAAAGGGGAATCTGAAATCGATCACACACACACCGGGCTGGCAAACGGGAATCTGAAATCGATCACACATACCGGGCTGGCAAAGGGGAATCGGAAATCAATCACACACACCGGGCTGGCAAAGGAGAATCTGAAATCGATCACACACACCGGGCTGGCAAAGGGGAATGTGAAATCGATCACACTCACACCGGGCTGGCAAAGGGGAATCTGAAATCGATCAACAACACACCAGGCTGGCAAAGGAGAATCTGAAATCTATCACACACGCACCGCGCTGGCAATAGAGAATCTGAAATCGATCACACACACCGGGCTGGCAATGGAGAATCTGAAATCGATCACACACACCGGGCTGGCAAAGGGGAATCTGAAATCGATCACACACACACCAGGCTGGCAAAGGGGAATCTGAAATTGATCACACACACCGGGCTGGCAAAGGGGAATCTGAAATCAATCACACACACTGGGCTGGCAAAGGAGTATCTGAAATCAATCACACACACACCGGGATGGCAAATGCGAATCTGAAATCGATCACACACATAGCGGGCTGGCAAAGGGGAATCTGAAATCAATCACACACACACCGGGCTGGCAAAGGAGAATCTGAAATCAATCACACACACACCGGGCTGGCAAAGGGGGATCTAAAATCGAACACACACACCGGGCTGGCAAAGGAGGATTTGAAATCGATCACACACACCAGGCTGGCAAAGGAGGATCTGAAATCGATCACACAAACCGGGCTGGCAATGGGGAATCTGAAATCGATCACACACACACCGGGCTGGCAAAGGAGAATCTGAAATAAATCACACACACACCGGGCTGGCAAAGGGGAATCTGAAATCGATCACACACACCGGGCTGGCAAAGGGGAATCTGAAATCGATCACACACATAGCGGGCTGGCAAAGGGGAATCTGAAATCGATCACACACACCGGGCTGGCAAAGGTGAATCTGAAATTGATCTCATAAGCGGGATGGTAAAGGAGAATCTGAAATCGATCACACACACCAGGCTGGCAAAAATGAATCTGAAATTGATCACACACACACCCCGGGCTGGCAAATGAGAATCAGAAATTGATCACACACACACCGGGCGGCAAAGGAGAATCTGAAATCGATCACACACACAGGGCTGGCAAAGGAGAATCTGAAATCGATCACACACACCGGGCTGGCAAAGGGGAATCTGAAATCGATCACACACACCGGGCTGGCAAAGGAGGATCTGAAATCAATCACACACACCAGGCTGGCAAAGGAGGATCTGAAATCGATCACACACACCGGGCTGGCAAAGGAGGATGTGAAATCGATCACACACACACCGGGCTGGCAAAGGAGGATCTGAAATCGATCACACACACCGGGCTGGCAAAGGAGAATCTGAAATCGATCACACACACCGGGCTGGCAGAGGGGAGTCTGAAATCGATCACACACACCAGGCTGGCAAAGGGGAATCTGAAATTGATCATATACACACCGGGCTGGCAAAGGAGAATCTGAAATCGATCACACACACCGGGCTGGCTAAAGGGGTATCTGAAATCGATCACACACACACCGAGCTGGCAAAGGGAATCGGAAATCGATCACACACACTGGGCTGGCAAAGGGAATCTGAAATCGATCACACACACCGGGCTGGCAAAGGGGAATCTGAAATCGATCATACACACACCGGGCTGGCAAAGGAGGATCTGAAATCGATCACACACAACGGGCTGGCAAAGGGGAATCTGAAATCGATCACACACACACCAGGCTGGCAAAGGGGAATCTGAAATCGATCACACACACCAGGCTGGCAAAGGAGGATCTGAAATCGATCACACACACCGGGCTGGCAAAGGGGAATCTGAAATCGATCACACACACCGGGCTGGCAAAGGGGAATCTGAAATCGAACACACACACCGGGCTGACAAAGGGGAATCTGAAATCAATCACACACACCGGGCTGGCAAAGGGGAATCTGAAATCGATCACACACACCGGGCTGGCAAAGAAGTATTTGAAATCGAACACACACACACACCGGGCCGGCAAATGGGAATCTGAAATCGATCACACACACCGGGCTGGGAAAGGGGAATCTGAAATCGATCTCACACACCGGGCTGGCAAAGGAGGATCTGAAATCGATCACACAAACACCGGCTGGCAAAGGGGAATCTGAAATCGATCACACACACACCGGGCTGGGAAAGGGGAATCTGAAATCGATCTCACACACCGGGCTGGCAAAGGAGAATCGGAAATCGATCACACACACCGGGCTGGCAAAGGGGAATCTGAAATCTATCACACACGCACCGGGCTGGCAATAGAGAATCTGAAATCGCTCACACACACCGGGCTGGCAATGGAGAATCTGAAATCGATCACACACACCGGGCTGGCAAAGGGGAATCTGAAATCGATCACACACACCAGGCTGGCAAAGGGGAATCTTAAATTGATCACACACACCGGGCTGGCAAAGGGGAATCCGAAATCAATCACAGACACTGGGCTGGCAAAGGAGTATCTGAAATCAATCACACACACACCGGGATGGCAAAGGGGAATCTGAAATCGATCACACACACACCAGGTTGGCAAAGGGGAATCTGAAATCGATCACACACACCAGGCTGGCAAAGGAGAATCTGAAATCGATCACACACACCGGGCTGGCAAAGGAGAATCTGAAATCGATCACACACACCGGGCTGGCAAAGGGGAATCTGAAATCAATCACACACACAGGGCTGGCAAATGAGTATCTGAAATCGATCACACACACACCGGGCTGGCAAAGGGGAATCTGAAATCGATCACACTCACACCGGGCTGGCAAAGGGGAATCTGAAATCGATCATACACACTGGGCTGGCAAAGGGAAATCTGAAATCGATCACACACACTGGGCTGGCAAAGGGGAATCTGAAATCGATCACACACACTGGGCTGGCAAAGGGGAATCTGAAATCGATCAAACACACACCAGGCTGGCAATGGAGAATCTGAAATCGATCACACACACCGGGCTGGCAAAGGAGAATCTGAACTCAATCACACACACACCGGGCTGGCAAAGGGGAATCTGAAATCGATCACACACACCGGGCTGGCAAAGGGGAATCTGAAATCGATCACACACACCGGGCTGGCAATGGAGGATCTGAAATCGATCACACAAACACCGGGCTGGCAAAGGGGAATCTGAAATCGATCACACACACCAGGCTGGCAAAGGGGAATCTGAAATCGATCACACACACTGGGCTGGCAAAGGGGAATCTGAAATCGATCACACACACCGGGCTGGCAAAGGGGAATCTGAAATTGATCACACACACACACCGGGCTGGCAATTGAGAATCAGAAATTGATCACACACACAACGGGCGGCAAAGGAGAATCTGAAATCGATCACACACACCGGGCTGGCAAGGGAGAATCTGAAATCGATCACACACACCGGGCTGGCAAAGGGGAATCTGAAATCGATCTCACACACCAGGCTGGCAAAGGAGGATGTGAAATCGATCACACACACACCGGACTGGCAAAGGAGGATCTGAAATCGATCACACACACAGGGCTGGCAAAGGAGAATCTGAAATCGATCACACAAACCGGGCTGGCAGAGGGGAGTCTGAAATCGATCACACACACCAGGCTGGCAAAGGGGAATCTGAAATTGATCATATACACACCAGGATGGCAAAGGAGAATCTGAAATCGATCACACACACCGGGCTGGCAAAGGGGAATCTGAAATCGATCACACACACACCGAGCTGGCAAAGGGGAATCTGAAATCGATCACACACACCAGGCTGGCAAAGGGGAATCTGAAATCGATCACACACACCAGGCTGGCAAAGGGAATCTGAAATCAATCACACACACCGGGCTGACAAAGGGGAATCTGAAATCGATCACACACACCGGGCTGGCAAAGAAGTATTTGAAATCGAACACACACACACACCCACTGGGCCGGCAAAGGGGAATCTGAAATCGATCACACACACCGGGCTGGCAAAGGGGAATCTGAAATCGATCACACACACCGGGGTGGCAAAGGGGACTCTGAAGTTGATCACACACACCGGGCTGGCAAAGGGGAATCTGAAATCGATCACACATACCGGGCTGGCAAAGGGAATCTGAAATCGATCACACACACCGGGTGGCAAAGGGGAATCTGAAATCGATCACACACACACCGGGCTGGCAAAGGGGAATCTGAAATCGATCACACACACCAGGCTGCCAAAGGAGAATCTGAAATCTATCACACACACACCGGGCTGGGAAAGGGGAATCTGAAATCGATCTCACACACCGGGCTGGCAAAGGAGAATCGGAAATCGATCACACACACCGGGCTGGCAAAGGAGAATCTGAAATCTATCACACACGCACCGGGCTGGCAATAGAGAATCTGAAATCGCTCACACACACCGGGCTGGCAATGGAGAATCTGAAATCGATCACACACACCGGGCTGGCAAAGGGGAATCTGAAATCGATCACACACACACCAGGCTGGCAAAGGGGAATCTGAAATTGATGACACACACCGGGCTGGCAAAGGGGAATCCGAAATCAATCACAGACACTGGGCTGGCAAAGGAGTATCTGAAATCAATCACACACACACCGGGAGGCAAAGGGGAATCTGAAATCGATCACACAAACACCAGGCTGGCAAAGGGGAATCTGAAATCGATCACACACACCAGGCTGGCAAAGGGGAATCTGAAATCGATCACACACACCAGGCTGGCAAAGGGGAATCTGAAATCAATCACACACACCGGGCTGGCAAATGAGTATCTGAAATCGATCACACACACACCGGGCTGGCAAAGGGGAATCTGAAATCGATCACACTCACACCGGGCTGGCAAAGGGGAATCTGAAATCAATTACAAACATAGCGGGCTGGCAAAGGGGAATCTGAAATCGATCACACACACTGGGCTAGCAAAGGGAAATCTGAAATCGATCACACACACACCGGGCTGGCAAAGGGGAATCTGAAATCGATCACACACACCGGGCTGGCAATGGAGAATCTGAAATCGATCACACACACCGGGCTGGCAAAGGAGAATCTGAACTCAATCACACACACACCGGGCTGGCAAAGGGGAACCTGAAATCGATCACACACACCGGGCTGGCAAAGGGGAATCTGAAATCGAGCACACACACCGGGCTGGCAATGGAGGATCTGAAATCGATCACACAAACACCGGGCTGGCAAAGGGGAATCTGAAATCGATCACACACACCGGGCTGGCAAAGGTGAATCTGAAATCGATCTCATAAGCGGGATGGCAAAGGAGAATCTGAAATCGATCACACACACCAGGCTGGCAAAGGGTAATCTGAAATTGATCACACACACACACCGGGCTGGCAATTGAGAATCAGAAATTGATCACACACACACCGGGCGGCAAAGGAGAATCTGAAATCGATCACACACACAGGGCTGGCAAAGGAGAATCTGAAATCGATCACACACACCGGGCTGGCAAAGGGGAATCTGAAATCGATCTCACACTCCAGGCTGGCAAAGGAGAGTCTGAAATCGATCACACACACCAGGCTGGCAAAGGAGGATCTGAAATCGATCACACACACCGGGCTGGCAAAGGAGGATCTGAAATCAATCACACACACCAGGCTGGCAAAGGAGGATCTGAAATCGATCACACAAACACCGGGCTGGCAAAGGAGGATGTGAAATCGATCACACACACACAGGGCTGGCAAAGGGGAATCTGAAATCGATCACACACACCGGGCTGGCAAAGGGGAATCTGAAATCAATTACAAACATAGCGGGCTGGCAAAGGGGAATCTGAAATCGATCACACACACTGGGCTAGCAAAGGGGAATCTGAAATCGATCACACACACACCGGGCTGGCAAAGGGGAATCTGAAATCGATCACACACACCGGGCTGGCAATGGAGAATCTGAAATCGATCACACACACACCAGGCTGGCAAAGGGGAATCTGAAATTGATGACACACACCGGGCTGGCAAAGGGGAATCCGAAATCAATCACAGACACTGGGCTGGCAAAGGAGTATCTGAAATCAATCACACACACACCGGGATGGCAAAGGGGAATCTGAAATCGATCACACAAACACCAGGCTGGCAAAGGGGAATCTGAAATCGATCACACACACCAGGCTGGCAAAGGGGAATCTGAAATCGATCACACACACCAGGCTGGCAAAGGGGAATCTGAAATCAATCACACACACCGGGCTGGCAAATGAGTATCTGAAATCGATCACACACACACCGGGCTGGCAAAGGGGAATCTGAAATCGATCACACTCACACCGGGCTGGCAAAGGGGAATCTGAAATCAATTACAAACATAGCGGGCTGGCAAAGGGGAATCTGAAATCGATCACACACACTGGGCTAGCAAAGGGAAATCTGAAATCGATCACACACACACCGGGCTGGCAAAGGGGAATCTGAAATCGATCACACACACCGGGCTGGCAATGGAGAATCTGAAATCGATCACACACACCGGGCTGGCAAAGGAGAATCTGAACTCAATCACACACACACCGGGCTGGCAAAGGGGAACCTGAAATCGATCACACACACCGGGCTGGCAAAGGGGAATCTGAAATCGAGCACACACACCGGGCTGGCAATGGAGGATCTGAAATCGATCACACAAACACCGGGCTGGCAAAGGGGAATCTGAAATCGATCACACACACCGGGCTGGCAAAGGTGAATCTGAAATCGATCTCATAAGCGGGATGGCAAAGGAGAATCTGAAATCGATCACACACACCAGGCTGGCAAAGGGTAATCTGAAATTGATCACACACACACACCGGGCTGGCAATTGAGAATCAGAAATTGATCACACACACACCGGGCGGCAAAGGAGAATCTGAAATCGATCACACACACAGGGCTGGCAAAGGAGAATCTGAAATCGATCACACACACCGGGCTGGCAAAGGGGAATCTGAAATCGATCTCACACTCCAGGCTGGCAAAGGAGAGTCTGAAATCGATCACACACACCAGGCTGGCAAAGGAGGATCTGAAATCGATCACACACACCGGGCTGGCAAAGGAGGATCTGAAATCAATCACACACACCAGGCTGGCAAAGGAGGATCTGAAATCGATCACACAAACACCGGGCTGGCAAAGGAGGATGTGAAATCGATCACACACACACAGGGCTGGCAAAGGGGAATCTGAAATCGATCACACACACCGGGCTGGCAAAGGGGAATCTGAAATCGATCACACACACCAGTCTGGCAAAGGAGAATCTGAAATCGATCAAACACACACCAGGCTGGCAAAGGGGAATCTGAAATCGATCACACACACCGGGCTGGCAAAGGGGAATCTGAAATCGATCACACACACCGGGCTGGCAATGGAGGATCTGAAATCGATCACACAAACACCGGCCTGGCAAAGGGGAATCTGAAATCGATCACACACACCAGGCTGGCAAAGGGGAATCTGAAATCGATCACACACACTGGGCTGGCAAAGGGGAATCTGAAATCGATCACACACACCGGGCTGGCAAAGGGGAATCTGAAATTGATCACACACACACACCGGGCTGGCAATTGAGAATCAGAAATTGATCACACACACAACGGGCGGCAAAGGAGAATCTGAAATCGATCACACACACCGGGCTGGCAAGGGAGAATCTGAAATCGATCACACACACCGGGCTGGCAAAGGGGAATCTGAAATCGATCTCACACACCAGGCTGGCAAAGGAGGATGTGAAATCGATCACACACACACCGGACTGGCAAAGGAGGATCTGTAATCGATCACACACACAGGGCTGGCAAAGGAGAATCTGAAATCGATCACACAAACCGGGCTGGCAGAGGGGAGTCTGAAATCGATCACACACACCAGGCTGGCAAAGGGGAATCTGAAATCGATCACACACACCGGGCTGGCAAAGGGGAATCTGAAATTGATCATATACACACCAGGCTGGCAAAGGAGAATCTGAAATCGATCACACACACCGGGCTGGCAAAGGGGAATCTGAAATCGATCACACACACACCGAGCTGGCAAAGGGGAATCTGAAATCGATCACACACACCAGGCTGGCAAAGGGGAATCTGAAATCGATCACACACACCAGGCTAGCAAAGGGAATCTGAAATCAATCACACACACCGGGCTGACAAAGGGGAATCTGAAATCGATCACACACACCGGGCTGGCAAAGAAGTATTTGAAATCGAACACACACACACACCCACCGGGCCGGCAAAGGGGAATCTGAAATCGATCACACACACCGGGCTGGCAAAGGGGAATCTGAAATCGATCACACACACCGGGGTGGCAAAGGGGACTCTGAAGTTGATCACACACACCGGGCTGGCAAAGGGGAATCTGAAATCGATCACACATACCGGGCTGGCAAAGGGAATCTGAAATCGATCACACACACCGGGTGGCAAAGGGGAATCTGAAATCGATCACACACACACCGGGCTGGCAAAGGGGAATCTGAAATCGATCACACACACCAGGCTGCCAAAGGAGAATCTGAAATCTATCACACACACACCGGGCTGGGAAAGGGGAATCTGAAATCGATCTCACACACCGGGCTGGCAAAGGAGAATCGGAAATCGATCACACACACCGGGCTGGCAAAGGAGAATCTGAAATCTATCACACACGCACCGGGCTGGCAATAGAGAATCTGAAATCGCTCACACACACCGGGCTGGCAATGGAGAATCTGAAATCGATCACACACACCGGGCTGGCAAAGGGGAATCTGAAATCGATCACACACACACCAGGCTTGCAAAGGGGAATCTGAAATTGATGACACACACCGGGCTGGCAAAGGGGAATCCGAAATCAATCACAGACACTGGGCTGGCAAAGGAGTATCTGAAATCAATCACACACACACCGGGATGGCAAAGGGGAATCTGAAATCGATCACACAAACACCAGGCTGGCAAAGGGGAATCTGAAATCGATCACACACACCAGGCTGGCAAAGGGGAATCTGAAATCGATCACACACACACCGGGCTGGCAAAGGGGAATCTGAAATCGATCACACTCAGACCGGGCTGGCAAAGGGGAATCTGAAATCAATTACAAACATAGCGGGCTGGCAAAGGGGAATCTGAAATCGATCACACACACTGGGCTAGCAAAGGGAAATCTGAAATCGATCACACACACACCGGGCTGGCAAAGGGGAATCTGAAATCGATCACACACACCGGGCTGGCAATGGAGAATCTGAAATCGATCACACACACCGGGCTGGCAAAGGAGAATCTGAACTCAATCACACACACACCGGGCTGGCAAAGGGGAACCTGAAATCGATCACACACACCGGGCTGGCAAAGGGGAATCTGAAATCGAGCACACACACCGGGCTGGCAATGGAGGATCTGAAATCGATCACACAAACACCGGGCTGGCAAAGGGGAATCTGAAATTGATCACACACACCGGGCTGGCAAAGGTGAATCTGAAATCGATCTCATAAGCGGGATGGCAAAGGAGAATCTGAAATCGATCACACACACCAGGCTGGCAAAGGGTAATCTGAAATTGATCACACACACACACCGGGCTGGCAATTGAGAATCAGAAATTGATCACACACACACCGGGCGGCAAAGGAGAATCTGAAATCGATCACACACACAGGGCTGGCAAAGGAGAATCTGAAATCGATCACACACACCGGGCTGGCAAAGGGGAATCTGAAATCGATCTCACACTCCAGGCTGGCAAAGGAGAGTCTGAAATCGATCACACACACCAGGCTGGCAAAGGAGGATCTGAAATCGATCACACACACCGGGCTGGCAAAGGAGGATCTGAAATCAATCACACACACCAGGCTGGCAAAGGAGGATCTGAAATCGATCACACACACCGGGCTGGCAAAGGAGGATGTGAAATCGATCACACACACACAGGGCTGGCAAAGGGGAATCTGAAATCGATCACACACACCGGGCTGGCAAAGGGGAATCTGAAATCGATCACACACACCAGTCTGGCAAAGGAGAATCTGAAATCGATCAAACACACACCAGGCTGGCAAAGGGGAATCTGAAATTGATCACACACACACCGGGCTGGCAAAGGAGAATCAGAAATCGATCACACACACACCGGGCGGCAAAGGAGAATCTGAAATCGATCACACACACAGGGCTGGCAAAGGAGAATCTGAAATCGATCACACACACCAGGCTGGCAAAGGGGAATCTGAAATTGATCACACACACACCGGGCTGGCAAAGGAGAATCAGAAATCGATCACACACACACCGGGCGGCAAAGGAGAATCTGAAATCGATCACACACACAGGGCTGGCAAAGGGGAATCTGAAATCGATCACACACACCAGGCTGGCAAAGGAGAATCTGAAATCAATCACACACACCAGGCTGGCAAAGGAGGATCTGAAATCGATCACATACACACCGGGCTGGCAAAGGAGGATGTGAAATTGATCACACACACACCGGGCTGGAAAAGGAGGACCTGAAATCGATCAGACACACCGGGCTGGCAAAGGAGAATCTGAAATCGATCACACACACCGGGCTGGCAGAGGGGAGTCTGAAATCGATCACACACACCGGGCTGGCAAAGGGGAATCTGAAATCGATCTCACACACCAGGCTGGCAAAGGAGAGTCTGAAATCGATCACACACACCAGGCTGGCAAAGGAGGATCTGAAATCGATCACACACACCGGGCTGGCAAAGGAGGATCTGAAATCTATCACACACACCAGGCTGGCAAAGGAGGATCTGAAATCGATCACACACACACAGGGCTGGCAAAGGAGGATGTGAAATCGATCACACACACACCGGGCTGGCAAAGGAGGATCTGAAATCGATCAGACACACCGGGCTGGCAAAGGAGAATCTGAAATCGATCACACACACCGGGCTGGCAGAGGGGAGTCTGAAATCGATCACACACACCAGGCTGGCAAAGGGGAATCTGAAATTGATCATACACACACCGGGCTGGCAAAAGAGAATCTGAAATCGATCACACACACCGGGCTGGCTAAAGGGGAATTTGAAATCGATCACACACACCAGGCTGGCAAAGGGAATCTGAAATCGATCACACACACTGGGCTGGCAAAGGGAATCTGAAATCGATCACACACACCGGGCTGGCAAAGGGGAATCTGAAATCGATCACACACACCAGGCTGGCAAAGGAGAATCTGAAATCGATCACACACACACAGGGCTGGCAAAGGTGAATCTGAAATCGATCACACACACACCAGGCTGGCAAAGGAGAATCTGAAATCGATCACACACACACAGGGCTGGCAAAGGGGAATCTGAAATCGATCACACACACACCAGGCTGGCAATGGGGAATCTGAAATCGATAACACACACCAGTCTGGCAAAGGAGAATCTGAAATCCTTCACACACACACAGAGCTGGCAAAGGGGAATCTGAAATCGATCACACACACACCGAGCTGGCAAAGGGGAATCTGAAATCGATCACACACACACCAGTCTGGCAAACGGGAATCTGAAATTGATCACACACACCAGGCTGGCAAAGGGGAATCTGAAATCAATCACACACACCAGGCTGGCAAAGGGGAATCTGAAATCGATCACACACACCAGGCTGGCAAAGGAGGATCTGAAATCGATCACACACACACCAAGCTGGCAAAGGGGAATCTGAAATCAATCACACACACACCGGGCTAGCAAAGGGGAATCTGAAATCAATCACACACACATCGGGCTGGCAAAGGGGAATCTGAAATCGATCACACACACCGGGCTGGCAAAGGAGGATCTGAAATCGATCACACAAACACCGGGCTAGCAAAGGGGAATCTGAAATCGATCACACACACCGGGCTGGCAATAGAGAATCTGAAATCGATCACACACACTGGGCTGGCAAAGGGGAATCTGAAATCGATCACACACACCGGGCTGGCAAAGGTGTATCTGAAATCGATCACATAAGCGGGATGGCAAAGGAGAATCTGAAATCGATCACACACACAAGGCTGGCAAAGGGGAATCTGAAATCGATCACACACACACCGGGCTGGCAATTGAGAATCAGAAATTGATCACACACACACCGGGCGGCAAAGGAGAATCTGAAATCGATCACACACACAGGGCTGGCAAAGGAGAATCTGAAATCGATCACACACACTGGGCTGGCAAAGGGAATCTGAAATCGATCACACACACCGGGCTGGCAAAGGGGAATCTGAAATCGATCACACACACCAGGCTGGCAAAGGAGAATCTGAAATCGATCACACACACACAGGGCTGGCAAAGGTGAATCTGAAATCGATCACACACACACCAGGCTGGCAAAGGAGAATCTGAAATCGATCACACACACACAGGGCTGGCAAAGGGGAATCTGAAATCGATCACACACACACCGGGCGGCAAAGGAGAATCTGAAATCCTTCACACACCCACAGAGCTGGCAAAGGGGAATCTGAAATCGATCACACACACACCGAGCTGGCAAAGGGGAATCTGAAATCGATCACACACACACCAGTCTGGCAAACGGGAATCTGAAATTGATCACACACACCAGGCTGGCAAAGGGGAATCTGAAATCAATCACACACACCAGGCTGGCAAAGGGGAATCTGAAATCGATCACACACACCAGGCTGGCAAAGGAGGATCTGAAATCGATCACACACACACCAAGCTGGCAAAGGGGAATCTGAAATCAATCACACACACACCGGGCTAGCAAAGGGGAATCTGAAATCAATCACACACACATCGGGCTGGCAAAGGGGAATCTGAAATCGATCACACACACCGGGCTGGCAAAGGAGGATCTGAAATCGATCACACAAACACCGGGCTAGCAAAGGGGAATCTGAAATCGATCACACACACCGGGCTGGCAATAGAGAATCTGAAATCGATCACACACACTGGGCTGGCAAAGGGGAATCTGAAATCGATCACACACACCGGGCTGGCAAAGGTGTATCTGAAATCGATCACATAAGCGGGATGGCAAAGGAGAATCTGAAATCGATCACACACACAAGGCTGGCAAAGGGGAATCTGAAATCGATCACACACACACCGGGCTGGCAATTGAGAATCAGAAATTGATCACACACACACCGGGCGGCAAAGGAGAATCTGAAATCGATCACACACACAGGGCTGGCAAAGGAGAATCTGAAATCGATCACACACACCGGGCTGGCAAAGGGGAATCTGAAATCGATCTCACACACCAGGCTGGCAAAGGAGAGTCTGAAATCGATCACACACACCAGGCTGGCAAAGGAGGATCTGAAATCGATCACACACACCGGGCTGGCAAAGGAGGATCTGAAATCAATCACACACACCAGGCTGGCAAAGGAGGATCTGAAATCAATCACTGACACACCGGGCTGGCAAAGGAGGATGTGAAATCGATCACACACACACCGGGCTGGCAAAGGAGGATCTGAAATCGATCAGACACACCGGGCTGGCAAAGGAGAATCTGAAATCGATCACACACACCGGGCTGGCAAAGGGGAATCTGAAATCGATCACACACACCGGGCTGGCAAAGGAGAATCTGAAATCGATCACACACACCGGGCTGGCAAAGGAGAATCTGAAATCAATCACACACACACCGGGCTGGCAAAGGAGGATCTGAAATCGCTCACACACACCGGGCTGGCAATGGAGAATCTGAAATCGATCACACACACCGGGCTGGCAAAGGGGAATCTGAAATCGATCACACACACACCAGGCTTGCAAAGGGGAATCTGAAATTGATGACACACACCGGGCTGGCAAAGGGGAATCCGAAATCAATCACAGACACTGGGCTGGCAAAGGAGTATCTGAAATCAATCACACACACACCGGGATGGCAAAGGGGAATCTGAAATCGATCACACAAACACCAGGCTGGCAAAGGGGAATCTGAAATCGATCACACACACCAGGCTGGCAAAGGGGAATCTGAAATCGATCACACACACCAAGCTGGCAAAGGGGAATCTGAAATCAATCACACACACCGGGCTGGCAAATGAGTATCTGAAATCGATCACACACACACCGGGCTGGCAAAGGGGAATCTGAAATCGATCACACTCACACCGGGCTGGCAAAGGGGAATCTGAAATCAATTACAAACATAGCGGGCTGGCAAAGGGGAATCTGAAATCGATCACACACACTGGGCTAGCAAAGGGAAATCTGAAATCGATCACACACACACCGGGCTGGCAAAGGGGAATCTGAAATCGATCACACACACCGGGCTGGCAATGGAGAATCTGAAATCGATCACACACACCGGGCTGGCAAAGGAGAATCTGAACTCAATCACACACACACCGGGCTGGCAAAGGGGAACCTGAAATCGATCACACACACCGGGCTGGCAAAGGGGAATCTGAAATCGAGCACACACACCGGGCTGGCAATGGAGGATCTGAAATCGATCACACAAACACCGGGCTGGCAAAGGGGAATCTGAAATTGATCACACACACCGGGCTGGCAAAGGTGAATCTGAAATCGATCTCATAAGCGGGATGGCAAAGGAGAATCTGAAATCGATCACACACACCAGGCTGGCAAAGGGTAATCTGAAATTGATCACACACACACACCGGGCTGGCAATTGAGAATCAGAAATTGATCACACACACACCGGGCGGCAAAGGAGAATCTGAAATCGATCACACACACAGGGCTGGCAAAGGAGAATCTGAAATCGATCACACACACCGGGCTGGCAAAGGGGAATCTGAAATCGATCTCACACTCCAGGCTGGCAAAGGAGAGTCTGAAATCGATCACACACACCAGGCTGGCAAAGGAGGATCTGAAATCGATCACACACACCGGGCTGGCAAAGGAGGATCTGAAATCAATCACACACACCAGGCTGGCAAAGGAGGATCTGAAATCGATCACACACACCGGGCTGGCAAAGGAGGATGTGAAACAATCACACACACACAGGGCTGGCAAAGGGGAATCTGAAATCGATCACACACACACCGGGCTGGCAAAGGGGAATCTGAAATCGATCACACTCACACCGGGCTGGCAAAGGGGAATCTGAAATCAATTACAAACATAGCGGGCTGGCAAAGGGGAATCTGAAATCGATCACACACACTGGGCTAGCAAAGGGAAATCTGAAATCGATCACACACACACCGGGCTGGCAAAGGGGAATCTGAAATCGATCACACACACCGGGCTGGCAATGGAGAATCTGAAATCAATCACACACACCGGGCTGGCAAAGGAGAATCTGAACTCAATCACACACACACCGGGCTGGCAAAGGGGAACCTGAAATCGATCACACACACCGGGCTGGCAAAGGGGAATCTGAAATCGAGCACACACACCGGGCTGGCAATGGAGGATCTGAAATCGATCACACAAACACCGGGCTGGCAAAGGGGAATCTGAAATTGATCACACACACCGGGCTGGCAAAGGTGAATCTGAAATCGATCTCATAAGCAGGATGGCAAAGGAGAATCTGAAATCGATCACACACACCAGGCTGGCAAAGGGGAATCTGAAATCGATCACACACACCAGTCTGGCAAAGGAGAATCTGAAATCGATCAAACACACACCAGGCTGGCAAAGGGGAATCTGAAATTGATCACACACACACCGGGCTGGCAAAGGAGAATCAGAAATCGATCACACACACACCGGGCGGCAAAGGAGAATCTGAAATCGATCACACACACAGGGCTGGCAAAGGAGAATCTGAAATCGATCACACACACCAGGCTGGCAAAGGGGAATCTGAAATTGATCACACACACACCGGGCTGGCAAAGGAGAATCAGAAATCGATCACACACACACCGGGCGGCAAAGGAGAATCTGAAATCGATCACACACACAGGGCTGGCAAAGGGGAATCTGAAATCGATCACACACACCAGGCTGGCAAAGGAGAATCTGAAATCAATCACACACACCAGGCTGGCAAAGGAGGATCTGAAATCGATCACATACACACCGGGCTGGCAAAGGAGGATGTGAAATTGATCACACACACACCGGGCTGGAAAAGGAGGACCTGAAATCGATCAGACACACCGGGCTGGCAAAGGAGAATCTGAAATCGATCACACACACCGGGCTGGCAGAGGGGAGTCTGAAATCGATCACACACACCGGGCTGGCAAAGGGGAATCTGAAATCGATCTCACACACCAGGCTGGCAAAGGAGAGTCTGAAATCGATCACACACACCAGGCTGGCAAAGGAGGATCTGAAATCGATCACACACACCGGGCTGGCAAAGGAGGATCTGAAATCTATCACACACACCAGGCTGGCAAAGGAGGATCTGAAATCGATCACACACACACCGGGCTGGCAAAGGAGGATGTGAAATCGATCACACACACACCGGGCTGGCAAAGGAGGATCTGAAATCGATCAGACACACCGGGCTGGCAAAGGAGAATCTGAAATCGATCACACACACCGGGCTGGCAGAGGGGAGTCTGAAATCGATCACACACACCAGGCTGGCAAAGGGGAATCTGAAATTGATCATACACACACCGGGCTGGCAAAAGAGAATCTGAAATCGATCACACACACCGGGCTGGCTAAAGGGGAATTTGAAATCGATCACACACACCAGGCTGGCAAAGGGAATCTGAAATCGATCACACACACTGGGCTGGCAAAGGGAATCTGAAATCGATCACACACACCGGGCTGGCAAAGGGGAATCTGAAATCGATCACACACACCAGGCTGGCAAAGGAGAATCTGAAATCGATCACACACACACAGGGCTGGCAAAGGTGAATCTGAAATCGATCACACACACACCAGGCTGGCAAAGGAGAATCTGAAATCGATCACACACACACAGGGCTGGCAAAGGGGAATCTGAAATCGATCACACACACACCAGGCTGGCAAAGGGGAATCTGAAATCGATAACACACACCAGTCTGGCAAAGGAGAATCTGAAATCCTTCACACACACACAGAGCTGGCAAAGGGGAATCTGAAATCGATCACACACACACCGAGCTGGCAAAGGGGAATCTGAAATCGATCACACACACACCAGTCTGGCAAACGGGAATCTGAAATTGATCACACACACCAGGCTGGCAAAGGGGAATCTGAAATCAATCACACACACCAGGCTGGCAAAGGGGAATCTGAAATCGATCACACACACCAGGCTGGCAAAGGAGGATCTGAAATCGATCACACACACACCAAGCTGGCAAAGGGGAATCTGAAATCAATCACACACACACCGGGCTAGCAAAGGGGAATCTGAAATCAATCACACACACATCGGGCTGGCAAAGGGGAATCTGAAATCGATCACACACACCGGGCTGGCAAAGGAGGATCTGAAATCGATCACACAAACACCGGGCTAGCAAAGGGGAATCTGAAATCGATCACACACACCGGGCTGGCAATAGAGAATCTGAAATCGATCACACACACTGGGCTGGCAAAGGGGAATCTGAAATCGATCACACACACCGGGCTGGCAAAGGTGTATCTGAAATCGATCACATAAGCGGGATGGCAAAGGAGAATCTGAAATCGATCACACACACAAGGCTGGCAAAGGGGAATCTGAAATCGATCACACACACACCGGGCTGGCAATTGAGAATCAGAAATTGATCACACACACACCGGGCGGCAAAGGAGAATCTGAAATCGATCACACACACAGGGCTGGCAAAGGAGAATCTGAAATCGATCACACACACCGGGCTGGCAAAGGGGAATCTGAAATCGATCTCACACACCAGGCTGGCAAAGGAGAGTCTGAAATCGATCACACACACCAGGCTGGCAAAGGAGGATCTGAAATCGATCACACACACCGGGCTGGCAAAGGAGGATCTGAAATCAATCACACACACCAGGCTGGCAAAGGAGGATCTGAAATCAATCACAGACACACCGGGCTGGCAAAGGAGGATGTGAAATCGATCACACACACACCGGGCTGGCAAAGGAGGATCTGAAATCGATCAGACACACCGGGCTGGCAAAGGAGAATCTGAAATCGATCACACACACCGGGCTGGCAAAGGGGAATCTGAAATCGATCACACACACCGGGCTGGCAAAGGAGAATCTGAAATCGATCACACACACCGGGCTGGCAAAGGAGAATCTGAAATCAATCACACACACACCGGGCTGGCAAAGGAGGATCTGAAATCGATCAGACACACCGGGCTGGCAAAGGAGAATCTGAAATCGATCACACACACCGGGCTGGCAGAGGGGAGTCTGAAATCGATCACACACACCAGGCTGGCAAAGGGGAATCTGAAATTGATCATACACACACCGGGCTGGCAAAAGAGAATCTGAAATCGATCACACACACCGGGCTGGCTAAAGGGGAATTTGAAATCGATCACACACACCAGGCTGGCAAAGGGAATCTGAAATCGATCACACACACTGGGCTGGCAAAGGGAATCTGAAATCGATCACACACACCGGGCTGGCAAAGGGGAATCTGAAATCGATCACACACACCAGGCTGGCAAAGGAGAATCTGAAATCGATCACACACACACAGGGCTGGCAAAGGTGAATCTGAAATCGATCACACACACACCGGGCTGGCAAAGGGGAATCTGAAATCGATCACACACACACAGGGCTGGCAAAGGGGAATCTGAAATCGATCACACACACACCGGGCTGGCAAAGGGGAATCTGAAATCGATCACACACACCAGTCTGGCAAACGGGAATCTGAAATCGATCACACACACCAGGCTGGCAAAGGGGAATCTGAAATCAATCACACACACCAGGCTGGCAAAGGGGAATCTGAAATCGATCACACACACCAGGCTGGCAAAGGAGGATCTGATATCGATCACACACACCGGGCTGGCAAAGGGGAATCTGAAATCGATCTCACACACCGGGCTGGCAAAGGGGAATCTGAAATCGATCACACACACCAGGCTGGCAAAGGGAATCTGAAATCAATCACACACACCGGGCTGACAAAGGGGAATCTGAAATCGATCACACACACTGGGCTGGCAAAAGGGAATCTGAAATCGATCACACACACCGGGCTGGCAATGGGGCATCTGAAATCGATCACACACACCGGGCTGGCAAAGGGGAATCTGAAATCGATCACACACACCGGGCTGGCAAAGGGGAATCTGAAATCAATCACACACACCGGGCTGACAAAGGGGAATCTGAAATCGATCACACACACCAGGCTGGCAAAGGGAATCTGAAATCAATCACACACACCGGGCTGACAAAGGGGAATCTGAAATCGATCACACACACCAGGCTGGCAAAGGGGAATCTGAAATCGATCACACACACCGGGCTGGCAAAGGTGTATCTGAAATCGATCTCATAAGCGGAATGGCAAAGGAGAATCTGAAATCGATCACACACACCAGGCTGGCAAAGGGGAATCTGAAATTGATCACACACACACACCGGGCTGGCAATTGAGAATCAGAAATTGATCACACACACACCGGGCTGGCAAAGGAGGATCTGAAATCAATCACACACACCGGGCTGGAAAAGGAGAATCTGAAATCGATCACACACACCAGGCTGGCAAAGGGGAATCTGAAATCAATCACACACACCGGGCTGGCAAATGAGTATCTGAAATCGATCACACACACACCGGGCTGGCAAAGGGGAATCAGAAATCGATCACACTCACACCGGGCTGGCAAAGGGGAATCAGAAATCGATCACAAACATAGCGGGCTGGCAAAGGGGAATCTGAAATCGATCACACACACTGGGCTGGCTAAAAGAGAATCTGAAATCGATCACACACACACCAGGCTTGCAAAGGGAATCTGAAATCGATCACACACACTGCGCTGGCAAAGGGAATCTGAAATCGATCACACACACCGGGCTGGCAAAGGGGAATCTGAAATCGATCATACACACACCGGGCTGGCAAAGGGGAATCTGAAATCGATCACACACACCAGGCTGGCAAAGGAGAATCTGAAATCGATCACACACACACCGGGCTGGCAAAGGTGAATCTGAAATCGATCACACACACACCAGGCTGCCAAAGGGGAATCTGAAATCGATAACACACACCAGTCTGGCAAAGGAGAATCTGAAATCGATCACACACACACAGAGCTGGCAAAGGGGAATCTGAAATCGATCACACACACACCGGGCTGGCAAAGGGGAATCTGAAATCGATCACACACACACCAGTCTGGCAAACGGGAATCTGAAATTGATCACACACACCAGGCTGGCAAAGGGGAATCTGAAATCGATCACACACACCAGGCTGGCAAAGGAGGATCTGAAATCGATCACACACACACCAGGCTGGCAAAGGGGAATCTGAAATCAATCACACACACACCGGGCTAGCAAAGGGGAATCTGAAATCAATCACACACACACCGGGCTGGCAAAGGAGAATCTGAAATCGATCACACACACCGGGCTGGCAAAGGAGGATCTGAAATCGATCACACAAACACCGGGCTGGCAAAGGGGAATCTGAAATCGATCACACACACCGGGCTGGCAAAGGGGAATCTGAAATCGATCACACACACTGGGCTGGCAAAGGGGAATCTGAAATCGATCACACACACCGGGCTGGCAAAGGTGTATCTGAAATCGATCTCATAAGCGGGATGGCAAAGGAGAATCTGAAATCGATCACACACACCAGGCTGGCAAAGGGGAATCTGAAATCGATCACACACACACCGGGCTGGCAATTGAGAATCAGAAATTGATCACACACACACCGGGCGGCAAAGGAGAATCTGAAATCGATCACACACACCGGGCTGGCAAAGGAGAATCTGAAATCGATCACACACACCGGGCTGGCAAAGGGGAATCTGAAATCGATCTCACACACCAGGCTGGCAAAGGAGAGTCTGAAATCGATCACACACACCAGGCTGGCAAAGGAGGATCTGAAATCGATCACACACACCGGGCTGGCAAAGGAGGATCTGAAATCAATCACACACACCAGGCTGGCAAAGGAGGATCTGAAATCGATCACACACACACCGGGCTGGCAAAGGAGGATGTGAAATCGATCTTACACACACCGGGCTGGCAAAGGAGGATCTGAAATCGATCAGACACACCGGGCTGGCAAAGGAGAATCTGAAATCGATCACACACACCGGGCTGGCAGAGGGGAGTCTGAAATCGATCACACCCACCAGGCTGGCAAAGGGGAATCTGAAATTGATCATACACACACCGGGCTGGCAAAGGAGAATCTGAAATCGATCACACACACCGGGCTGGCTAAAGGGGAATTTGAAATCGATCACACACACCAGGCTGGCAAAGGGAATCTGAAATCGATCACACACACTGGGCTGGCAAAGGGAATCTGAAATCGATCACACACACCGGGCTGGCAAAGGGGAATCTGAAATCGATCACACACACCAGGCTGGCAAAGGAGAATCTGAAATCGATCACACACACACAGGGCTGGCAAAGGTGAATCTGAAATCGATCACACACACACCAGGCTGCCAAAGGGGAATCTGAAATCGATAACACACACCAGTCTGGCAAAGGAGAATCTGAAATCGATCGCACACACACAGGGCTGGCAAAGGTGAATCTGAAATCGATCACACACACACCGGGCTGGCAAAGGGGAATCTGAAATCGATCACACACACCAGTCTGGCAAACGGGAATCTGAAATCGATCACACACACCAGGCTGGCAAAGGGGAATTTGAAATCGATCACACACACCAGGCTGGCAAAGGGAATCTGAAATCGATCACACACACACCAGTCTGGCAAAGGGAATCTGAAATCGATCACACACACCGGGCTGGCAAAGGGGAATCTGAAATCGATCACACACACCAGGCTGGCAAAGGAGAATCTGAAATCGATCACACACACACAGGGCTGGCAAAGGTGAATCTGAAATCGATCACACACACACCAGGCTGCCAAAGGGGAATCTGAAATCGATAACACACACCAGTCTGGCAAAGGAGAATCTGAAATCGATCGCACACACACAGGGCTGGCAAAGGTGAATCTGAAATCGATCACACACACACCGGGCTGGCAAAGGGGAATCTGAAATCGATCACACACACCAGTCTGGCAAACGGGAATCTGAAATCGATCACACACACCAGGCTGGCAAAGGGGAATCTGAAATCAATCACACACACCAGGCTGGCAAAGGGGAATCTGAAATCGATCACACACACCAGGCTGGCAAAGGAGGATCTGATATCGATCACACACACCGGGCTGGCAAAGGGGAATCTGAAATCGATCTCACACACCGGGCTGGCAAAGGGGAATCTGAAATCGATCACACACACACCAGGCTGGCAAAGGGAATCTGAAATCAATCACACACACCGGGCTGACAAAGGGGAATCTGAAATCGATCACACACACTGTGCTGGCAAAGGGGAATCTGAAATCGATCACACACACCAGGCTGGCAATGGGGCATCTGAAATCGATCACACACACCGGGCTGGCAAAGGGGAATCTGAAATCGATCACACACACCAGGCTGGCAAAGGGAATCTGAAATCAATCACACACACCGGGCTGACAAAGGGGAATCTGAAATCGATAACACACACCAGTCTGGCAAAGGAGAATCTGAAATCGATCACACACACACAGAGCTGGCAAAGGGGAATCTGAAATCGATCACACACACACCGGGCTGGCAAAGGGGAATCTGAAATCGATCACACACACACCAGTCTGGCAAACGGGAATCTGAAATTGATCACACACACCAGGCTGGCAAAGGGGAATCTGAAATCGATCACACACACCAGGCTGGCAAAGGAGGATCTGAAATCGATCACACACACACCAGGCTGGCAAAGGGGAATCTGAAATCAATCACACACACACCGGGCTAGCAAAGGGAAATCTGAAATCAATCACACACACACACCGGGCTGGCAAAGGGGAATCTGAAATCGATCACACACACCGGGCTGGCAAAGGAGGATCTGAAATCGATCACACAAACACCGGGCTGGCAAAGGGGAATCTGAAATCGATCACACACACCGGGCTGGCAAAGGGGAATCTGAAATCGATCACACACACTGGGCTGGCAAAGGGGAATCTGAAATCGATCACACACACCGGGCTGGCAAAGGTGTATCTGAAATCGATCTCATAAGCGGGATGGCAAAGGAGAATCTGAAATCGATCACACACACCAGGCTGGCAAAGGGGAATCTGAAATCGATCACACACACACCGGGCTGGCAATTGAGAATCAGAAATTGATCACACACACACCGGGCTGGCAGAGGGGAGTCTGAAATCGATCACACCCACCAGGCTGGCAAAGGGGAATCTGAAATTGATCATACACACACCGGGCTGGCAAAGGAGAATCTGAAATCGATCACACACACCGGGCTGGCTAAAGGGGAATTTGAAATCGATCACACACACCAGGCTGGCAAAGGGAATCTGAAATCGATCACACACACTGGGCTGGCAAAGGGAATCTGAAATCGATCACACACACCGGGCTGGCAAAGGGGAATCTGAAATCGATCACACACACCAGGCTGGCAAAGGAGAATCTGAAATCGATCACACACACACAGGGCTGGCAAAGGTGAATCTGAAATCGATCACACACACACCAGGCTGCCAAAGGGGAATCTGAAATCGATAACACACACCAGTCTGGCAAAGGAGAATCTGAAATCGATCGCACACACACAGGGCTGGCAAAGGGAAATCTGAAATCGATCACACACACACCGGGCTGGCAAAGGGGAATCTGAAATCGATCACACACACCAGGCTGGCAAAGGGGAATCTGAAATCGATAACACACACCAGTCTGGCAAAGGAGAATCTGAAATCGATCGCACACACACAGGGCTGGCAAAGGGAAATCTGAAATCGATCACACACACACCAGTCTGGCAAACGGGAATCTGAAATCGATCACACACACCAGGCTGGCAAAGGGGAATCTGAAATCAATCACACACACCAGGCTGGCAAAGGGGAATCTGAAATCGATCACACACACCAGGCTGGCAAAGGAGGATCTGATATCGATCACACACACCGGGCTGGCAAAGGGGAATCTGAAATCGATCACACACACCGGGCTGGCAAAGGGGAATCTGAAATCGATCACACACACCAGGCTGGCAAAGGGAATCTGAAATCAATCACACACACCGGGCTGACAAAGGGGAATCTGAAATCGATCACACACACTGTGCTGGCAAAGGGGAATCTGAAATCGATCACACACACCAGGCTGGCAATGGGGCATCTGAAATCGATCACACACACCGGGCTGGCAAAGGGGAATCTGAAATCGATCACACAGACCAGGCTGGCAAAGGGAATCTGAAATCAATCACACACACCGGGCTGGCAAAGGGGAATCTGAAATCGATCACACAGACCAGGCTGGCAAAGGGAATCTGAAATCGATCACACACTCCGGGTGGCAAAGGGGAATCTGAAATCGATCACACACACACTGGGCTGGCAAAGGGGAATCTGAAATCGATCACACGCACCGGGCTGGCAAAGGAGGATCTGAAATCTATCACACACACACCGGGCTGGGAAAGGGGATTCTGAAATCGATCACACACACCAGGCTGCCAAAGGAGAATCTGAAATCTATCACACACACACCGGGCTGGGAAAGGGGAATCTGAAATCGATCACACACACCGGGCTGGCAAAGCAGAATCTGAAATCGATCACACACACACCGGGCTGGCAAAGGAGAATCTGAAATCGATCACACACACCGGGCTGGCAAAGGAGGATCTGAAATCGATCACACACACCGGGCTGGCAAAGGAGAATCTGAAATCGATCACACACACACCGGGCTGGCAAAGGGGAATCTGAAATCGATCACACACACCAGGCTGGCAAAGAAGAATCTGAAATCGATCACACACACCGGGCTGGCAAAGGTGAATCTGAAATCGATCACACACACCGGGCTGGCAAAGCAGAATCTCAAATCGATCACACACACCGGGCTGGCAAAGGGGAATCTGAAATCGATCACACACACCGTCTGCCAAAGGAGAATCTGAAATCGATCACACACACCGGGCTGGCAGAGGGGAAGCTGAAATCGATCACACACACCGGGCTGGCAAAGGAGAATCTGAAATCAATCACACACACCGGGCTGGCAAAGGAGTATCTGAAATCGATCACACACACACCGGGCTGGCAAAGGGGAATCTGAAATCGATCACACACACCAGGCTGGCAAAGGAGAATGTGAAATCAATCACACACACCGGGCTGGCAAAGGAGAATCTGAAATCGATCACACACACCGGGCTGGCAATGGTGGATCTGAAATTGATCACACACACCAGGCTGGCAAAGGACAATCTTAAATCGATCATACACACCGGGCTGGCAAAGGGGAATCGGAATTCGATCACACACACCAGGCTGGCAAAGGAGAATCTGAAATCGATCACACACACCGGGCGGGCAAAGGAGGATCTGAAATCGATCACATCCACCAGGCTGGCAAAGGACAATCTTAAATCAATCATACACACCGGGCTGGCAAAGGGGAATCGGAATTCGATCACACACACCAGGCTGGCAAAGGGGAATCTGAAATCGATCACACACACCAGGCTGACAAAGGAAAATCTGAAATCGATCACACACACCGGGCTGGCAAAGGAGAATCTGAAATCGATCACACACACCGGGCTGGCAAAGGGGAATCTGAAATCGATTACCCACACACCGGACTGGCAGAGGGGAAGCTGAAATCGATCACACACACCGGGCTGGCAAAGGAGAATCTGAAATCAATCACACACACCGGGCTGGCAAAGGAGTATCTGAAATCGATCACACACACCGGGCTGGCAAAGGGGAATCTGAAATCGATCACACACACCAGGCTGGCAAAGGAGAATGTGAAATCAATCACACACACCGGGCTGGCAAAGGAGAATCTGAAATCGATCACACACACCGGGCTGGCAATGGTGGATCTGAAATTGATCACACACACCAGGCTGGCAAAGGACAATCTTAAATCGATCATACACACCGGGCTGGCAAAGGGGAATCGGAATTCGATCACACACACCAGGCTGGCAAAGGAGAATCTGAAATCGATCACACACACCGGGCGGGCAAAGGAGGATCTGAAATCGATCACATCCACCAGGCTGGCAAAGGACAATCTTAAATCAATCATACACACCGGGCTGGCAAAGGGGAATCGGAATTCGATCACACACACCAGGCTGGCAAAGGGGAATCTGAAATCGATCACACACACCAGGCTGACAAAGGAAAATCTGAAATCGATCACGCACACACCGGGCTGGCAAAGGAGGATCTGAAATCGATCACACACACCGGGCTGGCAAAGGGGAATCTGAAATCGTTCACACACACACCGGGCTGGCAAAGGAGGATCTGAAATCGATCACACACACCGGGTTGGCAAAGGAGAATCTGAAATCGATCACACACACCGGGCTGGCAAAGGGGAATCTGAAATCGATCACACACACCGGGCTGGCAAAGGGGAATCTGAAATCGATCACACACACACCGGGCTGGCAAAGGGGAATCTGAAATCGATCACACACACACCGGGCTGGCATAGGGGAATCTGAAATTGATCACACACTCACCGGGCGGGCAAAGGAGAATCTGAAATCGATCACACACACCAGGCTGGCAAAGGAGAATCTGAAATCGATCACACATACCGGGCTGGCAAAGGAGAATCTGAAATCGATCACACACACACCGGGCTGGCAAAGGGAAATCTGAAATCGATCACACACACACCGGGCTGGCATAGGGGAATCTGAAATTGATCACACACACACCGGGCGGGCAAAGGAGAATCTGAAATCGATCACACACACCTGGCTGGCAAAGGAGAATCTGAAATTGTTCACACACGCCGGGCTGGCAAAGGGGAATCTGAAATCGATCACACATACCGGGCTGGCAAAGGAGAATCTGAAATCGATCACACACACACCGGGCTGGCAATGGGGAATCTGAAATCGATCACACACACCGGGCTGGCAAAGGGGAATCTGAAATTCATCACACACACCAGGCTGGCAAAGGAGAATCTGAAATCGATCACACACACCGGGCTGGCAAAGGTGTATCTGAAATCGATCTCATAAGCGGGATGGCAAAGGAGAATCTGAAATCGATCACACACACCAGGCTGGCAAAGGGGAATCTGAAATCGATCACACACACCGGGCTGGCAAAGGGGAATCTGAAATCGATCTCACACACCAGGCTGGCAAAGGAGAGTCTGAAATCGATCACACACACCAGGCTGGCAAAGGAGGATCTGAAATCGATCACACACACCGGGCTGGCAAAGGAGGATCTGAAATCAATCACACACACCAGGCTGGCAAAGGAGGATCTGAAATCGATCACACACACACCGGGCTGGCAAAGGGGAATCTGAAATCGAGCACACACACCGGGCTGGCAAAGGGGAATCTGAAATCGATCACACACACCGGGCTGGCAAAGGGAATCTGAAATCGATCACACAATCCGGGTGGCAAAGGGGAATCTGAAATCGATCACACACACACCGGGCTGGCAAAGGGGAATCTGAAATCGATCACACGCACCGGGCTGGCAAAGGAGGATCTGAAATCTATCACACACACACCGGGCTGGGAAAGGGGATTCTGAAATCGATCACACACACCAGGCTGCCAAAGGAGAATCTGAAATCTATCACACACACACCGGGCTGGGAAAGGGGAATCTGAAATCGATCACACACACCGGGCTGGCAAAGCAGAATCTGAAATCGATCACACACACACCGGGCTGGCAAAGGAGAATCTGAAATCGATCACACACACCGGGCTGGCAAAGGAGGATCTGAAATCGATCACACACACCGGGCTGGCAAAGGGGAATCTGAAATCGATCACACACACACCGGGCTGGCAAAGGGGAATCTGAAATCGATCACACACACCAGGCTGGCAAAGAAGAATCTGAAATCGATCACACACACCGGGCTGGCAAAGGTGAATCTGAAATCGATCACACACACCGGGCTGGCAAAGCAGAATCTCAAATCGATCACACACACCGGGCTGGCAAAGGGGAATCTGAAATCGATCACACACACCGTCTGCCAAAGGAGAATCTGAAATCGATCACACACACCGGGCTGGCAAAGGAGAATCTGAAATCGATCACACACACCGGGCTGGCAAAGGGGAATCTGAAATCGATCACCCACACACCGGGCTGGCAGAGGGGAAGCTGAAATCGATCACACACACCGGGCTGGCAAAGGAGAATCTGAAATCAATCACACACACCGGGCTGGCAAAGGAGTATCTGAAATCGATCACACACACCGGGCTGGCAAAGGGAAATCTGAAATCGATCACACACACCAGGCTGGCAAAGGAGAATGTGAAATCAATCACACACACCGGGCTGGCAAAGGAGAATCTGAAATCGATCACACACACCGGGCTGGCAATGGTGGATCTGAAATTGATCACACACACCAGGCTGGCAAAGGACAATCTTAAATCGATCATACACACCGGGCTGGCAAAGGGAAATCTGAAATCGATCACACACACCAGGCTGGCAAAGGAGAATGTGAAATCAATCACGCACACCGGGCTGGCAAAGGAGAATCTGAAATCGATCACACACACCGGGCTGGCAATGGTGGATCTGAAATTGATCACACACACCAGGCTGGCAAAGGACAATCTTAAATCGATCATACACACCGGGCTGGCAAAGGAGAATCTGAAATCGATCACACACACCGGGCTGGCAATGGTGGATCTGAAATTGATCACACACACCAGGCTGGCAAAGGAGGATCTGAAATCGATCACACACACCGGGCTGGCAAAGGGGAATCTGAAATCGATCACACACACACCGGGCTGGCAAAGGAGGATCTGAAATCGATCACACACACCGGGTTGGCAAAGGAGAATCTGAAATCGATCACACACACCGGGCTGGCAAAGGGGAATCTGAAATCGATCACACACACCGGGCTGGCAAAGGGGAATCTGAAATCGATCACACACACACCGGGCTGGCAAAGGGGAATCTGAAATCGATCACACACACACCGGGCTGGCATAGGGGAATCTGAAATTGATCACACACACACCGGGCGGGCAAAGGAGAATCTGAAATCGATCACACACACCTGGCTGGCAAAGGAGAATCTGAAATTGTTCACACACGCCGGGCTGGCAAAGGAGAATCTGAAATCGATCACACACACCAGGCTGGCAAAGGAGAATCTGAAATCGATCACACATACCGGGCTGGCATAGGGGAATCTGAAATTGATCACACACACACCGGGCGGGCAAAGGAGAATCTGAAATCGATCACACACACCTGGCTGGCAAAGGAGAATCTGAAATTGTTCACACACGCCTGGCTGGCAAAGGAGAATCTGAAATCGATCACACACACCAGGCTGGCAAAGGAGAATCTGAAATCGATCACACATACCGGGCTGGCAAAGGAGAATCTGAAATCGATCACACACACACCGGGCTGGCAAAGGGGAATCTGAAATCGATCACACACACACCGGGCTGGCATAGGGGAATCTGAAATTGATCACACACACACCGGGCGGGCAAAGGAGAATCTGAAATCGATCACACACACCTGGCTGGCAAAGGAGAATCTGAAATTGTTCACACACGCCGGGCTGGCAAAGGAGAATCTGAAATCGATCACACACACCAGGCTGGCAAAGGAGAATCTGAAATCGATCACACATACCGGGCTGGCAAAGGAGAATCTGAAATCGATCACACACACATCGGGCTGGCAAAGGGGAATCTGAAATCGATCACACACACCGGGCTGGCAAAGGGGAATCTGAAATTCATCACACACACCAGGCTGGCAAAGGAGAATCTGAAATCGATCACACACACCGGGCTGGCAAAGGTGTATCTGAAATCGATCTCATAAGCGGGATGGCAAAGGAGAATCTGAAATCGATCACACACACCAGGCTGGCAAAGGGGAATCTGAAATCGATCACACACACTGGGCTGGCAAAGGGGAATCTGAAATCGATCTCACACACCAGGCTGGCAAAGGAGAGTCTGAAATCGATCACACACACCAGGCTGGCAAAGGAGGATCTGAAATCGATCACACACACCGGGCTGGCAAAGGAGGATCTGAAACCAATCACACACACCAGGCTGGCAAAGGAGGATCTGAAATCGATCACACACACACCGGGCTGGCAAAGGGGAATCTGAAATCGATCACACACACCGGGCTGGCAAAGGGGAATCTGAAATCGATCACACACACCGGGCTGGCAAAGGGAATCTGAAATCGATCACACACTCCGGGTGGCAAAGGGGAATCTGAAATCGATCACACACACACTGGGCTGGCAAAGGGGAATCTGAAATCGATCACACGCACCGGGCTGGCAAAGGAGGATCTGAAATCTATCACACACACACCGGGCTGGGAAAGGGGATTCTGAAATCGATCACACACACCAGGCTGCCAAAGGAGAATCTGAAATCTATCACACACACACCGGGCTGGGAAAGGGGAATCTGAAATCGATCACACACACCGGGCTGGCAAAGCAGAATCTGAAATCGATCACACACACACCGGGCTGGCAAAGGAGAATCTGAAATCGATCACACACACCGGGCTGGCAAAGGAGAATCTGAAATCGATCACACACACCGGGCTGGCAAAGGGGAATCTGAAATCGATCACACACACCGGGCTGGCAAAGGAGGATCTGAAATCGATCACACACACCGGGCTGGCAATGGGGCATCTGAAATCGATCACACACACCGGGCTGGCAAAGGGGAATCTGAAATCGATCACACACACCAGGCTGGCAAAGGGAATCTGAAATCAATCACACACACCGGGCTGACAAAGGGGAATCTGAAATCGATCACACACACAGGGCTGGCAAAGGGGAATCTGAAATCGATCACACACACCGGGCTGGCAAAGGTGTATCTGAAATCGATCTCATAAGCGGGATGGCAAAGGAGAATCTGAAATCGATCACACACACCAGGCTGGCAAAGGGGAATCAGAAATTGATCACACACACACCGGGCGGCAAAGGAGAATCTGAAATCGATCACACACACAGGGCTGGCAAAGGAGAATCTGAAATCGATCACACACACCGGGCTGGCAAAGGGGAAGCTGAAATCGATCTCACACACCAGGCTGGCAAAGGAGAGTCTGAAATCGATCACACACACCAGGCTGGCAAAGGAGGATCTGAAATCGATCACACACACCGGGCTGGCAAAGGAGGATCTGAAATCAATCACACACACCAGGCTGGCAAAGGAGGATCTGAAATCGATCACACACACACCGGGCTGGCAAAGGGGAATCTGAAATCGATCACACACACCGGGCTGGCAAAGGGGAATCTGAAATCGATCACACACACCGGGCTGGCAAAGGGAATCTGAAATCGATCACACACTCCGGGTGGCAAAGGGGAATCTGAAATCGATCACACACACACTGGGCTGGCAAAGGGGAATCTGAAATCGATCACACGCACCGGGCTGGCAAAGGAGGATCTGAAATCTATCACACACACACCGGGCTGGGAAAGGGGATTCTGAAATCGATCACACACACCAGGCTGCCAAAGGAGAATCTGAAATCTATCACACACACACCGGGCTGGGAAAGGGGAATCTGAAATCGATCACACACACCGGGCTGGCAAAGCAGAATCTGAAATCGATCACACACACACCGGGCTGGCAAAGGAGAATCTGAAATCGATCACACACACCGGGCTGGCAAAGGAGGATCTGAAATCGATCACACACACCGGGCTGGCAAAGGAGAATCTGAAATCGATCACACACACACCGGGCTGGCAAAGGGGAATCTGAAATCGATCACACACACCAGGCTGGCAAAGAAGAATCTGAAATCGATCACACACACCGGGCTGGCAAAGGTGAATCTGAAATCGATCACACACACCGGGCTGGCAAAGCAGAATCTCAAATCGATCACACACACCGGGCTGGCAAAGGGGAATCTGAAATCGATCACACACACCGTCTGCCAAAGGAGAATCTGAAATCGATCACACTCACCGGGCTGGCAGAGGGGAAGCTGAAATCGATCACACACACCGGGCTGGCAAAGGAGAATCTGAAATCAATCACACACACCGGGCTGGCAAAGGAGTATCTGAAATCGATCACACACACCGGGCTGGCAAAGGGGAATCTGAAATCGATCACACACACCAGGCTGGCAAAGGAGAATGTGAAATCAATCACACACACCGGGCTGGCAAAGGAGAATCTGAAATCGATCACACACACCGGGCTGGCAATGGTGGATCTGAAATTGATCACACACACCAGGCTGGCAAAGGACAATCTTAAATCGATCATACACACCGGGCTGGCAAAGGGGAATCGGAATTCGATCACACACACCAGGCTGGCAAAGGAGAATCTGAAATCGATCACACACACACCGGGCGGGCAAAGGAGGATCTGAAATCGATCACATCCACCAGGCTGGCAAAGGACAATCTTAAATCAATCATACACACCGGGCTGGCAAAGGGGAATCGGAATTCGATCACACACACCAGGCTGGCAAAGGGGAATCTGAAATCGATCACACACACCAGGCTGACAAAGGAAAATCTGAAATCGATCACGCACTCACCGGGCTGGCAAAGGAGGATCTGAAATCGATCACACACACCGGGCTGGCAAAGGGGAATCTGAAATCGATCACACACACACCGGGCTGGCAAAGGAGGATCTGAAATCGATCACACACACCGGGTTGGCAAAGGAGAATCTGAAATCGATCACACACACCGGGCTGGCAAAGGGGAATCTGAAATCGATCACACACACCGGGCTGGCAAAGGGGAATCTGAAATCGATCACACACACACCGGGCTGGCAAAGGGGAATCTGAAATCGATCACACACACACCGGGCTGGCATAGGGGAATCTGAAATTGATCACACACACACCGGGCGGGCAAAGGAGAATCTGAAAACGATCACACACACCTGGCTGACAAAGGAGAATCTGAAATTGTTCACACACGCCGGGCTGGCAAAGGAGAATCTGAAATCGATCACACACACCAGGCTGGCAAAGGAGAATCTGAAATCGATCACACATACCGGGCTGGCAAAGGAGAATCTGAAATCGATCACACACACACCGGGCTGGCAAAGGGGAATCTGAAATCGATCACACACACACCGGGCTGGCATAGGGGAATCTGATATTGATCACACACACACCGGGCGGGCAAAGGAGAATCTGAAATCGATCACACACACATGGCTGGCAAAGGAGAATCTGAAATCGATCACACACACCAGGCTGGCAAAGGAGAATCTGAAATCGATCACACATACCGGGCTGGCAAAGGAGAATCTGAAATCGATCACACACACACCGGGCTGGCAAAGGGGAATCTGAAATCAATCACACACACCGGGCTGGCAAAGGGGAATCTGAAATTCATCACACACACCAGGCTGGCAAAGGAGAATCTGAAATCGATCACACACACCGGGCTGGCAAAGGTGTATCTGAAATCGATCTCATAAGCGGGATGGCAAAGGAGAATCTGAAATCGATCACACACACCGGGCTGGCAAAGGGGAATCTGAAATCGATCACACACACCGGGCTGGCAAAGGGGAATCTGAAATCGATCTCACACACCAGGCTGGCAAAGGAGAGTCTGAAATCGATCACACACACCAGGCTGGCAAAGGAGGATCTGAAATCGATCACACACACCGGGCTGGCAAAGGAGGATCTGAAATCAATCACACACACCAGGCTGGCAAAGGAGGATCTGAAATCGATCACACACACACCGGGCTGGCAAAGGGGAATCTGAAATCGATCACACACACCGGGCTGGCAAAGGGGAATCTGAAATCGATCACACACACCGGGCTGGCAAAGGGAATCTGAAATCGATCACACACTCCGGGTGGCAAAGTGGAATCTGAAATCGATCACACACACACCGGGCTGGCAAAGGGGAATCTGAAATCGATCACACGCACCGGGCTGGAAAAGGAGGATCTGAAATCTATCACACACACACCGGGCTGGCAAAGGGGATTCTGAAATCGATCACACACACCAGGCTGCCAAAGGAGAATCTGAAATCTATCACACACACACCGGGCTGGGAAAGGGGAATCTGAAATCGATCACACACACCGGGCTGGCAAAGCAGAATCTGAAATCGATCACACACACACCGGGCTGGCAAAGGAGAATCTGAAATCGATCACACACACCGGGCTGGCAAAGGAGGATCTGAAATCGATCACACACACCGGGCTGGCAAAGGGGAATCTGAAATCGATCACACACACCGGGCTGGCAAAGGAGGATCTGAAATCGATCACACACACCGGGCTGGCAATGGGGCATCTGAAATCGATCACACACACCGGGCTGGCAAAGGGGAATCTGAAATCGATCACACACACCAGGCTGGCAAAGGGAATCTGAAATCAATCACACACACCGGGCTGACAAAGGTGAATCTGAAATCGATCACACACACAGGGCTGGCAAAGGGGAATCTGAAATCGATCACACACACCGGGCTGGCAAAGGTGTATCTGAAATCGATCTCATAACCGGGATGGCAAAGGAGAATCTGAAATCGATCACACACACCAGGCTGGCAAAGGGGAATCAGAAATTGATCACACACACACCGGGCGGCAAAGGAGAATCTGAAATCGATCACACACACAGGGCTGGCAAAGGAGAATCTGAAATCGATCACACACACCGGGCTGGCAAAGGGGAATCTGAAATCGATCTCACACACCAGGCTGGCAAAGGAGAGTCTGAAATCGATCACACACACCAGGCTGGCAAAGGAGGATCTGACATCGATCACACACACCGGGCTGGCAAAGGAGGATCTGAAATCAATCACACACACCAGGCTGGCAAAGGAGGATCTGAAATCGATCACACACACACCGGGCTGGCAAAGGGGAATCTGAAATCGATCACACACACCGGGCTGGCAAAGGGGAATCTGAAATCGATCACACACACCGGGCTGGCAAAGGGAATCTGAAATCGATCACACACTCCGGGTGGCAAAGGGGAATCTGAAATCGATCACACACACACTGGGCTGGCAAAGGGGAATCTGAAATCGATCACACGCACCGGGCTGGCAAAGGAGGATCTGAAATCTATCACACACACACCTGGCTGGGAAAGGGGATTCTGAAATCGATCACACACACCAGGCTGCCAAAGGAGAATCTGAAATCTATCACACACACACCGGGCTGGGAAAGGGGAATCTGAAATCGATCACACACACCGGGCTGGCAAAGCAGAATCTGAAATCGATCACACACACACCGGGCTGGCAAAGGAGAATCTGAAATCGATCACACACACCGGGCTGGCAAAGGAGGATCTGAAATCGATCACACACACCGGGCTGGCAAAGGAGAATCTGAAATCGATCACACACACACCGGGCTGGCAAAGGGGAATCTGAAATCGATCACACACACCAGGCTGGCAAAGAAGAATCTGAAATCGATCACACACACCGGGCTGGCAAAGGTGAATCTGAAATCGATCACACACACCGGGCTGGCAAAGCAGAATCTCAAATCGATCACACACACAGGGCTGGCAAAGGGGAATCTGAAATCGATCACACACACCGTCTGCCAAAGGAGAATCTGAAATCGATCACACACACACCGGGCTGGCAAAGGGGAATCTGAAATCGATCACACGCACCGGGCTGGCAAAGGAGGATCTGAAATCTATCACACACACACCGGGCTGGCAAAGGGGATTCTGAAATCGATCACACACACCAGGCTGCCAAAGGAGAATCTGAAATCTATCACACACACACCGGGCTGGGAAAGGGGAATCTGAAATCGATCACACACACCGGGCTGGCAAAGCAGAATCTGAAATCGATCACACACACACCGGGCTGGCAAAGGAGGATCTGAAATCGATCACACACACCGGGCTGGCAAAGGGGAATCTGAAATCGATCACACACACCGGGCTGGCAAAGGAGGATCTGAAATCGATCACACACACCGGGCTGGCAATGGGGCATCTGAAATCGATCACACACACCGGGCTGGCAAAGGGGAATCTGAAATCGATCACACACACCAGGCTGGCAAAGGGAATCTGAAATCAATCACACACACCGGGCTGACAAAGGGGAATCTGAAATCGATCACACACACAGGGCTGGCAAAGGGGAATCTGAAATCGATCACACACACCGGGCTGGCAAAGGTGTATCTGAAATCGATCTCATAAGCGGGATGGCAAAGGAGAATCTGAAATCGATCACACACACCAGGCTGGCAAAGGGGAATCAGAAATTGATCACACACACACCGGGCGGCAAAGGAGAATCTGAAATCGATCACACACACAGGGCTGGCAAAGGAGAATCTGAAATCGATCACACACACCGGGCTGGCAAAGGGGAATCTGAAATCGATCTCACACACCAGGCTGGCAAAGGAGAGTCTGAAATCGATCACACACACCAGGCTGGCAAAGGAGGATCTGAAATCGATCACACACACCGGGCTGGCAAAGGAGGATCTGAAATCAATCACACACACCAGGCTGGCAAAGGAGGATCTGAAATCGATCACACACACACACCGGGCTGGCAAAGGGGAATCTGAAATCGATCACACACACCGGGCTGGCAAAGGGGAATCTGAAATCGATCACACACACCGGGCTGGCAAAGGGAATCTGAAATCGATCACACACTCCGGGTGGCAAAGGGGAATCTGAAATCGATCACACACACACTGGGCTGGCAAAGGGGAATCTGAAATCGATCACACGCACCGGGCTGGCAAAGGAGGATCTGAAATCTATCACACACACACCGGTATGGGAAAGGGGATTCTGAAATCGATCACACACACCAGGCTGCCAAAGGAGAATCTGAAATCTATCACACACACACCGGGCTGGGAAAGGGGAATCTGAAATCGATCACACACACCGGGCTGGCAAAGCAGAATCTGAAATCGATCACACACACACCGGGCTGGCAAAGGAGAATCTGAAATCGATCACACACACCGGGCTGGCAAAGGAGGATCTGAAATCGATCACACACACCGGGCTGGCAAAGGAGAATCTGAAATCGATCACACACACACCGGGCTGGCAAAGGGGAATCTGAAATCGATCACACACACCGGGCTGGCAAAGAAGAATCTGAAATCGATCACACACACCGGGCTGGCAAAGGTGAATCTGAAATCGATCACACACACCGGGCTGGCAAAGCAGAATCTCAAATCGATCACACACACCGGGCTGGCAAAGGGGAATCTGAAATCGATCACACACACCGTCTGCCAAAGGAGAATCTGAAATCGATCACACACACCGGGCTGGCAAAGGAGAATCTGAAATCGATCACACACACCGGGCTGGCAAAGGGGAATCTGAAATCGATTACCCACACACCGGGCTGGCAGAGGGGAAGCTGAAATCGATCACACACACCGGGCTGGCAAAGGAGAATCTGAAATCAATCACACACACCGGGCTGGCAAAGGAGTATCTGAAATCGATCACACACACCGGGCTGGCAAAGGGGAATCTGAAATCGATCACACACACCAGGCTGGCAAAGGAGAATGTGAAATCAATCACACACACCGGGCTGGCAAAGGAGAATCTGAAATCGATCACACACACCGGGCTGGCAATGGTGGATCTGAAATTGATCAAACACACCAGGCTGGCAAAGGACAATCTTAAATCGATCATACACACCGGGCTGGCAAAGGGGAATCGGAATTCGATCACACACACCAGGCTGGCAAAGGAGAATCTGAAATCGATCACACACACCGGGCGGGCAAAGGAGGATCTGAAATCGATCACATCCACCAGGCTGGCAAAGGGGAATCTGAAATCGATCACACACACCAGGCTGACAAAGGAAAATCTGAAATCGATCACGCACACACCGGGCTGGCAAAGGAGGATCTGAAATCGATCACACACACCGGGCTGGCAAAGGGGAATCTGAAATCGATCACACACACACCGGGCTGGCAAAGGAGGATCTGAAATCGATCACACACACCGGGTTGGCAAAGGCGAATCTGAAATCGATCACACACACCGGGCTGGCAAAGGGGAATCTGAAATCGATCACACACACCAGGCTGGCAAAGGAGAATCTGAAATCGATCACACATACCGGGCTGGCAAAGGAGAATCTGAAATCGATCACACACACACCGGGCTGGCAAAGGGGAATCTGAAATCGATCACACACACACCGGGCTGGCATAGGGGAATCTGAAATTGATCACACACACACCGGGCGGGCAAACGAGAATCTGAAATCGATCACACACACCTGGCTGGCAAAGGAGAATCTGAAATTGTTCACACACGCCGGGCTGGCAAAGGAGAATCTGAAATCGATCACACACACCAGGCTGGCAAAGGAGAATCTGAAATCGATCACACATACCGGGCTGGCAAAGGAGAATCTGAAATCGATCACACACACACCGGGCTGGCAACGGGGAATCTGAAATCGATCACACACACCGGGCTGGCAAAGGGGAATCTGAAATTCATCACACACACCAGGCTGGCAAAGGAGAATCTGAAATCGATCACACACACCGGGCTGGCAAAGGTGTATCTGAAATCGATCTCATAAGCGGGATGGCAAAGGAGAATCTGAAATCGATCACACACACCAGGCTGGCAAAGGGGAATCCGAAATCGATCACACACACCGGGCTGGCAAAGGGGAATCTGAAATCGATCTCACACACCAGGCTGGCAAAGGAGAGTCTGAAATCGATCACACACACCAGGCTGGCAAAGGAGGATCTGAAATCGATCACACACACCGGGCTATCAAAGGAGGATCTGAAATCAATCACACACACCAGGCTGGCAAAGGAGGATCTGAAATCGATCACACACACACCGGGCTGGCAAAGGGGAATCTGAAATCGATCACACACACCGGGCTGGCAAAGGGGAATCTGAAATCGATCACACACACCGGGCTGGCAAAGGGAATCTGAAATCGATCACACAATCCGGGTGGCAAAGGGGAATCTGAAATCGATCACACACACACCGGGCTGGCAAAGGGGAATCTGAAATCGATCACACGCACCGGGCTGGCAAAGGAGGATCTGAAATCTATCACACACACACCGGGCTGGGAAAGGGGATTCTGAAATCGATCACACACACCAGGCTGCCAAAGGAGAATCTGAAATCTATCACACACACACCGGGCTGGCAAAGGGGAATCTGAAATCGATCACACACACCGGGCTGGCAAAGCAGAATCTGAAATCGATCACACACACACCGGGCTGGCAAAGGAGAATCTGAAATCGATCACACACACCGGGCTGGCAAAGGAGGATCTGAAATCGATCACACACACCGGGCTGGCAAAGGGGAATCTGAAATCGATCACACACACACCGGGCTGGCAAAGGGGAATCTGAAATCGATCACACACACCAGGCTGGCAAAGAAGAATCTGAAATCGATCACACACACCGGGCTGGCAAAGGTGAATCTGAAATCGATCACACACACCGGGCTGGCAAAGCAGAATCTCAAATCGATCACACACACCGGGCTGGCAAAGGGGAATCTGAAATCGATCACACACACCGTCTGCCAAAGGAGAATCTGAAATCGATCACACACACCGGGCTGGCAAAGGAGAGTCTGAAATCGATCACACACACCAGGCTGGCAAAGGAGGATCTGAAATCGATCACACACACCGGGCTATCAAAGGAGGATCTGAAATCAATCACACACACCAGGCTGGCAAAGGAGGATCTGAAATCGATCACACACACACCGGGCTGGCAAAGGGGAATCTGAAATCGATCACACACACCGGGCTGGCAAAGGGGAATCTGAAATCGATCACACACACCGGGCTGGCAAAGGGAATCTGAAATCGATCACACAATCCGGGTGGCAAAGGGGAATCTGAAATCGATCACACACACACCGGGCTGGCAAAGGGGAATCTGAAATCGATCACACGCACCGGGCTGGCAAAGGAGGATCTGAAATCTATCACACACACACCGGGCTGGGAAAGGGGATTCTGAAATCGATCACACACACCAGGCTGCCAAAGGAGAATCTGAAATCTATCACACACACACCGGGCTGGCAAAGGGGAATCTGAAATCGATCACACACACCGGGCTGGCAAAGCAGAATCTGAAATCGATCACACACACACCGGGCTGGCAAAGGAGAATCTGAAATCGATCACACACACCGGGCTGGCAAAGGAGGATCTGAAATCGATCACACACACCGGGCTGGCAAAGGGGAATCTGAAATCGATCACACACACACCGGGCTGGCAAAGGGGAATCTGAAATCGATCACACACACCAGGCTGGCAAAGAAGAATCTGAAATCGATCACACACACCGGGCTGGCAAAGGTGAATCTGAAATCGATCACACACACCGGGCTGGCAAAGCAGAATCTCAAATCGATCACACACACCGGGCTGGCAAAGGGGAATCTGAAATCGATCACACACACCGTCTGCCAAAGGAGAATCTGAAATCGATCACACACACCGGGCTGGCAAAGGAGAATCTGAAATCGATCACACACACCGGGCTGGCAAAGGGGAATCTGAAATCGATCACCCACACACCGGGCTGGCAGAGGGGAAGCTGAAATCGATCACACACAGCGGGCTGGCAAAGGAGAATCTGAAATCAATCACACACACCGGGCTGGCAAAGGAGTATCTGAAATCGATCACACACACCGGGCTGGCAAAGGGAAATCTGAAATCGATCACACACACCAGGCTGGCAAAGGAGAATGTGAAATCAATCACACACACCGGGCTGGCAAAGGAGAATCTGAAATCGATCACACACACCGGGCTGGCAATGGTGGATCTGAAATTGATCACACACACCAGGCTGGCAAAGGACAATCTTAAATCGATCATACACACCGGGCTGGCAAAGGGGAATCGGAATTCGATCACACACACCAGGCTGGCAAAGGAGAATCTGAAATCGATCACATACACCGGGCGGGCAAAGGAGGATCTGAAATCGATCACATTCACCAGGCTGGCAAAGGACAATCTTAAATCAATCACACACACACCGGGCTGGCAAAGGGGAATCTGAAATCAATCACACACACCGGGCTGGCAAAGGGGAATCGGAATTCGATCACACACACCAGGCTGGCAAAGGAGAATCTGAAATCGATCACACACAGCAGGCTGGCAAAGGGGAATCTGAAATCGATCACACACACCAGGCTGGCAAAGGGGAATCTGAAATCGATCACACACACCAGGCTGACAAAGGAAAATCTGAAATCGATCACGCACAGACCGGGCTGGCAAAGGAGAATCTGAAATTGTTCACACACGCCGGGCTGGCAAAGGAGAATCTGAAATCGATCACACACACCAGGCTGGCAAAGGAGAATCTGAAATCGATCACACATACCGGGCTGGCAAAGGAGAATCTGAAATCGATCACACACACACCGGGCTGGCAAAGGGGAATCTGAAATCGATCACACACACACCGGGCTGGCATAGGGGAATCTGAAATTGATCACACACACACCGGGCGGGCAAAGGAGAATCTGAAATCGATCACACACACCTGGCTGGCAAAGGAGAATCTGAAATTGTTCACACACGCCGGGCTGGCAAAGGAGAATCTGAAATCGATCACACACACCAGGCTGGCAAAGGAGAATCTGAAATCGATCACACATACCGGGCTGGCAAAGGAGAATCTGAAATCGATCACACACACACCAGGCTGGCAAAGGAGGATCTGAAATCGATCACACACACCGGGCTGGCAAAGGGGAATCTGAAATCGATCACACACACACCGGGCTGGCAAAGGAGGATCTGAAATCGATCAGACACACCGGGCTGGCAAAGGAGAATCTGAAATCGATCACACACACCGGGCTGGCAAAGGGGAATCTGAAATCGATCACACACACCGGGCTGGCAAAGGGGAATCTGAAATCGATCACACACACACCGGGCTGGCAAAGGGGAATCTGAAATCGATCACACACACACCGGGCTGGCATAGGGGAAACTGAAATTGATCACACACACACACCGGGCGGGCAAAGGAGAATCTGAAATCGATCACACACACCTGGCTGGCAAAGGAGAATCTGAAATTGTTCACACACGCCGGGCTGGCAAAGGAGAATCTGAAATCGATCACACACACCAGGCTGGCAAAGGAGAATCTGAAATCGATCACACACACCGGGCTGGCAAAGGAGAATCTGAAATCGATCACACACACACTGGGCTGGCAAAGGGGAATCTGAAATCGATCACACACACCGGGCTGGCAAAGGAGAATCTGAAATCGATCACACACACACCGGGCTGGCAAAGGGGAATCTGAAATCGATCACACACACACCGGGCTGGCATAGGGGAATCTGAAATTGATCACACACACACCGGGCGGGCAAAGGAGAATCTGAAATCGATCACACACACCGGGCTGGCAAAGGAGAATCTGAAATTGTTCACACACGCCGGGCTGGCAAAGGAGAATCTGAAATCGATCACACACACCAGGCTGGCAAAGGAGAATCTGAAATTGATCACACATACCGGGCTGGCAAAGGAGAATCTGAAATCGATCACACACACACCGGGCTGGCAAAGGGGAATCTGAAATCGATCACACACACCGGGCTGGCAAAGGGGAATCTGAAATTCATCACACACACCAGGCTGGCAAAGGAGAATCTGAAATCGATCACACACACCGGGCTGGCAAAGGTGTATCTGAAATCGATCTCATAAGCGGGATGGCAAAGGAGAATCTGAAATCGATCACACACACCAGGCTGGCAAAGGGGAATCTGAAATCGATCACACACACCGGGCTGGCAAAGGGGAATCTGAAATCGATCTCACACACCAGGCTGGCAAAGGAGAGTCTGAAATCGATCACACACACCAGGCTGGCAAAGGAGGATCTGAAATCGATCACACACACTGGGCTGGCAAAGGAGGATCTGAAATCAATCACACACACCAGGCTGGCAAAGGAGGATCTGAAATCGATCACACACACACCGGGCTGGCAAAGGGAATCTGAAATCGATCACACACTCCGGGTGGCAAAGTGGAATCTGAAATCGATCACACACACACCGGGCTGGCAAAGGGGAATCTGAAATCGATCACACGCACCGGGCTGGCAAAGGAGGATCTGAAATCTATCACACACACACCGGGCTGGGAAAGGGGATTCTGAAATCGATCACACACACCAGGCTGCCAAAGGAGAATCTGAAATCTATCACACACACACCGGGCTGGGAAAGGGGAATCTGAAATCGATCACACACACCGGGCTGGCAAAGCAGAATCTGAAATCGATCACACACACACCGGGCTGGCAAAGGAGAATCTGAAATCGATCACACACACCGGGCTGGCAAAGGAGGATCTGAAATCGATCACACACACCGGGCTGGCAAAGGGGAATCTGAAATCGATCACACACACACCGGGCTGGCAAAGGGGAATCTGAAATCGATCACACACACCAGGCTGGCAAAGAAGAATCTGAAATCGATCACACACACCGGGCTGGCAAAGGTGAATCTGAAATCGATCACACACACCGGGCTGGCAAAGGGGAATCTGAAATCGATCACACACACCGTCTGCCAAAGGAGAATCTGAAATCGATCACACACACCGGGCTGGCAAAGGAGAATCTGAAATCGATCACACACACCGGGCTGGCAAAGGGGAATCTGAAATCGATCACCCACACATCGGGCTGGCAGAGGGGAAGCTGAAATCGATCACACACACCGGGCTGGCAAAGGAGAATCTGAAATCAATCACACACACCGGGCTGGCAAAGGAGTATCTGAAATCGATCACACACACCGGGCTCCAAAGGGGAATCTGAAATCGATCACACACACCAGGCTGGCAAAGGAGAATGTGAAATCAATCACACACACCGGGCTGGCAAAGGAGAATCTGAAATCGATCACACACACCGGGCTGGCAATGGTGGATCTGAAATTGATCACACACACCAGGCTGTCAAAGGACAATCTTAAATCGATCATACACACCGGGCTGGCAAAGGGGAATCGGAATTCGATCACACACACCAGGCTGGCAAAGGAGAATCTGAAATCGATCACACACACCGGGCGGGCAAAGGAGGATCTGAAATCGATCACATCCACCAGGCTGGCAAAGGACAATCTTAAATCAATCATACACACCGGGCTGGCAAAGGGGAATCGGAATTCGATCACACACACCAGGCTGGCAAAGGAGAATCTGAAATCGATCACACACACCAGGCTGGCAAAGGGGAATCTGAAATCGATCACACACACCGGGCGGGCAAAGGAGGATCTGAAATCGATCACATCCACCAGGCTGGCAAAGGACAATCTTAAATCAATCATACACACCAGGCTGGCAAAGGGCAATCTGAAATCGATCACACACACCAGGCTGACAAAGGAAAATCTGAAATCGATCACGCACACACCGGGCTGGCAAAGGAGAATCTGAAATTATTCACACACGCCGGGCTGGCAAAGGAGAATCTGAAATCGATCACACACACCAGGCTGGCAAAGGAGAATCTGAAATCGATCACACATACCGGGCTGGCAAAGGAGAATCTGAAATCGATCACACACACACCGGGCTGGCAAAGGGGAATCTGAAATCGATCACACACACACCGGGCTGGCATAGGGGAATCTGAAATTGATCACACACACACCGGGCGGGCAAAGGAGAATCTGAAATCGATCACACACACCTGGCTGGCAAAGGAGAATCTGAAATTGTTCACACACGCCGGGCTGGCAAAGGAGAATCTGAAATCGATCACACACACCAGGCTGGCAAAGGAGAATCTGAAATCGATCACACATACCGGGCTGGCAAAGGAGAATCTGAAATCGATCACACACACACCGGGCTGGCAAAGGGGAATCTGAAATCGATCACACACACCGGGCTGGCAAAGGGGAATCTGAAATCGATCACACATACCGGGCTGGCAAAGGAGAATCTGAAATCGATCACACACACACCGGGCTGGCAAAGGGGAATCTGAAATCGATCACACACACACCAGGCTGGCAAAGGAGAATCTGAAATCGATCACACACACCAGGCTGGCAAAGGAGAATCTGAAATTGTTCACACACACCGGGCTGGCAAAGGGGAATCTCAAATCGATCATGAAAAGGGCAAACTAAACTTCACCAAATCTCACCGTCAATTATCATAGTCATCACATGGCTCGCTCAGTGCATCTCCCAGCACTGAGTCCTGGGTCACTCCACTCAGTCCATCCCCCAGCTCTGACCCCTGGGTCACTCTACTGAGTCCATCCCCCAGCACTGACCCCTGGCTCACTCCACTCAGTCCACCCCCCAGCACTGAACCCTGGCTCACTCCACTTCATCCATCCCCCAGCACTGACCCCTGGGTCACTCCACTCAGTCCATCTCCCAGCACTGACCCCTGGGTCACCCCACTAAGTCCATCCCTCAGCACAGACCACTGGGTCACTCCACTCAAAACATCCCCCAGCACTGACCACTGGGACACTCCACTCAGACCATCCCCCAGCACTGACCCCTGGGTCTCGCCACTCAGTCCATCCCCCAGCACTGACCTCTGGGTCACTCCACTCAGTCCATCCTCCGGCACTGACCTCCGGTTCACTCCACTCAGTCCATTCCCCGGCACTGGCTCCTGGGTCACTCCACTCAGACCATCTCCCAGTACTGACCCCTGGGTCACTTCACTTAGTCCATCCCCCAGCACTGACCCCTGGGTCACTCCACTCAGTCCATCCCTGAGCACTGACCCCTGGGTCACTCCACTCAGTTCATCCCCCAGCACTGACCCATGGGTCACTCCACTCAGTCCATCCCCGAGCACTGACCCCTGGGTCACTCCACTCAGTCCATTCCCCAGCACTGACCCCTGGGTCACTCCACTCAGTCCATACCACAGCACTGACCCCGAGTCACTCCACTCAGTCCATCCCCCAGCACTGACCCCTGGGTCACTCCACTCAGTCCATCTCCCAGTACTGACCCCTGGGTCACTCCACTTAGTCCATCCCCCAACAATGACCCCTGGGTCACTCCACTCAGTCCATCCCCCAGCACTGACCCGGGGTCACTCCACTCAGTCCATCCTCCAGCACTGACCCCTGGGTCAATCCACTCAGTCCATCCCCCAGCACTAACCCCTGGGTCACTCCACTCAGTCCACCCCCCAACACTGACCCCTGGGTCACTCCACTCGGTCCACCCCCCAGCACTGACCCCTGGGTCACTCCACTCAGACCATCACCCAGCACTGGCCTCTGGGTCACTCCACTCAGTCCATCTCCCAGCACTGACCCGTGGGTCACTCCACTCAGTCCATCCCTCAGCACAGACCACTGTGTCACTCCACTCAGACCATCACCCAACACTGACCCCTGGGTCACTCCACTCAGCCCATTCCCGGGTACTGACCCCTGGGTCACTCCTCTCAGTTCCGCCCCCAGCACTGACGCCTGCGTCACTCCACTCAGTCCATCTCCCAGTACTGACCCCTGGGTCACTCCACTCAGTCCATCGACCAGCACTGACCATGTGTCACTCCACACAGTCCACCCCCTAGCACTGACCCCTGGGTCACTCCACTCAGTCCATCCTCCAGCACTGATCCCTGGGTCACTCCAATCAGTCCATCCTCCAAAACCCCTGGGTCACTCCACTCTGTCCACCCCCCAACACTGACCCCTGGGTCACTCCACTCAGTCCACCCCCCAGCACTGACCCCTTGACTCACTCCACTCAGTCCAACCCCCAGCACAGACCCCTTGGTCACTCCACTCAGACCATCCCCCAGCACTGACCCCTGGGTCACTCCACTCAGTCCATCCCCCAGCACTGATCCCTGGGTCACTCCACTCAGTCCATCCCCGAGCACTGACCCCTGGGTCACTCCACTCAGTCCATCCCCCAGCACTGACCGCTGGGTCACTGCACTCAGTCCATCAGCCAGCACTGACCTCAGGTTCACTCCACTCAGTCCATATCCCAGCACTGACCCTTGGGTCACTCCGCACAGTCCATCCCCCAGCACTGACTCCTGAGTCACTCCACTCAACCCATCCCTGAACACTGACCCCTGGGTCACTCGACTCAGTCCATCCCCCAGCACAGACCCCATGGTCACTCCACTCAGTCCATCCTCCAGCACTGACCCCTGGGTAACTCCTCTCAGTACATCCTCGAGCACTGACCCCAGGGTCAATCCACTCAGTCCATCCCCCGGCACTGACCCTGGGTCACTCCACTCAGTTTGCCCCCCAACACAGACTCCTGGCTCACTCCACTCAGTCCATCCCCCAGCACTGACCGTGTGTCACTCCACACAGTCCACCCCATAGCACTGATGCCTGGGTAAGTCCACACAGTCCATCTTCCAGCACTGACCCCTGGGTCACTCCACTCAGTCCATCCTCCAGCACTGACCCCGGGGTCACTCCTCTCAGTACATCCTTGAGCACTGACCCCTGGGTCAATCCACTCAGTCCATCCTCCAGCACTGACCCCTGGGTCACTCCACTCAGTCCACCGCCCAACACTGACCCTGGGTCACTCCACTCAGTCCACCACCCAACACTGACCCTGGGTCACTCCACTCAGTCCATCTTCCAGCACTGGCCCTTGAGTCACTCCACTCAGACCATCCCCCAGCACAGACCCCTGGGTCACTCGACTCAGTCCATCCCCCAGCACAGACCCCTGGGTCACGCCACTCAGTACAGCCCCAGCACTGACCCCTGGGTCGCTCCACTCAGGCCATCCCCCAGCACTGACCCTTGGTTCACTCCACTCAGTCCATCCCCCAGCACAGATCCCAGGGTCACTCCACTCAGTACAGCCCCCAGCACTGACCCCTGGGTCACTCCACTCAGTCCATCCCCCAGCAATGTCCCCTGGGTCACTCCACTCAATCCATCCCCCAGCACTGACCTCTGGTTCACTCCACTCAGTTCAACCCCAGCACTGACCCTGGGTCACTCCACTCAGTCCTTCCCCCAGCGCTGACCCCTGGGTCACTCCACTCAGTCCATCCCCTGGCACTGACCCCTGGGTCACTCCACTTAGTCCATCCCCCAGCACTGACCCCTGGGTCACTCGACTCAGACCATCCCCCAGCACTGACCCCTGGGTCACTCCACTCAGTCCATCCCCGAGCACTGACCCCTGGGTCACTCCACTCAGTCCATCACCTAGCACTGACCCCTGGGTCACTCCACTCAGTCCATCCCCGAGCACTGACCACTGGGTCACTCCACTCAGTCCATCCCCCAGCACTGACCCCTGGGTCACTCCACTCAGTCCATCCCCCGGCACTGACCCCTGGGTCACTCCACTTAGACCATCTCCCAGCACTGACCCCTGGGTCACTCCACTCAGTCCATCCCCGAGCACTGACCCAGTGGGTCACTTCACTCGGCCCATCACCGAGCACTGACCCCTGGGTCACTTCACTTATTCCATCCCCCAGCACTGACCCCTGTGTCACTCCACTCAGTCCATCCCCGTGCACTGACCCCTGGGTCACTCCACTCAGTCCATCCCCCAGCACTAACCCCTGGGACACTCCACTCTGTCCATCCCCGAGCACTGACCCCAGGGTCACTCCACTCAGTCCATCCCTGAGCACTGACCCCTGGGTCACTCCACTCAGTCCATTCCTGAGCACTGACCTCTGGGTCACTCCACTCAGTCCATCCCCCAGCACTGACCCCTGGGTCACTCCACTCAGTCCATCCCCCGGCACTGACCCCTGGGTCACTCCACTTAGTCCATCCCCCAGCACTGAACCCTGGGTCACTCCACTCAGTCCATCCCCGAGCACTGACCCCTGGGTCACTCCACTCAGTCCATCTCCCAGCACTGACCCCTGGGTCACTCCACTCAGTCCATCCCCCAGCACTGAACCCTGGGTCACTCCACTCAGTCCATCCCCGAGCACTGACCCCTGGGTCACTCCACTCAGTCCATCCCTGAGCACTGACCCCTGGGTCACTCCACTCAGTACATTCCGGAGCACTGACCTCTGGGTCACTCCACTCAGTCCATCCCCCAGCACTGACCCCTGGGTCACTCCACTCAGTCCATCCCCGTGCACTGACTCCTGGGTCACTCCACTTAGTCCATCCCCCAGCACTGACCCTTGGGTCACTCCACTCAGTCCATCCCCCAGCACTGACCCCTGGGTCACTCCACTCAGTCCATCCCCCTGCACTGACCCCTGGGTCACTCCACTCAGACCATCCCCCAGCACTGACCCCTGGGTCACTCCACTCAGTCCATCCCCCAGCACAGATCCCAGGGTCACTCCACTCAGTACAGCCCCCAGCACTGACCCCTGGGTCACTCCACTCAGTCCATCCCCCAGCAATGTCCCCTGGGTCACTCCACTCAGTCCATCCCCCAGCACTGACCTCTGGTTCACTCCACTCAGTTCAACCCCAGCAATGACCCTGGGTCACTCCACTCAGTCCTTCCCCCAGCGCTGACCCCTGGGTCACTCCACTCAGTCCATCCCCTGGCACTGACCCCTGGGTCACTCCACTTAGTCCATCCCCCAGCACTGACCCCTGGGTCACTCGACTCAGACCATCCCCCAGCACTGACCCCTGGGTCACTCCACTCAGTCCACCCCCCAACACTGACCCCTGGGTCACTCCACTCGGTCCACCCCCCAGCACTGACCCCTGGGTCACTCCACTCAGACCATCACCCAGCACTGGCCTCTGGGTCACTCCACTCAGTCCTTCTCCCAGCACTGACCCGTGGGTCACTCCACTCAGTCCATCCCTCAGCACAGACCACTGTGTCACTCCACTCAGACCATCACCCAACACTGACCCCTGGGTCACTCCACTCAGCCCATTCCCGGGTACTGACCCCTGGGTCACTCCTCTCAGTTCCGCCCCCAGCACTGACGCCTGCGTCACTCCACTCAGTCCATCTCCCAGTACTGACCCCTGGGTCACTCCACTCAGTCCATCGACCAGCACTGACCATGTGTCACTCCACACAGTCCACCCCCTAGCACTGACCCCTGGGTCACTCCACTCAGTCCATCCTCCAGCACTGATCCCTGGGTCACTCCAATCAGTCCATCCTCCAAAACCCCTGGGTCACTCCACTCTGTCCACCCCCCAACACTGACCCCTGGGTCACTCCACTCAGTCCACCCCCCAGCACTGACCCCTTGACTCACTCCACTCAGTCCAACCCCCAGCACAGACCCCTTGGTCACTCCACTCAGACCATCCCCCAGCACTGACCCCTGGGTCACTCCACTCAGTCCATCCCCCAGCACTGATCCCTGGGTCACTCCACTCAGTCCATCCCCGAGCACTGACCCCTGGGTCACTCCACTCAGTCCATCCCCCAGCACTGACCGCTGGGTCACTGCACTCAGTCCATCAGCCAGCACTGACCTCAGGTTCACTCCACTCAGTCCATATCCCAGCACTGACCCTTGGGTCACTCCGCACAGTCCATCCCCCAGCACTGACTCCTGAGTCACTCCACTCAACCCATCCCTGAACACTGACCCCTGGGTCACTCGACTCAGTCCATCCCCCAGCACAGACCCCATGGTCACTCCACTCAGTCCATCCTCCAGCACTGACCCCTGGGTAACTCCTCTCAGTACATCCTCGAGCACTGACCCCAGGGTCAATCCACTCAGTCCATCCCCCGGCACTGACCCTGGGTCACTCCACTCAGTTTGCCCCCCAACACAGACTCCTGGCTCACTCCACTCAGTCCATCCCCCAGCACTGACCGTGTGTCACTCCACACAGTCCACCCCATAGCACTGATGCCTGGGTAAGTCCACACAGTCCATCTTCCAGCACTGACCCCTGGGTCACTCCACTCAGTCCATCCTCCAGCACTGACCCCGGGGTCACTCCTCTCAGTACATCCTTGAGCACTGACCCCTGGGTCAATCCACTCAGTCCATCCTCCAGCACTGACCCCTGGGTCACTCCACTCAGTCCACCGCCCAACACTGACCCTGGGTCACTCCACTCAGTCCACCACCCAACACTGACCCTGGGTCACTCCACTCAGTCCATCTTCCAGCACTGGCCCTTGAGTCACTCCACTCAGACCATCCCCCAGCACAGACCCCTGGGTCACTCGACTCAGTCCATCCCCCAGCACAGACCCCTGGGTCACGCCACTCAGTACAGCCCCAGCACTGACCCCTGGGTCGCTCCACTCAGGCCATCCCCCAGCACTGACCCTTGGTTCACTCCACTCAGTCCATCCCCCAGCACAGATCCCAGGGTCACTCCACTCAGTACAGCCCCCAGCACTGACCCCTGGGTCACTCCACTCAGTCCATCCCCCAGCAATGTCCCCTGGGTCACTCCACTCAATCCATCCCCCAGCACTGACCTCTGGTTCACTCCACTCAGTTCAACCCCAGCACTGACCCTGGGTCACTCCACTCAGTCCTTCCCCCAGCGCTGACCCCTGGGTCACTCCACTCAGTCCATCCCCTGGCACTGACCCCTGGGTCACTCCACTTAGTCCATCCCCCAGCACTGACCCCTGGGTCACTCGACTCAGACCATCCCCCAGCACTGACCCCTGGGTCACTCCACTCAGTCCATCCCCGAGCACTGACCCCTGGGTCACTCCACTCAGTCCATCACCTAGCACTGACCCCTGGGTCACTCCACTCAGTCCATCCCCGAGCACTGACCACTGGGTCACTCCACTCAGTCCATCCCCCAGCACTGACCCCTGGGTCACTCCACTCAGTCCATCCCCCGGCACTGACCCCTGGGTCACTCCACTTAGACCATCTCCCAGCACTGACCCCTGGGTCACTCCACTCAGTCCATCCCCGAGCACTGACCCAGTGGGTCACTTCACTCGGCCCATCACCGAGCACTGACCCCTGGGTCACTTCACTTATTCCATCCCCCAGCACTGACCCCTGTGTCACTCCACTCAGTCCATCCCCGTGCACTGACCCCTGGGTCACTCCACTCAGTCCATCCCCCAGCACTAACCCCTGGGACACTCCACTCTGTCCATCCCCGAGCACTGACCCCAGGGTCACTCCACTCAGTCCATCCCTGAGCACTGACCCCTGGGTCACTCCACTCAGTCCATTCCTGAGCACTGACCTCTGGGTCACTCCACTCAGTCCATCCCCCAGCACTGACCCCTGGGTCACTCCACTCAGTCCATCCCCCGGCACTGACCCCTGGGTCACTCCACTTAGTCCATCCCCCAGCACTGAACCCTGGGTCACTCCACTCAGTCCATCCCCGAGCACTGACCCCTGGGTCACTCCACTCAGTCCATCTCCCAGCACTGACCCCTGGGTCACTCCACTCAGTCCATCCCCCAGCACTGAACCCTGGGTCACTCCACTCAGTCCATCCCCGAGCACTGACCCCTGGGTCACTCCACTCAGTCCATCCCTGAGCACTGACCCCTGGGTCACTCCACTCAGTACATTCCGGAGCACTGACCTCTGGGTCACTCCACTCAGTCCATCCCCCAGCACTGACCCCTGGGTCACTCCACTCAGTCCATCCCCGTGCACTGACTCCTGGGTCACTCCACTTAGTCCATCCCCCAGCACTGACCCTTGGGTCACTCCACTCAGTCCATCCCCCAGCACTGACCCCTGGGTCACTCCACTCAGTCCATCCCCCTGCACTGACCCCTGGGTCACTCCACTCAGACCATCCCCCAGCACTGACCCCTGGGTCACTCCACTCAGTCCATCCCCCAGCACAGATCCCAGGGTCACTCCACTCAGCACAGCCCCCAGCACTGACCCCTGGGTCACTCCACTCAGTCCATCCCCCAGCAATGTCCCCTGGGTCACTCCACTCAGTCCATCCCCCAGCACTGACCTCTGGTTCACTCCACTCAGTTCAACCCCAGCAATGACCCTGGGTCACTCCACTCAGTCCTTCCCCCAGCGCTGACCCCTGGGTCACTCCACTCAGTCCATCCCCTGGCACTGACCCCTGGGTCACTCCACTTAGTCCATCCCCCAGCACTGACCCCTGGGTCACTCGACTCAGACCATCCCCCAGCACTGACCCCTGGGTCACTCCACTCAGTCCATCCCCGAGCACTGACCCCTGGGTCACTCCACTCAGTCCATCACCCAGCACTGACCCCTGGGTCACTCCACTCAGTCCATCCCCGAGCACTGACCACTGGGTCACTCCACTCAGTCCATCCCCCAGCACTGACCCCTGGGTCACTCCACTCAGTCCATCCCCCGGCACTGACCCCTGGGTCACTCCACTTAGACCATCTCCCAGCACTGACCCCTGGGTCACTCCACTCAGTCCATCCCCGAGCACTGACCCAGTGGGTCACTTCACTCGGCCCATCCCCGAGCACTGACCCCTGGGTCACTTCACTTATTCCATCCCCCAGCACTGACCCCTGTGTCACTCCACTCAGTCCATCCCCGTGCACTGACCCCTGGGTCACTCCACTCAGTCCATCCCTGAGCACTGACCCCTGGGTCACTCCACTCAGTCCATTCCTGAGCACTGACCTCTGGGTCACTCCACTCAGTCCATCCCCCAGCACTGACCCCTGGGTCACTCCACTCAGTCCATCCCCCGGCACTGACCCCTGGGTCACTCCACTTAGTCCATCCCCCAGCACTGAACCCTGGGTCACTCCACTCAGTCCATCCCCGAGCACTGACCCCTGGGTCACTCCACTCAGTCCATCTCCCAGCACTGACCCCTGGGTCACTCCACTCAGTCCATCCCCCAGCACTGAACCCTGGGTCACTCCACTCAGTCCATCCCCGAGCACTGACCCCTGGGTCACTCCACTCAGTCCATCCCTGAGCACTGACCCCTGGGTCACTCCACTCAGTACATTCCGGAGCACTGAACTCTGGGTCACTCCACTCAGTCCATCCCCCAGCACTGACCCCTGGGTCACTCCACTCAGTCCATCCCCGTGCACTGACTCCTGGGTCACTCCACTTAGTCCATCCCCCAGCACTGACCCTTGGGTCACTCCACTCAGTCCATCCCCCAGCACTGACCCCTGGGTCACTCCACTCAGTCCATCCCCCTGCACTGACCCCTGGGTCACTCCACTCAGACCATCCCCCAGCACTGACCCCTGGGTCACTCCTCTCTGCCCATCCCCCAGCACTGACCCTTGTGTCACTCCACTCAGTCCATCCCCGAGCACAGACCCCTGGGTCACTCCACTCAGTCCATCCCCAAGCACTGACCCCTGGGACACTCCACTCAGTCCATTCCCCAGCACTGACCCCAGGGTCACTCCACTCAGTCCATCACTGAGCACTGACCCCTGGGTCACTCCACTCAGTCCACCGCCCAACACTGACCCTGGGTCACTCCACTCAGTTCACCCCCCAACACTGACCCTGGGTCACTCCACTCAGTCCATCTTCCAGCACTGGCCCTTGGATCACTCCACTCAGACCATCCCCCAGCACAGACCCCTGGGTCACTCGACTCAGTCCATCCCCCAGCATAGACCCCTGGGTCACTCCACTCAGTACAGCCCCAGCACTGACCCCTGGGTCGCTCCACTCAGGCCATCCCCCAGCACTGACCCTGGGTTCACTCCACTCAGTCCATCCCCCAGCACAGATCCCAGGGTCACTCCACTCAGTACAGCCCCCAGCACTGACTCCTGGGTCACTCCACTCAGTCCATCCCCCAGCAATGTCCCCTGGGTCACTCCACTCAGTCCATCCCCCAGCACTGACCTCTGGTTCACTCCACTCAGTCCATCCCCGAGCACTGACCCCTGTGTCACTCCACTCAGTCCATCCCCATGCACTGACCCCTGGGTCACTCCACTCAGTCCATCCCCCAGCACTAACCCCTGGGTCACTCCACTCAGTCCATCCCTGAGCACTGACCCCTGGGTCACTCCACTCAGTGAATTCCTGAGCACTGACCTCTGGGTCACTCCACTCAGTCCATCCCCCAGCACTGACCCCTGGGTCACTCCACTTAGTCCATCCCCCAGCACTGACCCCTGGGTCACTCCACTCAGACCATCCCACAGCACTGACCCCTGTGTCACTCCACTCAGTCCATCCCCAAGCACTGACCCCTGGGTCACTCCACTCAGTCCATCTCCCAGCACTGACCCCTGGGTCACTCCACTCAGACCATCCCACAGCACTGACCCCTGTGTCACTCCACTCAGTCCATCCCCAAGCACTGACCCCAGGGTCACTCCACTCAGTCCATCCCTGAGCACTGACCCCTGGGTCACTCCACTCAGTCCATTCCTGAGCACTGACCTCTGGGTCACTCCACTCAGTCCATCCCCCAGCACTGACCCCTGGGTCACTCCACTCAGTCCATCCCCCGGCACTGACCCCTGGGTCACTCCACTTAGTCCATCCCCCAGCATTGACCCCTGGGTCACTCCACATAGTCCATCCCCCAGCACTGACCCCTGGGTCACTCCACTCAGACCATCCCCCAGCACTGACCCCTGGGTCACTCCACTCTGCCCATCCCCCAGCACTGACCCCTGTGTCACTCCACTCAGTCCATCCCCGAGCACAGACCCCTGGGTCACTCCACTCAGTCCATCCCCAAGCACTGACCCCTGGGACACTCCACTCAGTCCATTCCCCAGCACTGACCCCAGGGTCACTCCACTCAGTCCATCACTGAGCACTGACCCCTGGGTCACTCCACTCAGTCCATTCCTGAGCACTGACCACTGGGTCACTCCACTCAGACCATCCGCCAGCACTGACCCCTGGATCACTCCACACAGTCCATCCCCCAGCACTGACCACTGGGCCACTCCACTCAGTCCATCCCTGAGCACTGACCCCTGGGTCACTCCACTCAGTCCATCCTCCAGCACTGACCCCTGGGTCACTCCACACAGTCCATCCTCCAGCACTGACCCCTGGGTCTCTCCACACAGTCCGTCCTCCAGCACTGACCCCTTGTGTCACTCCATACAGTCCATCCTCCAGCACTGACGATGGAGGGTGAGAGGGAAGGAGAATTAAGGACAACATCAAAAGACGGGAAAATTACCTGCGGAGAATTCAGGGCCAGTAACACAAAGAGCCACGATTACAAAGAATGGGAGTGGGAGAGCTTTGGCTATGGACTGCAACTGTCTCACACTCGGTGTTCTGCAGTATAACTATAGCCTGCTCGCTGTCTCACACTCGGTGTTCTGCAGTATAACTAGAGCCTGCCAGCTGTCTCATGCTCAGTGTTCTGCAGTATAACTATAGCCTGCGAGCTGTCTCACACTCGGTGTTCTGCAGAATAACTATAGCCTGCCAGCAGTCTCACGCTCGGTGTTCTGCAGTAGAACTAGAGCCTGCGAGCTGTCTCACACTCGGTGTTCTGCAGTATAACTATAGCCTGCTCGCTGTCTCACACTCGGTGTTCTGCAGTATAACTATAGCCTGCTAGCTGTCTCACACTCAGTGTTCTGCAGTATAACTATAGCCTGCTCGCTGTCTCACTCTCGGAGTTCTGCAGTATAACTATGGCCTGCTAGCTGTCTCACACTCGGTGTGCTGCAGTATAACTATAGCCTGCTAGCTGTCTCACACTCGGTGTCCTGCAGTATAACTATAGCCTGCTCGCTGTCTCACACTCAGTGTTCTGCAGTATAACTATGGCCTGCTCGCTGTCTCACACTCGGTGTGCTGCAGTATAACTATAGCCTGCTAGCTGTCTCACACTCGGTGTTCTGCAGTATAACTATAGCCTGCGAGCTGTCTCACACTCGGTGTTCTGCAGTATAACTATGGCCGGCTAGCTGTCTCACACTCGGTGTTCTGCAGTATAACTATCGCCTGCGAGCTGTCTCACACTCGGTGTTCTGCAGTATAACTATCGCCTGCGAGCTGTCTCACACTCGGTGTTCTGCAGTATAACTATAGCCTGCTAGCTGTCTCACACTCGGTGTTCTGCAGTATAACTATAGCCTGCTCGCTGTCTCACACTCAGTGTTCTGCAGTATAACTATGGCCTGCTAGCTGTCTAACACTCGGTGTTCCGCAGTATAACTATATCCTGCAAGCTGTCTCACACTCGGTGTTCTGCAGTATAACTATAGCCTGCTTGCTGTCGCACACTCGGTGTTCTGCAGTAGAACTATAGCCTGCTCGCTGTCTCACACTCGGTGTGCTGCAGTATAACTATAGCCTGCTCGCTGTCTCACACTCGGTGTTCTGCAGTATAACTATAGCCTGCGAGCTGTCTCGCTCTCGGAGTTCTGCAGTATAACTATGGCCTGCTAGCTGTCTCACACTCAGTGTTCTGCAGTATAACTATAGCCTGCCCGCTGTAGCACACTCGGTGTTCTGCAGTATAACTATAGCCTGCAAGCTGTCTCACACTCGGTGTTCTGCAGTATAACTATAGCCTGCTTGCTGTCGCACACTCGGTGTTCTGCAGTAGAACTATAGCCTGCTCGCTGTTTCACACTCGGTGTTCTGCAGTATAACTATAGCCTGCAAGCTGTCGCACTCTCGGTGTTCTGCAGTATAACTATAGCCTGTGAGCTGTCTCACTCTCGGAGTTCTGCAGTATAACTATAGCCTGCAAGCTGTCTCACTCTCGGAGTTCTGCTGTATAACTATGGCCTGCTAGCTGTCTCACACTCGGTGTTCTGCAGTATAACTATGGCCTGCGAGCTGTCTCACACTCGGTGTTCTGCAGTATAACTATAGCCTGCAAGCTGTCTCACACTCGGTGTTCTGCAGTATAACTATAGCCTGCGAGCTGTCACATACTCAGTGTTCTGGAGTATAACTATAGCCTGCAAGCTGTCTCACACTCGGTGTTCTGCAGTATAACTATAGCCTGCGAGCTGTCTCACACTCGGTGTTCTGCAGGATAACTATAACCTGCTAGCTGTCTCACACTCGGTGTTCTGCAGTATAACTATAGCCTGCGAGCTGTCCCACACACGGTGCTCCGCAGTATAACTATAGCCGGCGAGCTGTCTCACACTCGGTGTTCTGCAGTATAACTATAGCCTGCGAGCTGTCTCACACTCGGTGTTCTGCAGTATAACTATGGCCTGCTAGCTGTCTCACACTCGGTGTTCTGCAGTATAACTATATCCTGCTAGCTGTCTCACACTCGGTGTTCTGCAGTGTAACTATAGCCTGCAAGCTGTCTCACACTCGGTGTTCTGCAGAATAACTATAGCCTGCGAGCCGTCACACACTCAGTGTTCTGCAGTATAACTATAGCCTGCAAGCTGTCGCACTCTCGGTGTTCTGCAGTATAACTATAGCCTGCGAGCTGTCTCACTCTCGGAGTTCTGCAGTATAACTATGGCCTGCTAGATGTCTCACACTCGGTGGGCTGCAGTATAACTATAGCCTGGTAGCTGTCTCACACTCGGTGTTCTGCAGTATAACTATAGCCTGCTAGCTGTCTCACACTCAGTGTTCTGCAGTATAACTATAGCCTGCTCGCTGTCTCACACTCAGTGTTCTGCAGTATAACGATAGCCTGCTCACTGTCTCACACTCAGTGTTCTGCAGTGTAACTATAGCCTGCTAGCTGTCTCACACTTGGTGTTCTGCAGTATAACTATGGCCTGCTAGCTGTCTCACACTCGGTGTTCTGCAGTATAACTATAGCCTGCTCGCTGTCTCACACTCGGTGTTCTGCAGTATAACTATAGCCTGCAAGCTGTCTCACACTCGGTGTTCTGCAGTATAACTATAGCCTGCAAGCTGTCTCACACTCGGTGTTCTGCAGTATAACTATAGCCTGCGAGCTGTCACATACTCAGTGTTCTGGAGAAGAACTATAGCCTGCAAGCTGTCTCACACTCGGTGTTCTGCAGTATAACTATAGCCTGCGAGCTGTCTCACACTCGGTGTTCTGCAGTATAACTATAGCCTGCTAGCTGTCTCACACTCGGTGTTCTGCAGTATAACTATAGCCTGCGAGCTGTCTCACACACGGTGCTCTGCAGTATAACTATAGCCTGCGAGCTGTCTCACACTCGGTGTTCTGCAGTATAACTATAGAATGCTAGCTGTCTCACACTCGGTGTTCTGCAGTATAACTATGGCCTGCTAGCTGTCTCACACTCGGTGTTCTGCAGTATAACTATGGCCTGCTAGCTGTCTCACACTCGGTGTTCTGCAGTATAACTATAGCCTGCTATCTGTCTCACACTCGGTGTTCTGCAGTATAACTATAGCCTGCAAGCTGTCTCACTCTCGGAGTTCTGCAGGATAACTATGGCCTGCTAGCTGTCTCACACTCGGTGTTCTGCAGTATAACTATGGCCGGCTAGCTGTCTCACACTCGGTGTTCTGCAGTATAACTATAGCCTGCGAGCTGTCTCACACTCGGTGTTCTGCAGTATAACTATAGCCTGCTAGCTGTCTCACACTCAGTGTTCTGCAGTATAACTATAGCCTGCTCGCTGTCTCACACTCAGTGTTCTGCAGTATAACTATAGCCTGCGAGCTGTCTCACACTCGGTGTTCTGCAGTATAACTATAGCCTGCAAGCTGTCGCACTCTCGGTGTTCTGCAGTATAACTATAGCCTGCAAGCTGTCTCACTCTCGGAGTTCTGCTGTATAACTATGGCCTGCTAGCTGTCTCACACTCGGTGTTCTGCAGTATAACTATGGCCTGCGAGCTGTCTCACACTCGGTGTTCTGCAGTATAACTATAGCCTGCAAGCTGTCTCACACTTGGTGTTCTGCAGTATAACTATAGCCTGCGAGCTGTCACATACTCCGTGTTCTGGAGTATAACTATAGCCTGCAAGCTGTCTCACACTCGGTGTTCTGCAGTATAACTATAGCCTGCGAGCTGTCTCACACTCGGTGTTCTGCAGGATAACTATAACCTGCTAGCTGTCTCACACTCGGTGTTCTGCAGTATAACTATAGCCTGCGAGCTGTCTCACACACGGTGCTCTGCAGTATAACTATAGCCGGCGAGCTGTCTCACACTCGGTGTTCTGCAGTATAACTATAGCCTGCGAGCTGTCTCACACTCGGTGTTCTGCAGTATAACTATGGCCTGCTAGCTGTCTCACACTCGGTGTTCTGCAGTATAACTATATCCTGCTAGCTGTCTCACACTCGGTGTTCTGCAGTGTAACTATAGCCTGCAAGCTGTCTCACACTCGGTGTTCTGCAGAATAACTATAGCCTGCGAGCCGTCACACACTCAGTGTTCTGCAGTATAACTATAGCCTGCAAGCTGTCGCACTCTCGGTGTTCTGCAGTATAACTATAGCCTGCGAGCTGTCTCACTCTCGGAGTTCTGCAGTATAACTATGGCCTGCTAGATGTCTCACACTCGGTGGGCTGCAGTATAACTATAGCCTGCTAGCTGTCTCACACTCGGTGTTCTGCAGTATAACTATAGCCTGCTCGCTGTCTCACACTCGGTGTTCTGCAGTATAACTATAGCCTGCTCGCTGTCTCACACTCGGTGTTCTGCAGTATAACTATAGCCTACGAGCTGTCTCACACTCGGTGTTCTGCAGTATAACTATGGCCTGCTCGCTGTCTCACACTCGGTGTTCTGCAGTATAACTATAGCCTGCTTGCTGTCTCACACTCGGTGTTCTGCAGTATAACTATAGCCTGCTTGCTGTCTCACACTCAGTGTTCTGCAGTATAATATTGGCCTGCGAGCTGTCTCACACTCAGTGATCTGCAGTATAACTATAGCCTGCGAGCTGTCTCACACTCGGTGTTCTGGAGTATAACTATAGCCTGCTCGCTGTCTCACACTCGGTGTTCTGCAGTATAACTATAGCCTGTTTGCTGTCTCTCACTCAGTGTTCTGCAGTATAACTATGGCCTGCTCGCTGTCTCACACTCGGTGTTCTGCAGTATAACTATAGCCTGCGGGCTGTCTCACACTCGTTGTTCTGCAGTATAACTATAGCCTGCGAGCTGTCTCACACTCAGTGATCTGCAGTATAACTATAGCCTGCTCGCAGTCTCACACTCGGTGTTCTGGAGTATAACTATAGCCTGCTTGCTGTCTCACACTCGGTGTTCTGCAGTGTAACTATAGCCTGCTCGCAGTCTCACACTCGGTGTTCTGCAGTATAACTATAGCCTGCTTGCTGTCTCACAATCAGTGTTCTGCAGTATAATATTGGCCTGCTTGCTGTCTCACACTCGGTGTTCCGCAGTATAACTGTAGCCTGCTTGCTGTCTCACAATCAGTGTTCTGCAGTATAATATTGGCCTGCGAGCTGTCTCACACTCGGTGTTCTGCAGAAAAACTATAGCCTGCTCGCAGTCTCACACTCGGTGTTCTGCAGTATAACTATAGCCTGCGAGCTGTCTCACACTCGATGTTCTGCAGTATAACTATAGCCTGCTTGCTGTCTCACACTCAGTGTTCTGCAGTATAACTATAGCCTGCTCGCTGTCTCACACTCGGTGTTCTGCAGTATAACTATAGCCTGCTTTGTGTCTCACACTCAGTGTTCTGCAGTATAACTTTTGCCTGCTCGCTGTCTCACACTCGGTGTTCTGCAGTATAACTATAGCCTGCTCGCTATCTCACACTCGGTGTTCTGCAGTATAACTATAGCCTGCTCGCTGTCTCACACTCGGAGTTCTGCAGTATAACTATAGCCTGCTAGCTGTCTCACACTCGGTGTTCTGCAGTATAACTATGGCCTGCGAGCTGTCTCACACTCGGTGTCCTGCAGTATAACTATGGCCTGCTCGATGTCTCACACTCGGTGTTCTGCAGTATAACTATAGCCTGCTAGCTGTCTCACACTCGGTGTTCTGCAGTATAACTATGGCCTGCTAGCTGTCTCACACTCAGTATTCTGCAGTATAACTATAGCCTGCTGGCTGTCTCACACTCGGTATTCTGCAGTATAACTATAGCCTGCTGGCTGTCTCACACTCGGTGTTCTGCAGTATAACTCTCACCTGCTTGCTGTCTCACACTCAGTGTTCTGCAGTATAACTATAGCCTGCTCGCTGTCTCACACTCAGTGTTCTGCAGGATAACTATAGCCTGCTTGCTGTCTCACACTCAGTGTTCTGCAGGATAACTATAGCCTGCTAGCTGTCTCACACTCGGTGTTCTGCTGTATAACTATAGCCTGCTCGCAGTCTCACAATCGGTGTTCTGGAGTATAACTATAGCCTGTTCGCAGTCTCACAATCGGTGTTCTGCAGTATAACTATAGCCTGCTCGCAGTCTCACACTCGGTGTTCTGGAGTATAACTATACCCTGCGAGCTGTCTCACACTCGGTGTTCTGCAGTGTAACTATGACCTGCTAGCTGTCTCACACTCGGTGTTCCGCAGTATAACTATCGCCTGCGAGCTGTCTCACACTCGGTGTTCTGGAGTATAACTATAGCCTGCTCGCTGTCTCACACTCGGTGTTCTGCAGTATAACTATAGCCTGCCCGCTGTAGCACTCTCGGTGTTCTGCAGTATAACTATAGCCTGCAAGCTGTCTCACACTCGGTGTTCTGCAGTATAACTATAGCCTGCTTGCTGTCGCACACTCGGTGTTCTGCAGTAGAACTATAGCCTGCTCGCTGTTTCACACTCGGTGTTCTGCAGTATAACTATAGCCTGCGAGCTGTCTCAAACTCGGTGTTCTGCAGTATAACTATAGCCTGCCCGCTGTCGCACACTCGGTGTTCTGCAGTATAACTAGAGCCTGCTCGCTGTCTCACACTCGGTGTTCAGCTGTATAACTACAGCCTGCTAGCTGTGTTCGATTCGGTGTTCTGCAGAATAACTATGGCCTGCGAGCTGTCTCACACTCAGAATTCAGCAGTATAACTTTCGCCTGCTAGCTGTCTCACACTCAGTATTCTGCAGTATAACTATAGCCTGCTCGCTGTCTCACACTCAGTGTTCTGCAGTATAACTATAGCCCGCGAGCTGTCTCACACTCGGTGTTCTGCAGTATAACTATGGCCTGCGACCTGTCTCACACTCGGTGTTCTGCAGTATAACTATAGCCTGCGAGCTGTCTCACACTCGGTGTTCTGCAGTATAACTATAGCCTGCGAGCTGTCTCACACTCGGTGTTCTGCAGTATAACTATAGCCTGCGAGCTGTCTCACACTCGGTGTTCTGCAGTATAACTGTAGCCTGCGAGCTGTGTCACACTCGGTGTTCTGCAGTATAACTATAGCCTGCGAGCTGTCTCACACTCAGTGTTCAGCAGTATAACTATAGCCTACGAGCTGTCTCACACTCGGTGTTCTGCAGTATAACTATGGCCTGCTCGCTGTCTCACACTCGGTGTTCTGCAGAAGAACTATAGCCTGCTTGCTGTCTCACACTCGGTGTTCTGCAGTATAACTATAGCCTGCTAGCTGTCTCACACTCGGTGTTCTGCAGTATAACTATAGCCTGCTTGCTTTCTCACACTCGGTGTTCCGCAGTATAACTATAGCCTGCTTGCTGCCTCACACTCAGTGTTCTGCAGTATAATATTGGCCTGCGAGCTGTCTCACACTCGGTGTTCTGCAGTATAACTATAGCCTGCTCGCAGTCTCACACTCGGTGTTATGGAGTATAACTATAGCCTGCTTGCTGTCTCACACTCGGTGTTCTGCAGTGTAACTATGACCTGCTAGCTGTCTCACACTCGGTGTTCTGCAGTATAACTATCGCCTGCGAGCTGTCTCACACTCGGTGTTCAGCAGTATAACTTTCGCCTGCGAGCTGTCTCACACTCGGTGTTCTGCAGTATAACTATAGCCTGCGAGCTGTCTCACACTCGGTGTTCTGCAGTATAACTATAGCCTGCTTGCTGTCTCACACTCAGTATTCTGCAGTATAACTATAGCCTGCTAGCTGTCTCACACTCAGTGTTCTGCAGTATAACTATACCCTGCTTGCTGTCTCACACTCAGTGTTCTGCAGTATAACTATAGCCTGCTCGCTGTCTCACACTCGGTGTTCTGCAGTATAACTATAGCCTGCGAGCTGTCTCACACTCGGTGTTCTGCAGTATAACTATAGCCTGCTTGCTGTCTCACACTCGGTGTTCTGCAGTATAACTATAGCCTGCTAGCTGTCTCACACTCGGTGTTCTGCAGTACAACTATAGCCTGCTTGCTTTCTCACACTCGGTGTTCCGCAGTATAACTATAGCCTGCTTGCTCTCTCACACTCAGTGTTCTGCAGTATAACTATAGCCTGCTCGCTGTCTCACACTCAGTATTCTGCAGCATAACTATAACCTGCAAGCTGTCTCACACTCGGTGTTCTGCAGTATAACTATAGCCTGCGAGCTGTCTCACACTCGGTGTTCTGCAGTATAACTATAGCCTGCGAGCTGTCTCACACTCGGTGTTCTGCAGTATAACAATAGCCTGCTCGCTGTCTCACATTCGGTGTTCTGCAGTATAACTATAGCCTGCTCGCTGTCTCACACTCGGTGTTCTGCAGTATAACTATAGCCTGCTAGCTGTCTCACACTCGGTGTTCTGCATTATAACTATGGCCTGCGAGCTGTCTCACACTCGGTGTTCTGCAGTATAACTATGGCATGCTCGCTGTCTCACACTCAGGGTTCTGCAGTATAACTATGGCCTGCTCGCTGTCTCACACTCGGTGTTCTGCAGTATAACTATAGCCTGCGAGCTGTCTCACACTCGGTTTTCTGCATTATAACTATGGCCTGCGAGCTGTCTCACACTCGGTGTTCTGCATTATAACTATGGCCTGCGAGCTGTCTCACACTCGGTGTTCTGCAGTATAACTATGGCCTGCTCGCTGTCTCACACTCAGTGTTCTGCAGTATAACTATAGCCTGCTGGCTGTCTCACACTCGGTGTTCTGCAGTATAACTATAGCCTGCTCGATGTCTCACACTCAGTGTTCTGCAGTATAACTATAGCCTGCTGGCTGTCTCACACTCGTTGTTCTGCAGTATATCTATAGCCTGCCCGCTGTCGCACACTCGGTATTCTGCAGTATACCTATAGCCTGCTTGCTGTCGCACACTCGGTGTTCTGCTGTATAACTATAGCCTGCTCGCTGTCGCACACTCGGTGTTCTGCGGTATAACTATAGCCAGCGAGCTGTCTCACACTCGGTGTTCTGGAGTATAACTATAGCCTGCTCGCTGTCTCACACTCGGTGTTCTGCAGTATATCTATAGCCTGCCCGCTGTCGCACACTCGGAGTTCTGCAGTATAACTATAGCCTGCTCGCTGTTTCACACTCGGTGTTCTGCAGTATAACTATAGCCTGCTCGCTGTCTCACACTCGGTGTTCTGCAGTATAACTATAGCCTGCTCGCTGTCTCACACTCGGTGTTCTGCAGTATAACTATAGCCTGCTAGCTGTCTCACACTCGGTGTTCTGCAGTATAACTATGGCCTGCTAGCTGTCTCACACTCGGTGTTCTGCAGTATAACATTTGCCTACTCGCTGTTTCACACTCGGTGTTCTGCAGTATAACTATAGCCTGCTCGCTGTCTCACACTCGGTGTTCTGCAGTATAACTATAGCCTGCTCGCTGTCTCACACTCGGTGTTCTGCAGTATAACTATAGCCTGCTAGCTGTCTCACACTCGGTGTTCTGCAGTATAACTATGGCCTGCAAGCTGTCTCACACTCGGTGTTCTGCAGTATAACTATGGCCTGCTCGCTGTCTCACACTCGGTGTTCTGCAGTATAACTATAGCCTGCTTGCTGTCTCACACTCGGTGTTCTGCAGTATAACTATAGCCTGCTAGCTGTCTCACACTCGGTGTTCTGCAGTATAACTATGGCCTGCTAGCTGTCTCACACTCAGTATTCTGCAGTATAACTATAGCCTGCTGGCTGTCTCACACTCGGTGTTCTGCAGTATAACTATAGCCTGCTGGCTGTCTCACACTCGGTGTTCTGCAGTATAACTATAGCCTGCTCGCTGTCTCACACTCGGTGTTCTGCAGGAAAACTATAGCCTGCTTGCTGTCTCACACTCAGTGTTCTGCAGTATAATATTGGCCTGCGAGCTGTCTCACACTCAGTGTTCTGCAGTATAACTATAGCCTGCTCGCTGTCTCACACTCAGTGTTCTGCAGTATAACTATAGCCTGCTCGCTGTCTCACACTCGGTGTTCTGCAGTATAACTATAGCCTGCTCGCTGTCTCACACTCGGTGTTCTGCAGTATAACTATAGCCTGCTTGCTGTCTCACACTCAGTGTTCTGCAGTATAACTATAGCCTGCTTGCTGTCTCACACTCGGTGTTCCGCAGTATAACTATAGCCTGCGAGCTGTCTCACACTCAGTGTTCTGCAGTATAATATTGGCCTGCGAGCTGTCTCACACTCGGTGTTCTGCTGTATAACTATGACCTGCTCGCAGTCTCACAATCGGTGTTCTGGAGTATAGCTATACCCTGCGAGCTGTCTCACTCTCGGTGTTCTGCAGTGTAACTATGACCTGCTAGCTGTCTCACACTCGGTGTTCCGCAGTATAACTATAGCCTGCGAGCTGTCTCACACTCGGCGTTCTGCAGTATAACTATAGCCTGCGAGCTGTCTCACACTCGGTGATCTGCAGTATAACTATAGCCTGCGAGCTGTCTCACACTCGGTGTTCTGGAGTATAACTATAGCCTGCGAGCTGTCTCACACTCGGTGTTCTGCAGTATAACTATAGCCTGCGAGCTGTCTCACACTCGGTGTTCTGCAGTATAACTATAGCCTGCGAGCTGTCTCACACTCGGTGTTCTGCAGTATAACTATAGCCTGCGAGCTGTCTCACACTCGGTGTTCTGCAGTATAACTATAGCCTGCGAGCTGTGTCACACTCGGTGTTCTGCAGTATAACTATAGCCTGCGAGCTGTCTCACACTGAGTGTTCAGCAGTATAACTATAGCCTACGAGCTGTCTCACACTCGGTGTTCTGCAGTATAACTATGGCCTGCTCGCTGTCTCACACTCGGTGTTCTGCAGTATAACTATAGCCTGCTTGCTGTCTCACACTCGGTGTTCTGCAGTATAACTATAGCCTGCTAGCTGTCTCACACTCGGTGTTCTGGAGTATAACTATAGCCTGCTTGCTGTCTCACACTCGGTGTTCTGCAGTATAACTATAGCCTGCTCGCTGTCTCACACTCAGTGTTCTGCAGTATAACTATCGCCTGCGAGCTGTCTCACACTCGGTGTTCTGTAGTATAACTATAGCCTGCTCGCTGTCTCATACTCAGTGTTCTGCAGTATAACTATAGCCTGCGAGCTGTCTCACACTCGGTGTTCTGCAGTATAACTATAGCCTGCGAGCTGTCTCACACTCGGTGTTCTGTAGTATAACTATAGCCTGCGAGCTGTCTCACACTCGGTGTTCTGCAGTATAACAATAGCCTGCTTGCTGTCTCACACTCGGTGTTCCGCAGTATAACTATAGCCTGCTTGCTGTCTCACACTCAGTGTTCTGCAGTATAATATTGGCCTGCGAGCTGTCTCACACTCAGTGATCTGCAGTATAACTATAGCCTGCGAGCTGTCTCACACTCGGTGTTCTGGAGTATAACTATAGCCAGCCCGCTGTCGCACACTCGGTGCCCTGCAGTATAACTATAGCCTGCTTGCTGTCTCACACTCAGTGTTCTGCAGTATAACTATGGCCTGCTCGCTGTCTCACACTCAGTGTTCTGCAGTATAACTATAGCCTGCGGGCTGTCTCACACTCGTTGTTCTGCAGTATAACTATAGCCTGCGAGCTGTCTCACACTCGGTGTTCTGCAGTATAACTATACCCTGCTTGCTGTCTCACACTCAGTGTTCTGCAGTATAACTATAGCCTGCGAGCTGTCTCACACTCGGTGTTCTGCAGTATAACTATAGCCTGCGAGCTGTCTCACACTCGGTGTTGTGCAGTATAACTATAGCCTGCTAGCTGTCTCACACTCGGTGTTCTGCAGTATAACTATAGCCTGCGAGCTGTCTCACACTCGGTGTTCTGCAGTATAATTATAGCCTGCGAGCTGTCTCACACTCGGTGTTCTGCAGTATAACTATAGCCTGCGAGCTGTCTCACACTCGGTGTTCTGCAGTATAACTATAGCCTGCGAGCTGTGTCACACTCGGTGTTCTGCAGTATAACTATAGCCTGCGAGCTGTCTCACACTCGGTGTTCTGCAGTATAACTATAGCCTGCGAGCTGTGTCACACTCGGTGTTCTGCAGTATAACTATAGCCTACGAGCTGTCTCACACTCGGTGTTCTGCAGTATAACTATGGCCTGCTCGCTGTCTCACACTCGGTGTTCTGCAGTATAACTATAGCATGCTTGCTGTTTCACACTCGGTGTTCCGCAGTATAACTGTAGCCTGCTTGCTGTCTCACACTCAGTGTTCTGCAGTATAATATTGGCCTGCGAGCTGTCTCACACTCGGTGTTCTGCAGTATAACTATAGCCTGCTCGCAGTCTCACACTCGGTGTTCTGGAGTATAACTATAGCCTGCTTGCTGTCTCACACTCGGTGTTCTGCAGTGTAACTATAGCCTGCTCGCAGTCTCACACTCGGTGTTCTGGAGTATAACTATAGCCTGCTTGCTGTCTCACACTCAGTGTTCTGCAGTATAATATTGGCCTGCTTGCTGTCTCACACTCGGTGTTCTGCAGTATAACTATAGCCTGCTCACTGTCTCACACTCAGTGTTCTGCAGTATAATATTGGCCTGCGAGCTGTCTCACACTCGGTGTTCTGCAGTATAACTATAGCCTGCTCGCAGTCTCACACTCGGTGTTCTGGAGTATAACTATAGCCTGCTTGCTGTCTCACACTCGGTGTTCTGCAGTATAACTATAGCCTGCGAGCTGTCTCACACTCGATGTTCTGCAGTATAACTATAGCCTGCGAGCTGTCTCACACTCGGTGTTCTGCAGTATAACTTTCGCCTGCGAGCTGTCTCACACTCGGTGTTCTGCAGTATAACGATAGCCTGCGAGCTGTCTCACACTCAGTATTCAGCAGTATAACTATAGCCTACGAGCTGTCTCACACTCGGTGTTCTGCAGTATAACTATAGCCTGCTTGCTGTCTCACACTCGGTGTTCTGCAGTATAACTTTCGCCTGCGAGCTGTCTCACACTCGGTGTTCTGCAGTATAACTATAGCCTGCTTGCTGTCGCACACTCGGTGTTCTGCAGTATAACTTTTGCCTGCTCGCTGTCTCACACTCGGTGTTCTGCAGTATAACTATAGCCTGCTCGCTATCTCACACTCGGTGTTCTGCAGTATAACTATAGCCTGCTCGCTGTCTCACACTCGGAGTTCTGCAGTATAACTATAGCCTGCTAGCTGTCTCACACTCGGTGTTCTGCAGTATAACTATGGCCTGCGAGCTGTCTCACACTCGGTGTCCTGCAGTATAACTATAGCCTGCTCGCAGTCTCACACTCGGTGTTCTGGAGTATAACTATAGCCTGCTTGCTGTCTCACACTCGGTGTTCTGCAGTGTAACTATAGCCTGCTCGCAGTCTCACACTCGGTGTTCTGGAGTATAACTATAGCCTGCTTGCTGTCTCACACTCAGTGTTCTGCAGTATAATATTGGCCTGCTTGCTGTCTCACACTCGGTGTTCTGCAGTATAACTATAGCCTGCTCACTGTCTCACACTCAGTGTTCTGCAGTATAATATTGGCCTGCGAGCTGTCTCACACTCGGTGTTCTGCAGTATAACTATAGCCTGCTCGCAGTCTCACACTCGGTGTTCTGGAGTATAACTATAGCCTGCTTGCTGTCTCACACTCGGTGTTCTGCAGTATAACTATAGCCTGCGAGCTGTCTCACACTCGATGTTCTGCAGTATAACTATAGCCTGCGAGCTGTCTCACACTCGGTGTTCTGCAGTATAACTTTCGCCTGCGAGCTGTCTCACACTCGGTGTTCTGCAGTATAACTATAGCCTGCTTGCTGTCGCACACTCGGTGTTCTGCAGTATAACTTTTGCCTGCTCGCTGTCTCACACTCGGTGTTCTGCAGTATAACTATAGCCTGCTCGCTATCTCACACTCGGTGTTCTGCAGTATAACTATAGCCTGCTCGCTGTCTCACACTCGGAGTTCTGCAGTATAACTATAGCCTGCTAGCTGTCTCACACTCGGTGTTCTGCAGTATAACTATGGCCTGCGAGCTGTCTCACACTCGGTGTCCTGCAGTATAACTATGGCCTGCTCGATGTCTCAAACTCGGTGTTCTGCAGTATAACTATAGCCTGCTAGCTGTCTCACACTCGGTGTTCTGCAGTATAACTATGGCCTGCTAGCTGTCTCACACTCAGTATTCTGCAGTATAACTATAGCCTGCTGGCTGTCTCACACTCGGTGTTCTGCAGTATAACTATAGCCTGCTGGCTGTCTCACACTCGGTGTTCTGCAGTATAACTATAGCCTGCTGGCTGTCTCACACTCGGTGTTCTGCAGTATAACTATAGCCTGCTCGCTGTCTCACACTCAGTGTTCTGCAGTATAACTCTCGCCTGCTTGCTGTCTCACACTCAGTGTTCTGCAGTATAACTATAGCCTGCTCGCTGTCTCACACTCAGTGTTCTGCAGTATAACTATAGCCTGCTCGCTGTCTCACACTCGGTGTTCTGCAGTATAACTATAGCCTGCTCGCAGTCTCACACTCGGTGTTCTGCAGTATAATATTGGCCTGCGAGCTGTCTCACACTCGGTGTTCTGCTGTATAACTATAGCCTGCTCGCAGTCTCACAATCGGTGTTCTGGAGTATAACTATAGCCTGCTCGCAGTCTCACAATCGGTGTTCTGCAGTATAACTATAGCCTGCTCGCAGTCTCACACTCGGTGTTCTGGAGTATAACTATACCCTGCGAGCTGTCTCACACTCGGTGTTCTGCAGTGTAACTATGACCTGCTAGCTGTCTCACACTCGGTGTTCCGCAGTATAACTATCGCCTGCGAGCTGACTCACACTCGGTGTTCTGCAGTATAACTATAGCCTGCCCGCTGTAGCACACTCGGTGTTCTGCAGTATAACTACAGCCTGCTTGCTGTCTCACACTCGGTGTTCTGCAGTATAACTATAGCCTGCAAGCTGTCTCACACTCGGTGTTCTGCAGTATAACTATAGCCTGCTCGCTGTTTCACACTCGGTGTTCTGCAGTATAACTATAGCCTGCTCGCTGTTTCACACTCGGTGTTCTGCAGTATAACTAGAGCCTGCTCGCTGTCTCACACTCGGTGTTCTGCAGTATAACTATAGCCTGCTAGCTGTCTCACACTCGGTGTTCTGCAGTATAACTATAGCCTGCTTGCTGTCTCACACTCGGTGTTCTGCAGTATAACTATGGCCTGCTCGCTGTCTCACACTCGGTGTTCTGCAGTATAACTATAGCCTGCTCGCTGTTTCACACTCGGTGTTCTGCAGTATAACGATAGCCTGCTCGCTGTTTCACACTCGGTGTTCTGCAGTATAACTAGAGCCTGCTCGCTGTCTCACACTCGGTGTTCTGCAGTATAACTATAGCCTGCCCGCTGTCGCACACTCGGTGCCCTGCAGTATAACTATAGCCTGCTTGCTGTCGCACACTCGGTGTTCTGCAGTATAACTATAGCCAGCTAGCTGTCTCACACTCGGTGTTCAGCTGTATAACTACAGCCTGCTAGCTGTGTTCGATTCGGTGTTCTGCAGAATAACGATGGCCTGCGAGCTGTCGCACACTCAGAATTCTGCAGTATAACTTTCGCCTGCTAGCTGTCTCACACTCAGTATTCTGCAGTATAACTATAGCCTGCTCGCTGTCTCACACTCAGTGTTCTGCAGTATAACTATAGCCTGCGAGCTGTCTCACACTCGGTGTTCTGCAGTATAACTATGGCCTGCGACCTGTCTCACACTCGGTGTTCTGCAGTATAACTATAGCCTGCGAGCTGTCTCACACTCGGTGTTCTGCAGTATAACTATAGCCTGCGAGCTGTCTCACACTCGGTGTTCTGCAGTATAACTATAGCCTGCGAGCTGTCTCACACTCGGTGTTCTGCAGTATAACTGTAGCCTGCGAGCTGTGTCACACTCGGTGTTCTGCAGTATAACTATAGCCTGCGAGCTGTCTCACACTCAGTGTTCAGCAGTATAACTATAGCCTACGAGCTGTCTCACACTCGGTGTTCTGCAGTATAAATATGGCCTGCTCGCTGTCTCACACTCGGTGTTCTGCAGTATAACTATAGCCTGCTTGCTGTCTCACACTCGGTGTTCTGCAGTATAACTATAGCCTGCTAGCTGTCTCACACTCGGTGTTCTGCAGTATAACTATAGCCTGCTTGCTTTCTCACACTCGGTGTTCCGCAGTATAACTATAGCCTGCTTGCTGCCTCACACTCAGTGTTCTGCAGTATAATATTGGCCTGCGAGCTGTCTCACACTCGGTGTTCTGCAGTATAACTATAGCTTGCTCGCAGTCTCACACTCGGTGTTCTGGAGTATAACTATAGCCTGCTTGCTGTCTCACACTCGGTGTTCTGCAGTGTAACTATGACCTGCTAGCTGTCTCACACTCGGTGTTCTGCAGTATAACTATAGCCTGCGAGCTGTCTCACACTCGGTGTTCAGCAGTATAACTTTCGGCTGCGAGCTGTCTCACACTCGGTGTTCTGCAGTATAACTATAGCCTGCTTGCTGTCGCACACTCGGTGTTCTGCAGTAGAACTATAGCCTGCTAGCTGTCTCACACTCAGTGTTCTGCAGTATAACTATAGCCTGCGAGCTGTCTCACACTCGGTGTTCTGCAGTATAACTATAGCCTGCGAGCTGTCTCACACTCAGTGTTCTGCAGTATAACTATAGCCTGCTTGCTGTCTCACACTCAGTGTTCTGCAGTATAACTATAGCCTGCTCGCTGTCTCACACTCAGTGTTCTGCAGTATAACTATAGCCTGCTCGCTGTCTCACACTCGGTGTTCTGCAGTATAACTATAGCCTGCGAGCTGTCTCACACTCGGTGTTCTGCAGTATAACTATAGCCTGCTTGCTGTCTCACACTCAGTGTTCTGCAGTATAACTATAGCCTGCGAGCTGTCTCACACTCGGTGTTCTGCAGTATAACTATAGCCTGCTTGCTGTCTCACACTCAGTGTTCTGCAGTATAACTATAGCCTGCTTGCTGTCTCACACTCAGTGTTCTGCAGTATAACTATAGCCTGCTCGCTGTCTCACACTCAGTGTTCTGCAGTATAACTATAGCCTGCTCGCTGTCTCACACTCGGTGTTCTGCAGTATAACTATAGCCTGCTTGCTGTCTCACACTCGGTGTTCTGCAGTATAACTATAGCCTGCTCGCTGTCTCACACTCAGTATTCTGCAGCATAACTATAACCTGCAAGCTGTCTCACACTCGGTGTTCTGCAGTATAACTATAGCCTGCGAGCTGTCTCACACTCGGTGTTCTGCAGTATAACTATAGCCTGCGAGCTGTCTCACACTCGGTGTTCTGCAGTATAACAATAGCCTGCTCGCTGTCTCACACTCGGTGTTCTGCAGTATAACTATAGCCTGCTCGCTGTCTCACACTCGGTGTTCTGCATTATAACTATGGCCTGCGAGCTGTCTCACACTCGGTGTTCTGCAGTATAACTATAGCCTGCGAGCTGTCTCACACTCGGTGTTCTGCAGTGTAACTATGACCTGCTAGCTGTCTCACACTCGGTGTTCCGCAGTATAACTATAGCCTGCGAGCTGTCTCACACTCGGTGTTCTGCAGTATAACGATAGCCTGCGAGCTGTCTCACACTCGGTGATCTGCAGTATAACTATAGCCTGCGAGCTGTCTCACACTCGGTGTTCTGCAGCATAACTATAGCCTGCTCGCTGTCTCACACTCGGTGTTCTGCAGTATAACTATAGCCTGCCCGCTGTAGCACACTCGGTGTTCTGGAGTATAACTATAGCCTGCTTGATGTCGCACACTCGGTGTTCTGCAGTAGAACTATAGCCTGCTCGCTGTTTCACACTCGGTGTTCTGCAGTATAACTAAAGCCTGGCCGCTGTCGCACACTCGGTGTTCTGCAGTATAACTATAGCCTGCGAGCTGTCTCACACTCGGTGTTCTGGAGTATAACTATAGCCTGCTCGCTGTCTCACACTCGGTGTTCTGCAGTATAACTATAGCCTTCCCGCTGTCGCACACTCCGTGCCCTGCAGTATAACTATAGCCTGCTTGCTGTCGCACACTCGGTGTTCTGCAGTATAACTATACCCTGCTCGCTGTCTCACACTCGGTGTTCTGCAGTATAACTATAGCCTGCTCGCTGTCTCACACTCGGTGTTCTGCAGTATAACTATGGCCTGCGAGCTGTCTCACACTCAGAATTCTGCAGTATAACTTTCGCCTGCTAGCTGTCTCACACTCAGTATTCTGCAGTATAACTATAGCCTGCGAGCTGTCACACACTCGGTGTTCTGCAGTATAACTATGGCCTGCGAACTGTCTCACACTCAGTGTTCAGCAGTAGAACTATAGCCTACGAGCTGTCTCACACTCGGTGTTCTGCAGTATAACTATGGCCTGCTCGCTGTCTCACACTCGGTGTTCTGCAGTATAACTATAGCCTGCGAGCTGTCTCACACTCAGTGTTCTGCAGTATAACTATGGCCTGCTCGCTGTCTCACACTCGGTGTTCTGCAGTATAACTATGGCCTGCTTGCTGTCTCACACTCGGTGTTCTGCAGTATAACTATAGCCTGCTTGCTGTCTCACACTCAGTGTTCTGCAGTATAACTATAGCCTGCTTGCTGTCTCACACTCAGTGTTCTGCAGTATAATATTGGCCTGCGAACTGTCTCACACTCGGTGTTCTGCAGTATAACTATTGCCTGCTCGCAGTCACACACTCGGTGTTCTGGAGCATAACTATAGCCTGCTTGCTGTCTCACACTCGGTGTTCTGCAGTGTAACTATGACCTGCTAGCTGTCTCACACTCGGTGTTCTGCAATATAACTATAGCCTGCGAGCTGTCTCACACTCGGTGTTCTGCAGTATAACTTTCGCCTGCGAGCTGTCTCACACTCGGTGTTCTGCAGTATAACTATAGCCTGCTAGCTGTCTCACACTCAGTGTTCTGCAGTATAACTATACCCTGCTTGCTGTCTCACACTCAGTGTTCTGCAGTATAACTATAGCCTGCTCGCTGTCTCACACTCGGTGTTCTGCAGTATAACTATGGCCTGCGAGCTGTCTCACACTCGGTGTTCTGCAGTATAACTATAGCCTGCTTGCTGTCTCACACTTAGTGTTCTGCAGTATAACTATAGCCTGCGAGCTGTCTCACACTCGGTGTTCTGCAGTATAACTATAGCCTGCTTGCTGTCTCACACTTAGTGTTCTGCAGTATAACTATAGCCTGCTCGCTGTCTCACACTCGGTGTTCTGCAGTATAACTATGGCCTGCGAGCTGTCTCACACTCGGTGTTCTGCAGTATAACTATAGCCTGCGAGCTGTCTCACACTCGGTGTTCTGCAGTATAACTATAGCCTGCTTGCTGTCTCACACTTAGTGTTCTGCAGTATAACTATAGCCTGCTCACTGTCTCACACTCAGTGTTCTGCAGTGTAACTATAGCCTGCGAGCTGTCTCACACTCGGTGTTCTGCAGTATAACTATAGCCTGCTTGCTGTCTCACACTTAGTGTTCTGCAGTATAACTATAGCCTGCTCGCTGTCTCACACTCGGTGTTCTGCAGTATAACTATGGCCTGCGAGCTGTCTCACACTCAGAATTCTGCAGTATAACTTTCGCCTGCTAGCTGTCTCACACTCAGTATTCTGCAGTATAACTATAGCCTGCGAGCTGTCACACACTCGGTGTTCTGCAGTATAACTATGGCCTGCGAACTGTCTCACACTCAGTGTTCAGCAGTAGAACTATAGCCTACGAGCTGTCTCACACTCGGTGTTCTGCAGTATAACTATGGCCTGCTCGCTGTCTCACACTCGGTGTTCTGCAGTATAACTATAGCCTGCGAGCTGTCTCACACTCAGTGTTCTGCAGTATAACTATGGCCTGCTCGCTGTCTCACACTCGGTGTTCTGCAGTATAACTATGGCCTGCTTGCTGTCTCACACTCGGTGTTCTGCAGTATAACTATAGCCTGCTTGCTGTCTCACACTCAGTGTTCTGCAGTATAACTATAGCCTGCTTGCTGTCTCACACTCAGTGTTCTGCAGTATAATATTGGCCTGCGAACTGTCTCACACTCGGTGTTCTGCAGTATAACTATTGCCTGCTCGCAGTCACACACTCGGTGTTCTGGAGCATAACTATAGCCTGCTTGCTGTCTCACACTCGGTGTTCTGCAGTGTAACTATGACCTGCTAGCTGTCTCACACTCGGTGTTCTGCAATATAACTATAGCCTGCGAGCTGTCTCACACTCGGTGTTCTGCAGTATAACTTTCGCCTGCGAGCTGTCTCACACTCGGTGTTCTGCAGTATAACTATAGCCTGCTAGCTGTCTCACACTCAGTGTTCTGCAGTATAACTATACCCTGCTTGCTGTCTCACACTCAGTGTTCTGCAGTATAACTATAGCCTGCTCGCTGTCTCACACTCGGTGTTCTGCAGTATAACTATGGCCTGCGAGCTGTCTCACACTCGGTGTTCTGCAGTATAACTATAGCCTGCTTGCTGTCTCACACTTAGTGTTCTGCAGTATAACTATAGCCTGCGAGCTGTCTCACACTCGGTGTTCTGCAGTATAACTATAGCCTGCTTGCTGTCTCACACTTAGTGTTCTGCAGTATAACTATAGCCTGCTCGCTGTCTCACACTCGGTGTTCTGCAGTATAACTATGGCCTGCGAGCTGTCTCACACTCGGTGTTCTGCAGTATAACTATAGCCTGCGAGCTGTCTCACACTCGGTGTTCTGCAGTATAACTATAGCCTGCTTGCTGTCTCACACTTAGTGTTCTGCAGTATAACTATAGCCTGCTCACTGTCTCACACTCAGTGTTCTGCAGTGTAACTATAGCCTGCTTGCTGTCTCACACTCAGTGTTCTGCAGTATAACTATAGCCTGCTTGCTGTCTCACACTCAGTGTTCTGCAGTATAACTATAGCCTGCTCGCTGTCTCACACTCAGTATTCTGCAGCATAACTATAGCCTGCAAGCTGTCTCACACTCGGTGTTCTGCAGTATAACTATAGCCTGCTTGCTGTCTCACACTCAGTGTTCTGCAGTATAACTATAGCCTGCTCGCTGTCTCACACTCAGTATTCTGCAGCATAACTATAGCCTGCAAGCTGTCTCACACTCGGTGTTCTGCAGTATAACTATAGCCTGCGAGCTGTCTCACACTCGGTGTTCAGCAGTATAACTATAGCCTGCGAGCTGTCTCACACTCGGTGTTCTGCAGTATAACTATAGCCTGCGAGCTGTCTCGCACTCGATGTTCTGCAGTATAACTATAGCCTGCGAGCTGTCTCACACTCGGTGTTCTGCAGTATAACTATAGCCTGCGAGCTTTGTCACACTCGGTGTTCTGCAGTATAACTATAGCCTGCGAGCTGTCTCACACTCAGTGTTCAGCAGTATAACTATAGCCTACGAGCTGTCTCACACTCGGTGTTCTGCAGTATAACTATGGCCTGCTCGCTGTCTCACACTCGGTGTTCTGCAGTATAACTATAGCCTGCTTGCTGTCTCACACTCGGTGTTCTGCAGTATAACTATAGCCTGCTAGCTGTCTCACACTCGGTGTTCTGCAGTATAACAATAGCCTGCTTGCTGTATCACACTCGGTGTTCTGCAGTATAACTATAGCCTGCTAGCTGTCTCACACTCGGTGTTCCGCAGTATAACTATAGCCTGCTTGCTGTCTCACACTCAGTGTTCTGCAGTATAATATTGGCCTGCGAGCTGTCTCACACTCAGTGATCTGCAGTATAACTATAGCCTGCGAGCTGTCTCACACTCGGTGTTCTGGAGTATAACTATGGCCTGCTCGCTGTCTCACACTCGGTGTTCTGCAGTATAACTATAGCCTGCTTGCTGTCTCACACTCAGTGTTCTGCAGTATAACTATGGCCTGCTCGCTGTCTCACACTCAGTGTTCTGCAGTAAAACTATAGCCTGCTTGCTGTCTCACACTCGGTGTTCTGCAGTATAACTATAGCCTGCTCGCTGTCTCACACTCGTTGTTCTGCAGTAAAACTATAGCCTGCGAGCTGTCTCACACTCGGTGTTCTGCAGTATAACTATACCCTGCTTGCTGTCTCACACTCAGTGTTCTGCAGTATAACTATAGCCTGCGAGCTGTCTCACACTCGGTGTTCTGCAGTATAACTATAGCCTGCTTGCAGTCTCACACTTAGTGTTCTGCAGTATAACTACAGCCTGCTCGCTGTCTCACACTCAGTGTTCTGCAGTATAACTATAGCCTGCTCGCTGTCTCACACTCGGTGTTCTGCAGTATAACTATAGCCTGCTTGCTGTCTCACACTCAGTGTTCTGCAGTATAACTATACCCTGCTAGCTGTCTCACACTCAGTATTCTGCAGCATAACTATAGCCTGCAAGCTGTCTCACACTCGGTGTTCTGCAGTATAACTATAGCCTGCGAGCTGTCTCACACTCGGTGTTGTGCAGTATAACTATAGCCTGCGAGCTGACTCACACTCGGTGTTCTGCAGTATAACTATAGCCTGCGAGCTGTCTCACACTCGGTGTTCTGCAGTATAACTATAGCCTGCGAGCTGTCTCACACTCGGTGTTCTGCAGTATAACTATAGCCTGCGAGCTGTCTCACACTCGGTGTTCTGCAGTATAACTATAGCCTGCGAGCTGTGTCACACTCGGTGTTCTGCAGTATAACTATAGCCTGCGAGCTGTCTCACACTCGGTGTTCTGCAGTATAACTATAGCCTGCGAGCTGTGTCACACTCGGTGTTCTGCAGTATAACTATAGCCTGCTTGCTGTCTCACACTCGGTGTTCTGCAGTATAACTATAGCCTGCTCGCTGTCTCACACTCGGTGTTCTGCAGTATAACTATAGCCTGCGGGCTGTCTCACACTCGGTGTTCTGCAGTATAACTATGGCCTGCTCGCTGTCTCACACTCGGTGTTCTGCAGTATAACTATAGCCTGCTTGCTGTTTCACACTCGGTGTTCTGCAGTATAACTATAGCCTGCTAGCTGTCTCACACTCGGTGTTCTGCTGTATAACTATAGCCTGCTTGCTGTCTCACACTCGGTGTTCCGCAGTATAACTGTAGCCTGCTTGCTGTCTCACACTCAGTGTTCTGCAGTATAATATTGGCCTGCTCGCAGTCTCACACTCGGTGTTCTGGAGTATAACTATAGCCTGCTTGCTGTCTCACACTCGGTGTTCTGCAGTGTAACTATAGCCTGCTCGCCGTCTCACACTCGGTGTTCTGGAGTATATTTATAGCCTGCTTGCTGTCTCACACTCAGTGTTCTGCAGTATAATATTGGCCTGCTTGCTGTCTCACACTCGGTGTTCTGCAGTGTAACTATAGCCTGCTCGCAGTCTCACACTCGGTGTTCTGGAGTATAACTATAGCCTGCTAGCTGTCTCACACTCAGTGTTCTGCAGTATAACTATAGCCTGCTCGCTGTCTCACACTCGGTGTTCTGGAGTATAACTATAGCCTGCTTGCTGTCTCACACTCGGTGTTCTGCAGTATAACTATAGCCTGCGAGCTGTCTCACACTCGATGTTCTGCAGTATAACTATAGCCTGCGAGCTGTCTCACACTCGGTGTTCTGCAGTATAACTATAGCCTGCGAGCTGTGTCCCACTCGGTGTTCTGCAGCATAACTATAGCCTGCGAGCTGTCTCACACTCAGTGTTCAGCAGTATAACTAGAGCCTACGAGCTGTCTCACACTCGGTGTTCTGCAGTATAACTATAGCCTGCTTGCTGTCTCACACTCAGTGTTCTGCAGTATAACTATAGCCTGCTCGCTGTCTCACACTCGGTGTTCTGGAGTATAACTATAGCCTGCTCGCTGTCTCACACTCGGTGTTCTGCAGTATAACTATAGCCAGCCCGCTGTCGCACACTCGGTGCCCTGCAGTATAACTATAGCCTGCTTGCTGTCTCACACTCAGTGTTCTGCAGTATAACTATGGCCTGCTCGCTGTCTCACACTCAGTGTTCTGCAGTATAACTATAGCCTGCGGGCTGTCTCACACTCGTTGTTCTGCAGTATAACTATAGCCCTCGAGCTGTCTCACACTCGGTGTTCTGCAGTATAACTATACCCTGCTTGCTGTCTCACACTCAGTGTTCTGCAGTATAACTATAGCCTGCGAGCTGTCTCACACTCGGTGTTCTGCAGTATAACTATAGCCTGCTTGCAGTCTCACACTTAGTGTTCTGCAGTATAACTACAGCCTGCTCGCTGTCTCACACTCAGTGTTCTGCAGTTTAACTAGAGCCTGCTCGCTGTCTCACACTCGGTGTTCTGCAGTATAACTATAGCCTGCTAGCTGTCTCACACTCGGTGTTCTGCAGTATAACTATAGCCTGCTTGCTGTCTCACACTCAGTGTTCTGCAGTATAACTATACCCTGCTAGCTGTCTCACACTCAGTATTCTGCAGCATAACTATAGCCTGCAAGCTGTCTCACACTCGGTGTTCTGCAGTATAACTATAGCCTGCGAGCTGTCTCACACTCGGTGTTGTGCAGTATAACTATAGCCTGCGAGCTGACTCACACTCGGTGTTCTGCAGTATAACTATAGCCTGCGAGCTGTCTCACACTCGGTGTTCTGCAGTATAACTATAGCCTGCGAGCTGTCTCACACTCGGTGTTCTGCAGTATAACTATAGCCTGCGAGCTGTCTCACACTCGGTGTTCTGCAGTATAACTATAGCCTGCGAGCTGTGTCACACTCGGTGTTCTGCAGTATAACTATAGCCTGCGAGCTGTCTCACACTCAGTGTTCAGCAGTATAACTATAGCCTACGAGCTGCCTCACACTCGGTGTTCTGCAGTATAACTCTGGCCTGCTCGCTGTCTCACACTCGGTGTTCTGCAGTATAACTATAGCCTGCTTGCTGTTTCACACTCGGTGTTCTGCAGTATAACTATAGCCTGCTAGCTGTCTCACACTCGGTGTTCTGCAGTATAACTATAGCCTGCGAGCTGTCTCACACTCGGTGTTCTGCAGTATAACTATAGCCTGCGAGCTGTCTCACACTCGGTGTTCAGCAGTATAATTTTCGCCTGCGAGCTGTCTCACACTCAGTGTTCTGCAGTATAACTATAGCCTGCTAGCTGTCTCACACTCAGTGTTCTGCAGTATAACTATACCCTGCTTGCTGTCTCACACTCCGTGTTCTGCAGTATAACTATAGCCTGCTCGCTGTCTCACACTCGGTGTTCTGCAGTATAACTATAGCCTGCTTGCTGTCTCACACTCAGTGTTCTGCAGTATAACTATAGCCTGCGAGCTGTCTCACACTCGGTGTTCTGCAGTCTAACTATAGCCTGCTTGCTGTCTCACACTTAGTGTTCTGCAGGATAACTATAGCCTGCTCGCTGTCTCACACTCAGTGTTCTGCAGTATAACTATAGCCTGCTTGCTGTCTCACACTCAGTGTTCTGCAGTATAACTATAGCCTGCTCGCTGTCTCACACTCAGTATTCTGCAGCATAACTATAGCCTGCAAGCTGTCTCACACTCGGTGTTCTGCAGTATAACTATAGCCTGCGAGCTGTCTCACACTCGGTGTTCTGCAGTATAACTATAGCCTGCGAGCTGTTCACACTCGGTGTTCTGCAGTATAACTATAGCCTGCGAGCTGTCTCACACTCGGTGTTCTGCAGTATAACTATAGCCTGCGAGCTGTCTCACACTCGGTGTTCTGCAGTATAACTATAGCCTGCGAGCTGTCTCACACTCGGTGTTCTGCAGTATAACTATAGCCTGCGAGCTGTGTCACACTCGGTGTTCTGCAGTATAACTATAGCCTGCGAGCTGTCTCACACTGAGTGTTCAGCAGTATAACTATAGCCTACGAGCTGTCTCACACTCGGTGTTCTGCAGTATAACTATGGCCTGCTCGCTGTCTCACACTCGGTGTTCTGCAGTATAACTATAGCCTGCTTGCTGTCTCACACTCGGTGTTCTGCAGTATAACTATAGCCTGCTAGCTGACTCACACTCGGTGTTCTGGAGTATAACTATAGCCTGCTTGCTGTCTCACACTCGGTGTTCTGCAGTATAACTATAGCCTGCTCGCTGTCTCACACTCAGTGTTCTGCAGTATAACTATAGCCTGCGAGCTGTCTCACACTCGGTGTTCTGTAGTATAACTATAGCCTGCTCGCTGTCTCATACTCAGTGTTCTGCAGTATAACTATAGCCTGCGAGCTGTCTCACACTCGGTGTTCTGCAGTATAACTATAGCCTGCGAGCTGTCTCACACTCGGTGTTCTGTAGTATAACTATAGCCTGCGAGCTGTCTCACACTCGGTGTTCTGCAGTATAACAATAGCCTGCTTGCTGTCTCACACTCGGTGTTCCGCAGTATAACTATAGCCTGCTTGCTGTCTCACACTCAGTGTTCTGCAGTATAATATTGGCCTGCGAGCTGTCTCACACTCAGTGATCTGCAGTATAACTATAGCCTGCGAGCTGTCTCACACTCGGTGTTCTGGAGTATAACTATAGCCAGCCCGCTGTCGCACACTCGGTGCCCTGCAGTATAACTATAGCCTGCTTGCTGTCTCACACTCAGTGTTCTGCAGTATAACTATGGCCTGCTCGCTGTCTCACACTCAGTGTTCTGCAGTATAACTATAGCCTGCGGGCTGTCTCACACTCGTTGTTTTGCAGTATAACTATAGCCTGCGAGCTGTCTCACACTCGGTGTTCTGCAGTATAACTATACCCTGCTTGCTGTCTCACACTCAGTGTTCTGCAGTATAACTATAGCCTGCGAGCTGTCTCACACTCGGTGTTCTGCAGTATAACTATAGCCTGCGAGCTGTCTCACACTCGGTGTTGTGCAGTATAACTATAGCCTGCTAGCTGTCTCACACTCGGTGTTCTGCAGTATAACTATAGCCTGCGAGCTGTCTCACACTCGGTGTTCTGCAGTATAATTATAGCCTGCGAGCTGTCTCACACTCGGTGTTCTGCAGTATAACTATAGCCTGCGAGCTGTCTCACACTCGGTGTTCTGCAGTATAACTATAGCCTGCGAGCTGTGTCACACTCGGTGTTCTGCAGTATAACTATAGCCTGCGAGCTGTCTCACACTCGGTGTTCTGCAGTATAACTATAGCCTGCTAGCTGTCTCACACTCGGTGTTCTGCAGTATAACTATAGCCTGCGAGCTGTCTCACACTCGGTGTTCTGCAGTATAACTATAGCCTGCGAGCTGTCTCACACTCGGTGTTCTGCAGTATAACTATAGCCTGCGAGCTGTCTCACACTCGGTGTTCTGCAGTATAACTATAGCCTACGAGCTGTCTCACACTCGGTGTTCTGCAAATAACTATGGCCTGCTCGCTGTCTCACACTCGGTGTTCTGCAGTATAACTATAGCATGCTTGCTGTTTCACACTCGGTGTTCCGCAGTATAACTGTAGCCTGCTTGCTGTCTCACACTCAGTGTTCTGCAGTATAATATTGGCCTGCGAGCTGTCTCACACTCGGTGTTCTGCAGTATAACTATAGCCTGCTCGCAGTCTCACACTCGGTGTTCTGGAGTATAACTATAGCCTGCTTGCTGTCTCACACTCGGTGTTCTGCAGTGTAACTATAGCCTGCTCGCAGTCTCACACTCGGTGTTCTGGAGTATAACTATAGCCTGCTTGCTGTCTCACACTCAGTGTTCTGCAGTATAATATTGGCCTGCTTGCTGTCTCACACTCGGTGTTCTGCAGTATAACTATAGCCTGCTCACTGTCTCACACTCAGTGTTCTGCAGTATAATATTGGCCTGCGAGCTGTCTCACACTCGGTGTTCTGCAGTATAACTATAGCCTGCTCGCAGTCTCACACTCGGTGTTCTGGAGTATAACTATAGCCTGCTTGCTGTCTCACACTCGGTGTTCTGCAGTATAACTATAGCCTGCGAGCGGTCTCACACTCGATGTTCTGCAGTATAACTATAGCCTGCGAGCTGTCTCACACTCGGTGTTCTGCAGTATAACTTTCGCCTGCGAGCTGTCTCACACTCGGTGTTCTGCAGTATAACGATAGCCTGCGAGCTGTCTCACACTCAGTATTCAGCAGTATAACTATAGCCTACGAGCTGTCTCACACTCGGTGTTCTGCAGTATAACTATAGCCTGCTTGCTGTCTCACACTCGGTGTTCTGCAGTATAACTTTCGCCTGCGAGCTGTCTCACACTCGGTGTTCTGCAGTATAACTATAGCCTGCTTGCTGTCGCACACTCGGTGTTCTGCAGTATAACTTTTGCCTGCTCGCTGTCTCACACTCGGTGTTCTGCAGTATAACTATAGCCTGCTCGCTATCTCACACTCGGTGTTCTGCAGTATAACTATAGCCTGCTCGCTGTCTCACACTCGGAGTTCTGCAGTATAACTATAGCCTGCTAGCTGTCTCACACTCGGTGTTCTGCAGTATAACTATGGCCTGCGAGCTGTCTCACACTCGGTGTCCTGCAGTATAACTATGGCCTGCTCGATGTCTCACACTCGGTGTTCTGCAGAATAACTATAGCCTGCTAGTTGTCTCACACTCGGTGTTCTGCAGTATAACTATGGCCTGCTAGCTGTCTCACACTCAGTATTCTGCAGTATAACTATAGCCTGCTGGCTGTCTCACACTCGGTGTTCTGCAGTATAACTATAGCCTGCTGGCTGTCTCACACTCGGTGTTCTGCAGTATAACTATAGCCTGCTGGCTGTCTCACACTCGGTGTTCTGCAGTATAACTATAGCCTGCTCGCTGTCTCACACTCAGTGTTCTGCAGTATAACTCTCGCCTGCTTGCTGTCTCACACTCAGTGTTCTGCAGTATAACTATAGCCTGCTCGCTGTCTCACACTCAGTGTTCTGCAGGATAACTATAGCCTGCTTGCTGTCTCACACTCAGTGTTCTGCAGTATAACTATAGCCTGCTCGCTGTCTCACACTCGGTGTTCTGCAGTATAACTATAGCCTGCTCGCAGTCTCACACTCGGTGTTCTGCAGTATAATATTGGCCTGCGAGCTGTCTCACACTCGGTGTTCTGCTGTATAACTATAGCCTGCTCGCAGTCTCACAATCGGTGTTCTGGAGTATAACTATAGCCTGCTCGCAGTCTCACAATCGGTGTTCTGCAGTATAACTATAGCCTGCTCGCAGTCTCACACTCGGTGTTCTGGAGTATAACTATACCCTGCGAGCTGTCTCACACTCGGTGTTCTGCAGTGTAACTATGACCTGCTAGCTGTCTCACACTCGGTGTTCCGCAGTATAACTATCGCCTGCGAGCTGACTCACACTCGGTGTTCTGCAGTATAACTATAGCCTGCCCGCTGTAGCACACTCGGTGTTCTGCAGTATAACTACAGCCTGCTTGCTGTCTCACACTCGGTGTTCTGCAGTATAACTATAGCCTGCAAGCTGTCTCACACTCGGTGTTCTGCAGTATAACTATAGCCTGCTCGCTGTTTCACACTCGGTGTTCTGCAGTATAACTATAGCCTGCTCGCTGTTTCACACTCGGTGTTCTGCAGTATAACTAGAGCCTGCTCGCTGTCTCACACTCGGTGTTCTGCAGTATAACTATAGCCTGCTAGCTGTCTCACACTCGGTGTTCTGCAGTATAACTATAGCCTGCTTGCTGTCTCACACTCGGTGTTCTGCAGTATAACTATGGCCTGCTCGCTGTCTCACACTCGGTGTTCTGCAGTATAACTATAGCCTGCTCGCTGTTTCACACTCGGTGTTCTGCAGTATAACGATAGCCTGCTCGCTGTTTCACACTCGGTGTTCTGCAGTATAACTAGAGCCTGCTCGCTGTCTCACACTCGGTGTTCTGCAGTATAACTATAGCCTGCCCGCTGTCGCACACTCGGTGCCCTGCAGTATAACTATAGCCTGCTTGCTGTCGAACACTCGGTGTTCTGCAGTATAACTATAGCCAGCTAGCTGTCTCACACTCGGTGTTCAGCTGTATAACTACAGCCTGCTAGCTGTGTTCGATTCGGTGTTCTGCAGAATAACGATGGCCTGCGAGCTGTCGCACACTCAGAATTCTGCAGTATAACTTTCGCCTGCTAGCTGTCTCACACTCAGTATTCTGCAGTATAACTATAGCCTGCTCGCTGTCTCACACTCAGTGTTCTGCAGTATAACTATAGCCTGCGAGCTGTCTCACACTCGGTGTTCTGCAGTATAACTATGGCCTGCGACCTGTCTCACACTCGGTGTTCTGCAGTATAACTATAGCCTGCGAGCTGTCTCACACTCGGTGTTCTGCAGTATAACTATAGCCTGCGAGCTGTCTCACACTCGGTGTTCTGCAGTATAACTATAGCCTGCGAGCTGTCTCACACTCGGTGTTCTGCAGTATAACTGTAGCCTGCGAGCTGTGTCACACTCGGTGTTCTGCAGTATAACTATAGCCTGCGAGCTGTCTCACACTCAGTGTTCAGCAGTATAACTATAGCCTACGAGCTGTCTCACACTCGGTGTTCTGCAGTATAAATATGGCCTGCTCGCTGTCTCACACTCGGTGTTCTGCAGTATAACTATAGCCTGCTTGCTGTCTCACACTCGGTGTTCTGCAGTATAACTATAGCCTGCTAGCTGTCTCACACTCGGTGTTCTGCAGTATAACTATAGCCTGCTTGCTTTCTCACACTCGGTGTTCCGCAGTATAACTATAGCCTGCTTGCTGCCTCACACTCAGTGTTCTGCAGTATAATATTGGCCTGCGAGCTGTCTCACACTCGGTGTTCTGCAGTATAACTATAGCCTGCTCGCAGTCTCACACTCGGTGTTCTGGAGTATAACTATAGCCTGCTTGCTGTCTCACACTCGGTGTTCTGCAGTGTAACTATGACCTGCTAGCTGTCTCACACTCGGTGTTCTGCAGTATAACTATAGCCTGCGAGCTGTCTCACACTCGGTGTTCAGCAGTATAACTTTCGGCTGCGAGCTGTCTCACACTCGGTGTTCTGCAGTATAACTATAGCCTGCTTGCTGTCGCACACTCGGTGTTCTGCAGTAGAACTATAGCCTGCTAGCTGTCTCACACTCAGTGTTCTGCAGTATAACTATAGCCTGCGAGCTGTCTCACACTCGGTGTTCTGCAGTATAACTATAGCCTGCGAGCTGTCTCACACTCAGTGTTCTGCAGTATAACTATAGCCTGCTTGCTGTCTCACACTCAGTGTTCTGCAGTATAACTATAGCCTGCTCGCTGTCTCACACTCGGTGTTCTGCAGTATAACTATAGCCTGCTCGCTGTCTCACACTCGGTGTTCTGCAGTATAACTATAGCCTGCGAGCTGTCTCACACTCGGTGTTCTGCAGTATAACTATAGCCTGCTTGCTGTCTCACACTCAGTGTTCTGCAGTATAACTATAGCCTGCGAGCTGTCTCACACTCGGTGTTCTGCAGTATAACTATAGCCTGCTTGCTGTCTCACACTCAGTGTTCTGCAGTATAACTATAGCCTGCTTGCTGTCTCACACTCAGTGTTCTGCAGTATAACTATAGCCTGCTCGCTGTCTCACACTCAGTGTTCTGCAGTATAACTATAGCCTGCTCGCTGTCTCACACTCGGTGTTCTGCAGTATAACTATAGCCTGCTTGCTGTCTCACACTCGGTGTTCTGCAGTATAACTATAGCCTGCTCGCTGTCTCACACTCAGTATTCTGCAGCATAACTATAACCTGCAAGCTGTCTCACACTCGGTGTTCTGCAGTATAACTATAGCCTGCGAGCTGTCTCACACTCGGTGTTCTGCAGTATAACTATAGCCTGCGAGCTGTCTCACACTCGGTGTTCTGCAGTATAACAATAGCCTGCTCGCTGTCTCACACTCGGTGTTCTGCAGTATAACTATAGCCTGCTCGCTGTCTCACACTCGGTGTTCTGCATTATAACTATGGCCTGCGAGCTGTCTCACACTCGGTGTTCTGCAGTATAACTATAGCCTGCGAGCTGTCTCACACTCGGTGTTCTGCAGTGTAACTATGACCTGCTAGCTGTCTCACACTCGGTGTTCCGCAGTATAACTATAGCCTGCGAGCTGTCTCACACTCGGTGTTCTGCAGTATAACGATAGCCTGCGAGCTGTCTCACACTCGGTGATCTGCAGTATAACTATAGCCTGCGAGCTGTCTCACACTCGGTGTTCTGCAGCATAACTATAGCCTGCTCGCTGTCTCACACTCGGTGTTCTGCAGTATAACTATAGCCTGCCCGCTGTAGCACACTCGGTGTTCTGGAGTATAACTATAGCCTGCTTGATGTCGCACACTCGGTGTTCTGCAGTAGAACTATAGCCTGCTCGCTGTTTCACACTCGGTGTTCTGCAGTATAACTAAAGCCTGGCCGCTGTCGCACACTCGGTGTTCTGCAGTATAACTATAGCCTGCGAGCTGTCTCACACTCGGTGTTCTGGAGTATAACTATAGCCTGCTCGCTGTCTCACACTCGGTGTTCTGCAGTATAACTATAGCCTTCCCGCTGTCGCACACTCCGTGCCCTGCAGTATAACTATAGCCTGCTTGCTGTCGCACACTCGGTGTTCTGCAGTATAACTATACCCTGCTCGCTGTCTCACACTCGGTGTTCTGCAGTATAACTATAGCCTGCTCGCTGTCTCACACTCGGTGTTCTGCAGTATAACTATGGCCTGCGAGCTGTCTCACACTCAGAATTCTGCAGTATAACTTTCGCCTGCTAGCTGTCTCACACTCAGTATTCTGCAGTATAACTATAGCCTGCGAGCTGTCACACACTCGGTGTTCTGCAGTATAACTATGGCCTGCGAACTGTCTCACACTCAGTGTTCAGCAGTAGAACTATAGCCTACGAGCTGTCTCACACTCGGTGTTCTGCAGTATAACTATGGCCTGCTCGCTGTCTCACACTCGGTGTTCTGCAGTATAACTATAGCCTGCGAGCTGTCTCACACTCAGTGTTCTGCAGTATAACTATGGCCTGCTCGCTGTCTCACACTCGGTGTTCTGCAGTATAACTATGGCCTGCTTGCTGTCTCACACTCGGTGTTCTGCAGTATAACTATAGCCTGCTTGCTGTCTCACACTCAGTGTTCTGCAGTATAACTATAGCCTGCTTGCTGTCTCACACTCAGTGTTCTGCAGTATAACTATAGCCTGCGAACTGTCTCACACTCGGTGTTCTGCAGTATAACTATTGCCTGCTCGCAGTCACACACTCGGTGTTCTGGAGCATAACTATAGCCTGCTTGCTGTCTCACACTCGGTGTTCTGCAGTGTAACTATGACCTGCTAGCTGTCTCACACTCGGTGTTCTGCAATATAACTATAGCCTGCGAGCTGTCTCACACTCGGTGTTCAGCAGTATAACTTTCGCCTGCGAGCTGTCTCACACTCGGTGTTCTGCAGTATAACTATAGCCTGCTAGCTGTCTCACACTCAGTGTTCTGCAGTATAACTATACCCTGCTTGCTGTCTCACACTCAGTGTTCTGCAGTATAACTATAGCCTGCTCGCTGTCTCACACTCGGTGTTCTGCAGTATAACTATGGCCTGCGAGCTGTCTCACACTCGGTGTTCTGCAGTATAACTATAGCCTGCTTGCTGTCTCACACTTAGTGTTCTGCAGTATAACTATAGCCTGCGAGCTGTCTCACACTCGGTGTTCGGCAGTATAACTATAGCCTGCTTGCTGTCTCACACTTAGTGTTCTGCAGTATAACTATAGCCTGCTCGCTGTCTCACACTCGGTGTTCTGCAGTATAACTATGGCCTGCGAGCTGTCTCACACTCGGTGTTCTGCAGTATAACTATAGCCTGCTTGCTGTCTCACACTCAGTGTTCTGCAGTATAACTATAGCCTGCGAGCTGTCTCACACTCGGTGTTCTGCAGTATAACTATAGCCTGCTTGCTGTCTCACACTTAGTGTTCTGCAGTATAACTATAGCCTGCTCGCTGTCTCACACTCAGTGTTCTGCAGTGTAACTATAGCCTGTTTGCTGTCTCACACTCAGTGTTCTGCAGTATAACTATAGCCTGCTTGCTGTCTCACACTCAGTGTTCTGCAGTATAACTATAGCCTGCTCGCTGTCTCACACTCAGTATTCTGCAGCATAACTATAGCCTGCAAGCTGTCTCACACTCGGTGTTCTGCAGTATAACTATAGCCTGCTTGCTGTCTCACACTCAGTGTTCTGCAGTATAACTATAGCCTGCTCGCTGTCTCACACTCAGTATTCTGCAGCATAACTATAGCCTGCAAGCTGTCTCACACTCGGTGTTCTGCAGTATAACTATAGCCTGCGAGCTGTCTCACACTCGGTGTTCAGCAGTATAACTATAGCCTGCGAGCTGTCTCACACTCGGTGTTCTGCAGTATAACTATAGCCTGCGAGCTGTCTCGCACTCGATGTTCTGCAGTATAACTATAGCCTGCGAGCTGTCTCACACTCGGTGTTCTGCAGTATAACTATAGCCTGCGAGCTTTGTCACACTCGGTGTTCTGCAGTATAACTATAGCCTGCGAGCTGTCTCACACTCAGTGTTCAGCAGTATAACTATAGCCTACGAGCTGTCTCACACTCGGTGTTCTGCAGTATAACTATGGCCTGCTCGCTGTCTCACACTCGGTGTTCTGCAGTATAACTATAGCCTGCTTGCTGTCTCACACTCGGTGTTCTGCAGTATAACTGTAGCCTGCTAGCTGTCTCACACTCGGTGTTCTGCAGTATAACAATAGCCTGCTTGCTGTCTCACACTCGGTGTTCTGCAGTATAACTATAGCCTGCTAGCTGTCTCACACTCGGTGTTCCGCAGTATAACTATAGCCTGCTTGCTGTCTCACACTCAGTGTTCTGCAGTATAATATTGGCCTGCGAGCTGTCTCACACTCAGTGATCTGCAGTATAACTATAGCCTGCGAGCTGTCTCACACTCGGTGTTCTGGAGTATAACTATAGCCTGCTCGCTGTCTCACACTCGGTGTTCTGCAGTATAACTATAGCCTGCTTGCTGTCTCACACTCAGTGTTCTGCAGTATAACTATGGCCTGCTCGCTGTCTCACACTCAGTGTTCTGCAGTAAAACTATAGCCTGCTTGCTGTCTCACACTCGGTGTTCTGCAGTATAACTATAGCCTGCTCGCTGTCTCACACTCGTTGTTCTGCAGTAAAACTATAGCCTGCGAGCTGTCTCACACTCGGTGTTCTGCAGTATAACTATAGCCTGCGAGCTGTCTCACACTCGGTGTTCTGCAGTATAACTATAGCCTGCTTGCAGTCTCACACTTAGTGTTCTGCAGTATAACTACAGCCTGCTCGCTGTCTCACACTCAGTGTTCTGCAGTATAACTATAGCCTGCTCGCTGTCTCACACTCGGTGTTCTGCAGTATAACTATAGCCTGCTTGCTGTCTCACACTCAGTGTTCTGCAGTATAACTATACCCTGCTAGCTGTCTCACACTCAGTATTCTGCAGCATAACTATAGCCTGCAAGCTGTCTCACACTCGGTGTTCTGCAGTATAACTATAGCCTGCGAGCTGTCTCACACTCGGTGTTGTGCAGTATAACTATAGCCTGCGAGCTGTCTCACACTCGGTGTTCTGCAGTATAACTATAGCCTGCGAGCTGTCTCACACTCGGTGTTCTGCAGTATAACTATAGCCTGCGAGCTGTGTCACACTCGGTGTTCTGCAGTATAACTATAGCCTGCGAGCTGTCTCACACTCGGTGTTCTGCAGTATAACTATAGCCTGCGAGCTGTGTCACACTCGGTGTTCTGCAGTATAACTATAGCCTGCTTGCTGTCTCACACTCGGTGTTCTGCAGTATAACTATAGCCTGCTCGCTGTCTCACACTCGGTGTTCTGCAGTATAACTATAGCCTGCGGGCTGTCTCACACTCGGTGTTCTGCAGAATAACTATGGCCTGCTCGCTGTCTCACACTCAGTGTTCAGCAGTATAACTATAGCCTGCTAGCTGTCTCACACTCGATGTTCTGTAGTATAACTATAGCCTGCGAGCTGTCTCACACTCGGTGTTCTGCAGTATAACTATAGCCTACGAGCTGTCTCACACTCGGTGTTCTGCAGTATAACTATAGCCTGCGAGCTGTCTCACACTCAGTGTTCTGCAGTATAACTATAGCCTACGAGCTGTCTCACACTCGGTGTTCTGCAGTATAACTATAGCCTGCGAGCTGTCTCACACTCGGTGTTCTGCAGTATAACTATGGCCTGCTCGCTGTCTCACACTCGGTGTTCTGCAGTATAACTATAGCCTGCTTGCTGTTTCACACTCGGTGTTCTGCAGTATAACTATAGCCTGCTAGCTGTCTCACACTCGGTGTTCTGCTGTATAACTATAGCCTGCTTGCTGTCTCACACTCGGTGTTCCGCAGTATAACTGTAGCCTGCTTGCTGTCTCACACTCAGTGTTCTGCAGTATAATATTGGCCTGCTCGCAGTCTCACACTCGGTGTTCTGGAGTATAACTATAGCCTGCTTGCTGTCTCACACTCGGTGTTCTGCAGTGTAACTATAGACTGCTCGCCGTCTCACACTCGGTGTTCTGGAGTATAACTATAGCCTGCTTGCTGTCTCACACTCAGTGTTCTGCAGTATAATATTGGCCTGCTTGCTGTCCCACACTCGGTGTTCTGCAGTGTAACTATAGCCTGCTCGCAGTCTCACACTCGGTGTTCTGGAGTATAACTATAGCCTGCTAGCTGTCTCACACTCAGTGTTCTGCAGTATAACTATAGCCTGCTCGCTGTCTCACACTCGGTGTTCTGGAGTATAACGAAAGCCTGCTTGCTGTCTCACACTCGGTGTTCTGCAGTATAACTATAGCCTGCGAGCTGTCTCACACTCGATGTTCTGCAGTATAACTATAGCCTGCGAGCTGTCTCACACTCGGTGTTCTGCAGTATAACTATAGCCTGCGAGCTGTGTCCCACTCGGTGTTCTGCAGCATAACTATAGCCTGCGAGCTGTCTCACACTCAGTGTTCAGCAGTATAACTATAGCCTACGAGCTGTCTCACACTCGGTGTTCTGCAGTATAACTATAGCCTGCTTGCTGTCTCACACTCAGTGTTCTGCAGTATAACTATAGCCTGCTCGCTGTCTCACACTCGGTGTTCTGGAGTATAACTATAGCCTGCTCGCTGTCTCACACTCGGTGTTCTGGAGTATAACTATAGCCTGCTCGCTGTCGCACACTCGGTGCCCTGCAGTATAACTATAGCCTGCTTGCTGTCTCACACTCAGTGTTCTGCAGTATAACTATGGCCTGCTCGCTGTCTCACACTCAGTGTTCTGCAGTATAACTATAGCCTGCGGGCTGTCTCACACTCGTTGTTCTGCAGTATAACTATAGCCCTCGAGCTGTCTCACACTCGGTGTTCTGCAGTATAACTATACCCTGCTTGCTGTCTCACACTCAGTGTTCTGCAGTATAACTATAGCCTGCGAGCTGTCTCACACTCGGTGTTCTGCAGTATAACTATAGCCTGCTTGCAGTCTCACACTTAGTGTTCTGCAGTATAACTACAGCCTGCTCGCTGTCTCACACTCAGTGTTCTGCAGTTTAACTATAGCCTGCTCGCTGTCTCACACTCGGTGTTCTGCAGTATAACTATAGCCTGCTAGCTGTCTCACACTCGGTGTTCTGCAGTATAACTATAGCCTGCTTGCTGTCTCACACTCAGTGTTCTGCAGTATAACTATACCCTGCTAGCTGTCTCACACTCAGTATTCTGCAGCATAACTATAGCCTGCAAGCTGTCTCACACTCGGTGTTCTGCAGTATAACTATAGCCTGCGAGCTGTCTCACACTCGGTGTTGTGCAGTATAACTATAGCCTGCGAGCTGACTCACACTCGGTGTTCTGCAGTATAACTATAGCCTGCGAGCTGTCTCACACTCGGTGTTCTGCAGTATAACTATAGCCTGCGAGCTGTCTCACACTCGGTGTTCTGCAGTATAACTATAGCCTGCGAGCTGTCTCACACTCGGTGTTCTGCAGTATAACTATAGCCTGCGAGCTGTGTCACACTCGGTGTTCTGCAGTATAACTATAGCCTGCGAGCTGTCTCACACTCAGTGTTCAGCAGTATAACTATAGCCTACGAGCTGTCTCACACTCGGTGTTCTGCAGTATAACTATGGCCTGCTCGCTGTCTCACACTCGGTGTTCTGCAGTATAACTATAGCCTGCTTGCTGTTTCACACTCGGTGTTCTGCAGTATAACTATAGCCTGCTAGCTGTCTCACACTCGGTGTTCTGCTGTATAACTATAGCCTGCTTGCTGTCTCACACTCGGTGTTCCGCAGTATAACTGTAGCCTGCTTGCTGTCTCACACTCAGTGTTCTGCAGTATAATATTGGCCTGCGAGCTGTCTCACACTCGGTGTTCTGCAGTATAACTATAGCCTGCTCGCAGTCTCACACTCGGTGTACTGGAGTATAACTATAGCCTGCTTGCTGTCTCACACTCGGTGTTCTGCAGTGTAACTATGACCTGCTAGCTGTCTCACACTCGGTGTTCTGCAGTATAACTATAGCCTGCGAGCTGTCTCGCACTCGGTGTTCTGCAGTATAACTGTAGCCTGCTTGCTGTCCCACACTCGGTGTTCTGCAGTATAACTATAGCCTGCGAGCTGTCTCACACTCGGTGTTCTGGAGTATAACTATAGCCTGCGAGCTGTCTCACACTCGGTGTTCCGCAGTATAACTATAGCCTGCGAGCTGTCTCGCACTCGGTGTTCTGCAGTATAACTGTAGCCTGCTTGCTGTCCCACACTCGGTGTTCTGCAGTATAACTATAGCCTGCGAGCTGTCTCACACTCGGTGTTCTGGAGTATAACTATAGCCTGCGAGCTGTCTCACACTCGGTGTTCTGCAGTATAACTATAGCCTGCTTGCTGTGGCACACTCGGTGTTCTGCAGTATAACTATAGCCTGCTCGCTGTTTCACACTCGGTGTTCTGCAGTATAACTATAGCCTGCAAGCTGTCTCACACTCGGTGTTCTGGAGTATAACTATAGCCTGCTTGCTGTCTCACACTCGGTGTTCCGCAGTATAACTGTAGCCTGCTTGCTGTCTCACACTCAGTGTTCTGCAGTATAACTATAGCCTGCTCGCAGTCTCACACTCGGTGTTCTGGAGTATAACTATAGCCTGCTTGCTGTCTCACACTCGGTGTTCTGCAGTGTAACTATAGCCTGCTCGCAGTCTCACACTCGGTGTTCTGGAGTATAACTATAGCCTGCTTGCTGTCTCACACTCAGTGTTCTGCAGTATAATATTGGCCTGCTTGCTGTCTCACACTCGGTGTTCTGCAGTGTAACTATAGCCTGCTCGCAGTCTCACACTCGGTGTTCTGCAGTATAATATTGGCCTGCGAGCTGTCTCACACTCGGTGTTCTGCAGTATAACTATAGCCTGCTCGCAGTCTCACACTCGGTGTTCTGGAGTATAACTATAGCCTGCTTGCTGTCTCACACTCGGTGTTCTGCAGTATAACTATAGCCTGCGAGCTGTCTCACACTCGATGTTCTGCAGTATAACTATAGCCTGCGAGCTGTCTCACACTCGGTGTTCTGCAGTATAACTATAGCCTGCGAGCTGTGTCACACTCGGTGTTCTGCAGTATAACTATAGCCTGCGAGCTGTCTCACACTCGGTGTTCTGCATTATAACTATGGCCTGCTTGCTGTCTCACACTCAGTGTTCTGCAGTATAACTATGGCCTGCTCGCTGTCTCACACTCAGTGTTCTGCAGTAAAACTATAGCCTGCTTGCTGTCTCACACTCGGTGTTCTGCAGTATAACTATAGCCTGCTTGCTGTCTCACACTCAGTGTTCTGCAGTATAATATTGGCCTGCGAGCTGTCTCACACACAGTGATCTGCAGTATAACTATAGCCTGCTTGCTGTCTCACACTCAGTGTTCTGCAGTAAAACTATAGCCTGCTTGCTGTCTCACACTCGGTGTTCCGCAGTATAACTATAGCCTGCTTGCTGTCTCACACTCAGTGTTCTGCAGTATAATATTGGCCTGCGAGCTGTCTCACACACAGTGATCTGCAGTATAACTATAGCCTGCTTGCTGTCTCACACTCAGTGTTCTGCAGTATAACTATGGCCTGCTCGCTGTCTCACACTCAGTGTTCTGCAGTAAAACTATAGCCTGCTTGCTGTCTCACACTCGGTGTTCTGCAGTATAACTATAGCCTGCTCGCTGTCTCACACTCGTTGTTCTGCAGTAAAACTATAGCCTGCGAGCTGTCTCACACTCGGTGTTCTGCAGTATAACTATACCCTGCTTGCTGTCTCACACTCAGTGTTCTGCAGTATAACTATAGCCTGCGAGCTGTCTCACACTCGGTGTTCTGCAGTATAACTATAGCCTGCTTGCAGTCTCACACTTAGTGTTCTGCAGTATAACTACAGCCTGCTCGCTGTCTCACACTCAGTGTTCTGCAGTATAACTATAGCCTGCTCGCTGTCTCACACTCGGTGTTCTGCAGTATAACTATAGCCTGCTTGCTGTCTCACACTCAGTGTTCTGCAGTATAACTATACCCTGCTAGCTGTCTCACACTCAGTATTCTGCAGCATAACTATAGCCTGCAAGCTGTCTCACACTCGGTGTTCTGCAGTATAACTATAGCCTGCGAGCTGTCTCACACTCGGTGTTGTGCAGTATAACTATAGCCTGCGAGCTGACTCACACTCGGTGTTCTGCAGTATAACTATAGCCTGCGAGCTGTCTCACACTCGGTGTTCTGCAGTATAACTATAGCCTGCGAGCTGTCTCACACTCGGTGTTCTGCAGTATAACTATAGCCTGCGAGCTGTCTCACACTCGGTGTTCTGCAGTATAACTATAGCCTGCGAGCTGTGTCACACTCGGTGTTCTGCAGTATAACTATAGCCTGCGAGCTGTCTCACACTCGGTGTTCTGCAGTATAACTATAGCCTGCGAGCTGTGTCACACTCGGTGTTCTGCAGTATAACTATAGCCTGCTTGCTGTCTCACACTCGGTGTTCTGCAGTATAACTATAGCCTGCTCGCTGTCTCACACTCGGTGTTCTGCAGTATAACTATAGCCTGCGGGCTGTCTCACACTCGGTGTTCTGCAGTATAACTATGGCCTGCTCGCTGTCTCACACTCAGTGTTCAGCAGTATAACTATAGCCTGCTAGCTGTCTCACACTCGATGTTCTGTAGTATAACTATAGCCTGCGAGCTGTCTCACACTCGGTGTTCTGCAGTATAACTATAGCCTACGAGCTGTCTCACACTCGGTGTTCTGCAGTATAACTATGGCCTGCTCGCTGTCTCACACTCGGTGTTCTGCAGTATAACTATAGCCTGCTTGCTGTTTCACACTCGGTGTTCTGCAGTATAACTATAGCCTGCTAGCTGTCTCACACTCGGTGTTCTGCTGTATAACTATAGCCTGCTTGCTGTCTCACACTCGGTGTTCCGCAGTATAACTGTAGCCTGCTTGCTGTCTCACACTCAGTGTTCTGCAGTATAATATTGGCCTGCTCGCAGTCTCACACTCGGTGTTCTGGAGTATAACTATAGCCTGCTTGCTGTCTCACACTCGGTGTTCTGCAGTGTAACTATAGCCTGCTCGCCGTCTCACACTCGGTGTTCTGGAGTATAACTATAGCCTGCTTGCTGTCTCACACTCAGTGTTCTGCAGTATAATATTGGCCTGCTTGCTGTCTCACACTCGGTGTTCTGCAGTGTAACTATAGCCTGCTCGCAGTCTCACACTCGGTGTTCTGGAGTATAACTATAGCCTGCTAGCTGTCTCACACTCAGTGTTCTGCAGTATAACTATAGCCTGCTCGCAGTCTCACACTCGGTGTTCTGGAGTATAACTATAGCCTGCTTGCTGTCTCACACTCGGTGTTCTGCAGTATAACTATAGCCTGCGAGCTGTCTCACACTCGATGTTCTGCAGTATAACTATAGCCTGCTCGCTGTCTCACACTCGGTGTTCTGCAGTATAACTATAGCCTGCTTGCTGTCTCACACTCGGTGTTCTGCAGTATAACTATAGCCTGCGAGCTGTCTCACACTCGATGTTCTGCAGTATAACTATAGCCTGCGAGCTGTCTCACACTCGGTGTTCTGCAGTATAACTATAGCCTGCGAGCTGTGTCCCACTCGGTGTTCTGCAGCATAACTATAGCCTGCGAGCTGTCTCACACTCAGTATTCTGCAGTATAACTATAGCCTGCGAGCTGTCTCACACTCGGTGTTCTGCAGTATAACTATAGCCTACGAGCTGTCTCACACTCGGTGTTCTGCAGTATAACTATAGCCTGCTTGCTGTCTCACACTCAGTGTTCTGCAGTATAACTATAGCCTGCTCGCTGTCTCACACTCGGTGTTCTGGAGTATAACTATAGCCTGCTCGCTGTCTCACACTCGGTGTTCTGCAGTATAACTATAGCCAGCCCGCTGTCGCACACTCGGTGCCCTGCAGTATAACTATAGCCTGCTTGCTGTCTCACACTCAGTGTTCTGCAGTATAACTATGGCCTGCTCGCTGTCTCACACTCAGTGTTCTGCAGTATAACGAAAGCCTGCGGGCTGTCTCACACTCGTTGTTCTGCAGTATAACTATAGCCCTCGAGCTGTCTCACACTCGGTGTTCTGCAGTATAACTATACCCTGCTTGCTGTCTCACACTCAGTGTTCTGCAGTATAACTATAGCCTGCGAGCTGTCTCACACTCGGTGTTCTGCAGTATAACTTTAGCCTGCTTGCAGTCTCACACTTAGTGTTCTGCAGTATAACTATGGCCTGCTCGCTGTCTCACACTCAGTGTTCTGCAGTTTAACTATAGCCTGCTCGCTGTCTCACACTCGGTGTTCTGCAGTATAACTATAGCCTGCTAGCTGTCTCACACTCGGTGTTCTGCAGTATAACTATCGCCTGCTTGCTGTCTCACACTCAGTGTTCTGCAGTATAACTATACCCTGCTAGCTGTCTCACACTCAGTATTCTGCAGCATAACTATAGCCTGCAAGCTGTCTCACACTCGGTGTTCTGCAGTATAACTATAGCCTGCGAGCTGTCTCACACTCGGTGTTGTGCAGTATAACTATAGCCTGCGAGCTGACTCACACTCGGTGTTCTGCAGTATAACTATAGCCTGCGAGCTGTCTCACACTCGGTGTTCTGCAGTATAACTATAGCCTGCGAGCTGTCTCACACTCGGTGTTCTGCAGTATAACTATAGCCTGCGAGCTGTCTCACACTCGGTGTTCTGCAGTATAACTATAGCCTGCGAGCTGTGTCACACTCGGTGTTCTGCAGTATAACTATAGCCTGCGAGCTGTCTCACACTCAGTGTTCAGCAGTATAACTATAGCCTACGAGCTGTCTCACACTCGGTGTTCTGCAGTATAACTATGGCCTGCTCGCTGTCTCACACTCGGTGTTCTGCAGTATAACTATAGCCTGCTTGCTGTTTCACACTCGGTGTTCTGCAGTATAACTATAGCCTGCTAGCTGTCTCACACTCGGTGTTCTGCTGTATAACTATAGCCTGCTTGCTGTCTCACACTCGGTGTTCCGCAGTATAACTGTAGCCTGCTTGCTGTCTCACACTCAGTGTTCTGCAGTATAATATTGGCCTGCGAGCTGTCTCACACTCGGTGTTCTGCAGTATAACTATAGCCTGCTCGCAGTCTCACACTCGGTGTACTGGAGTATAACTATAGCCTGCTTGCTGTCTCACACTCGGTGTTCTGCAGTGTAACTATGACCTGCTAGCTGTCTCACACTCGGTGTTCCGCAGTATAACTATAGCCTGCGAGCTGTCTCGCACTCGGTGTTCTGCAGTATAACTGTAGCCTGCGAGCTGTCCCACACTCGGTGTTCTGCAGTATAACTATAGCCTGCGAGCTGTCTCACACTCGGTGTTCTGGAGTATAACTATAGCCTGCGAGCTGTCTCACACTCGGTGTTCTGCAGTATAACTATAGCCTGCTTGCTGTGGCACACTCGGTGTTCTGCAGTATAACTATAGCCTGCTCGCTGTTTCACACTCGGTGTTCTGCAGTATAACTATAGCCTGCAAGCTGTCTCACACTCGGTGTTCTGGAGTATAACTATAGCCTGCTTGCTGTCTCACACTCGGTGTTCCGCAGTATAACTGTAGCCTGCTTGCTGTCTCACACTCAGTGTTCTGCAGTATAACTATAGCCTGCTCGCAGTCTCACACTCGGTGTTCTGGAGTATAACTATAGCCTGCTTGCTGTCTCACACTCGGTGTTCTGCAGTGTAACTATAGCCTGCTCGCAGTCTCACACTCGGTGTTCTGGAGTATAACTATAGCCTGCTTGCTGTCTCACACTCAGTGTTCTGCAGTATAATATTGGCCTGCTTGCTGTCTCACACTCGGTGTTCTGCAGTGTAACTATAGCCTGCTCGCAGTCTCACACTCGGTGTTCTGGAGTATAACTATAGCCTGCTTGCTGTCTCACACTCAGTGTTCTGCAGTATAATATTGGCCTGCGAGCTGTCTCACACTCGGTGTTCTGCAGTATAACTATAGCCTGCTCGCAGTCTCACACTCGGTGTTCTGGAGTATAACTATAGCCTGCTTGCTGTCTCACACTCGGTGTTCTGCAGTATAACTATAGCCGGCGAGCTGTCTCACACTCGATGTTCTGCAGTATAACTATAGCCTGCGAGCTGTCTCACACTCGGTGTTCTGCAGTATAACTATAGCCTGCCAGCTGTGTCACACTCGGTGTTCTGCAGTATAACTATAGCCTGCGAGCTGTCTCACACTCAGTGTTCTGCAGTATAACTATAGCCTGCGAGCTGTCTCACACTCGGTGTTCTGCAGTATAACTATAGCCTGCCAGCTGTGTCACACTCGGTGTTCTGCAGTATAACTATAGCCTACGAGCTGTCTCACACTCGGTGTTCTGCTGTATAACATTAGCCTGCTTGCTGTCTCACACTCGGTGTTCCGCAGTATAACTATAGCCTGCTTGCTGTCTCACACTCAGTGTTCTGCAGTATAATATTGGCCTGCGAGCTGTCTCACACACAGTGATCTGCAGTATAACTTTCGCCTGCGAGCTGTCTCACACTCGGTGTTCTGCAGTATAACTATAGCCTGCTCGCTGTCTCACACTCGGTGTTCTGCAGTATAACTATAGCCAGCCCGCTGTCGCACACTCGGTGCCCTGCAGTATAACTATAGCCTGCTTGCTGTCTCACACTCAGTGTTCTGCAGTATAACTATAGCCTGCTAGCTGTCTCACACTCGTTGTTCTGCAGTATAACTATAGCCTGCGAGCTGTCTCACACTCGGTGTTCTGCAGTATAACTATACCCTGCTAGCTGTCTCAGACTCGTTGTTCTGCAGTATAACTATAGCCTGCAAGCTGTCTCACACTCGTTGTTCTGCAGTATAACTATAGCCTGCGAGCTGTCTCACACTCGGTGTTCTGCAGTATAACTATACCCTGCTTGCTGTCTCACACTCAGTGTTCTGCAGTATAACTATAGCCTGCGAGCTGTCTCACACTCGGTGTTCTGCAGTATAACTATACCCTGCTTGCTGTCTCACACTCAGTGTTCTGCAGTATAACTATAGCCTACTAGCTGTCTCACACTCGGTGTTCTGCAGTATAACTATAGCCTGCTTGCAGTCTCACACTTAGTGTTCTGCAGTATAACTACAGCCTGCTCGCTGTCTCACACTCAGTGTTCTGCAGTATAACTATAGCCTGCTCGCTGTCTCACACTCGGTGTTCTGCAGTATAACTATAGCCTGCTTGCTGTCTCACACTAAGTGTTCTGCAGTATAACTATACCCTGCTAGCTGTCTCACACTCAGTATTCTGCAGCATAACTATAGCCTGCAAGCTGTCTCACACTCGGTGTTCTGCAGTATAACTATAGCCTGCGAGCTGTCTCACACTCGGTGTTGTGCAGTATAACTATAGCCTGCGAGCTGTCTCACACTCGGTGTTCTGCAGTATAACTATAGCCTGCGAGCTGTCTCACACTCGGTGTTCTGCAGTATAACTATAGCCTGCGAGCTGTCTCACACTCGGTGTTCTGCAGTATAACTATAGCCTGCGAGCTGTGTCACACTCGGTGTTCTGCAGTATAACTATAGCCTGCGAGCTGTCTCACACTCAGTGTTCTGCAGTATAACTATAGCCTGCGAGCTGTCTCACACTCGGTGTTCTGCAGTATAACTATAGCCTGCGAGCTGTGTCACACTCGGTGTTCAGCAGTATAACTATAGCCTACGAGCTGTCTCACACTCGGTGTTCTGCAGTATAACTATGGCCTGCTCGCTGTCTCACACTCGGTGTTCTGCAGTATAACTATAGCCTGCTTGCTGTTTCACACTCGGTGTTCTGCAGTATAACTACAGCCTGCTAGCTGTCTCACACTCGGTGTTCTGCTGTATAACTATAGCCTGCTTGCTGTCTCACACTCGGTGTTCCGCAGTATAACTGTAGCCTGCTTGCTGTCTCACACTCAGTGTTCTGCAGTATAATATTGGCCTGCGAGCTGTCTCACACTCGGTGTTCTGCAGTATAACTATAGCCTGCTCGCAGTCTCACACTCGGTGTTCTGGAGTATAACTATAGCCTGCTTGCTGTCTCACACTCGGTGTTCTGCAGTGTAACTATGACCTGCTAGCTGTCTCACACTCGGTGTTCCGCAGTATAACTATAGCCTGCGAGCTGTCTCACACTCGGTGTTCTGCAGTATAACTGTAGCCTGCGAGCTGTCCCACACTCGGTGTTCTGCAGTATAACTATAGCCTGCGAGCTGTCTCACACTCGGTGTTCTGGAGTATAACTATAGCCTGCGAGCTGTCGCACACTCGGTGTTCTGCAGTATAACTATAGCCTGCTTGCTGTGGCACACTCGGTGTTCTGCAGTATAACTATAGCCTGCTCGCTGTTTCACACTCGGTGTTCTGGAGTATAACTATAGCCTGCTTGCTGTCTCACACTCGGTGTTCTGCAGTATAACTATAGCCTGCGAGTAGTCTCACACTCGATGTTCTGCAGTATAACTATAGCCTGCGAGCTGTCTCACACTCGGTGTTCTGCAGTATAACTATAGCCTGCGAGCTGTCTCACACTCGGTGTTCTGCAGTATAACTATAGCCTGCGAGCTGTCTCACACTCAGTGTTCAGCAGTATAACTATAGCCTACGAGCTGTCTCACACTCGGTGTTCTGCAGTATAACTATAGCCTGCTTGCTGTCTCACACTCGGTGTTCTGCAGTATAACTATAGCCTGCTAGCTGTCTCACACTCGGTGTTCTGCAGTATAACAATAGCCTGCTTGCTGTCTCACACTCGGTGTTCCGCAGTATAACTATAGCCTGCTCGCTGTCTCACACTCGGTGTTCTGCAGTATAACTATACCCTGCGAGCTGTCTCACACACGGTGCTCTGCAGTATAACTATAGCCTGCTAGCTGTCTCACACTCAGTGTTCTGCAGTATAACTATAGCCTGCTAGCTGTCTCACACTCAGTGTTCTGCAGTATAACTATAGCCTGCGAGCTGTCTCACACTCGGTGTTCTGCAGTATAACTATAGCCTGCTCGCTGTCTCACACTCGGTGTTCTGCAGTATAACTATAGCCAGCCCGCTGTCGCACACTCGGTGCCCTGCAGTATAACTATAGCCTGATTGCTGTCTCACACTCAGTGTTCTGCAGTATAACTATGGCCTGCTCGCTGTCTCACACTCAGTGTTCTGCAGTATAACTATAGCCTGCGGGCATCTCACACTCGGTGTTCTGCAGTATAACTATAGCCTGCTAGCTGTCTCACACTCGGTGTTCTGCAGTATAACTATAGCCTGCTTGCTGTCTCACACTCGGTGTTCCGCAGTATAACTATAGCCTGCTTGCTGTCTCACACTCAGTGTTCTGCAGTATAACTATAGCCTGCGAGCTGTCTCACACTCGGTGTTCTGCAGTATAACTATAGCCTGCTCGCTGTCTCACACTCGGTGTTCTGCAGTATAACTATAGCCAGCCCGCTGTCGCACACTCGGTGCCCTGCAGTATAACTATAGCCTGATTGCTGTCTCACACTCAGTATTCTGCAGTATAACTATGGCCTGCTCGCTATCTCACACTCAGTGTTCTGCAGTATAACTATAGCCTGCGGGCATCTCACACTCGTTGTTCTGCAGTATAACTATAGCCTGCGAGCTGTCTCACACTCGGTGTTCTGCAGTATAACTATACCCTGCTTGCTGTCTCACACTCAGTGTTCTGCAGTATAACTATAGCCTGCGAGCTGTCTCACACTCGGTGTTCTGCAGTATAACTATAGCCTGCTTGCAGTCTCACACTCGGTGTTCTGCAGTATAACTATAGCCTGCTTGCTGTCTCACACTCAGTGTTCTGCAGTATAACTATACCCTGCTAGCTGTCTCACACTCAGTATTCTGCAGCATAACTATAGCCTGCAAGCTGTCTCACACTCGGTGTTCTGCAGTATAACTATAGCCTGCGAGCTGTCTCACACTCGGTGTTGTGCAGTATAACTATAGCCTGCGAGCTGTCTCACACTCGGTGTTCTGCAGTATAACTATAGCCTGCGAGCTGTCTCACACTCGGTGTTCTGCAGTATAACTATAGCCTGCGAGCTGTCTCACACTCGGTGTTCTGCAGTATAACTATAGCCTGCGAGCTGTGTCACACTCGGTGTTCTGCAGTATAACTATAGCCTGCGAGCTGTCTCACACTCAGTGTTCAGCAGTATAACTATAGCCTACGAGCTGTCTAACACTCGGTGTTCTGCAGTATAACTATGGCCTGCTCGCTGTCTCACACTCGGTGTTCTGCAGTATAACTATAGCCTGCTTGCTGTTTCACACTCGGTGTTCTGCAGTATAACTATAGCCTGCTAGCTGTCTCACACTCGGTGTTCTGCTGTATAACTATAGCCTGCTTGCTGTCTCACACTCGGTGTTCCGCAGTATAACTGTAGCCTGCTTGCTGTCTCACACTCAGTGTTCTGCAGTATAATATTGGCCTGCGAGCTGTCCCACACTCGGTGTTCTGCAGTATAACTATAGCCTGCTCGCAGTCTCACACTCGGTGTTCTGGACTATAACTATAGCCTGCTTGCTGTCTCACACTCGGTGTTCTGCAGTGTAACTATGACCTGCTAGCTGTCTCACACTCGGTGTTCCGCAGTATAACTATAGCCTGCGAGCTGTCTCACACTCGGTGTTATGCAGTATAACTGTAGCCTGCGAGCTGTCCCACACTCGGTGTTCTGCAGTATAACTATAGCCTGCGAGCTGTCTCACACTCGGTGTTCAAGAGTATAACTATAGCCTGCGAGCTGTCTCACACTCGGTGTTCTGCAGTATAACTATAGCCTGCTTGCTGTCGCACACTCGGTGTTCTGCAGTATAACTATAGCCTGCTCGCTGTCTCACATTCGGTGTTCTGCAGTATAACTGTGTGGAGTTTGCACGTTCTCCCCGTGTCTGCGTGGGTTTCCTCCGGGTGCTCCGGTTTCCTCCCACAGTCCAAAGATGTGCCGGGTCAGGTGAATTGGCCATACTAAATTGCCTGTAGTGTTATGTAAGGGGTAAATGTAGGGGTAGGGGTGGGTTTCGCTTCGGCGGGTCGGTGTGGACTTGTTGGGCCGAAGGGCCTGTTTCCACACTGTAATGTAATGTAATGTAATCTAATGTACTAACTATGGCCTGCTCGCTGTCTCACACTCGGTGTTCTGCAGTATAACTATGGCCTGCTCGCTGTCTCACACTCGGTGTTCTGCAGTATAACTATAGCCTGCTCGCTGTCTCACACTCGGTGTTCTGCAGTATAACTATGGCCTGCTCGCTGTCTCACACTCGGTGTTCTGCAGTGTAACTATAGCCTGCTGGCTGTCTCACACTCGGTGTTCTGCAGTATAACTATAGCCTGCGAGCTGTCTCACACTCGGTGTTCTGCAGTATAACTATGGCCTGCTCGCTGTCTCACACTCGGTGTTCTGCAGTGTAACTATAGCCTGCTGGCTGTCTCACACTCGGTGTTCTGCAGTAGAACTATAGCCTGCGAGCTGTCTCACACTCAGTGTTCTGCAGTATAACTATAGCCTGCTCGCTGTCTCACACTCGGTGTTCTGCAGTATAACTATAGCCTGCTCGCTGTCTCACACTCGGTGTTCTGCAGTATAACTATAGCCTGCTCGCTGTCTCACACTCGACGTTCTGCAGTATAACTTTCGCCTGCTCGCTGTCTCACACTCGGTGTTCTGCAGTATAACTATAGCCTGCTCGCTATCTCACACTCGGTGTTCTGCAGTATAACTTTCGCCTGCTCGCTGTCTCACACTCGGTGTTCTGCAGTATAACTATAGCCTGCGAGCTGTCTCACACTCGGTGTTCTGGAGTATAACTATGGCCTGCTCGCTGTCTCACACTCAGTGTTCTGCAGTATAACTATGGCCTGCTCGCTGTCTCACACTCAGTGTTCTGCAGTATAACTATAGCCTGCGGGCTGTCTCACACTCGGTGTTCTGGAGTATAACTATAGCCTGCGAGCTGTCTCACACTCGGTGTTCTGCAGTATAACTATACCCTGCTTGCTGTCTCACACTCAGTGTTCTGCAGTATAACTATAGCCTGCGAGCTGTCTCACACTCGGTGTTCTGCAGTATAACTATAGCCTGCTTGCAGTCTCACACTTAGTGTTCTGCAGTATAACTACAGCCTGCTCGCTGTCTCACACTCAGTATTCTGCAGCATAACTATAGCCTGCGAGCTGTCTCACACTCGGTGTTCTGCAGTATAACTATAGCCTGCTTGCAGTCTCACACTTAGTGTTCTGCAGTATAACTATAGCCTGCGAGCTGTCTCACACTCAGTGTTCTGCAGTATAACTATAGCCTGCTCGCTGTCTCACACTCGGTGTTCTGCAGTATAACTATTGCCTGCTTGCTGTCTCACACTCGGTGTTCTGCAGTATAACTATACCCTGCTTGCTGTCTCACACTCAGTGTTCTGCAGTATAACTATACCCTGCTAGCTGTCTCACACTCAGTATTCTGCAGCATAACTATAGCCTGCAAGCTGTCTCACACTCGGTGTTCTGCAGTATAACTATAGCCTGCGAGCTGTCTCACACTCGGTGTTGTGCAGTATAACTATAGCCTGCGAGCTGACTCACACTCGGTGTTCTGCAGTATAACTATAGCCTGCGAGCTGTCTCACACTCGGTGTTCTGCAGTATAACTATAGCCTGCGAGCTGTCTCACACTCGGTGTTCTGCAGTATAACTATAGCCTGCGAGCTGTGTCACACTCGGTGTTCTGCAGTATAACTATAGCCTGCGAGCTGTCTCACACTCAGTGTTCAGCAGTAATAACTATAGCCTACGAGCTGTCTCACACTCGGTGTTCTGCAGTATAACTATGGCCTGCTCGCTGTCTCACACTCGGTGTTCTGCAGTATAACTATAGCCTGCTTGCTGTTTCACACTCGGTGTTCTGCAGTATAACTACAGCCTGCTAGCTGTCTCACACTCGGTGTTCTGCTGTATAACTATAGCCTGCTTGCTGTCTCACACTCGGTGTTCCGCAGTATAACTGTAGCCTGCTTGCTGTCTCACACTCAGTGTTCTGCAGTATAATATTGGCCTGCGAGCTGTCTCACACTCGGTGTTCTGCAGTATAACTATAGCCTGCTCGCAGTCTCACACTCGGTGTTCTGGAGTATAACTATAGCCTGCTTGCTGTCTCACACTCGGTGTTCTGCAGTGTAACTATGACCTGCTAGCTGTCTCACATTCGGTGTTCCGCAGTATAACTATAGCCTGCGAGCTGTCTCACACTCGGTGTTCTGCAGTATAACTGTAGCCTGCGAGCTGTCCCACACTCGGTGTTCTGCAGTATAACTATAGCCTGCGAGCTGTCTCACACTCGGTGTTCTGGAGTATAACTATAGCCTGCGAGCTGTCGCACACTCGGTGTTCTGCAGTATAACTATAGCCTGCTTGCTGTGGCACACTCGGTGTTCTGCAGTATAACTATAGCCTGCTCGCTGTTTCACACTCGGTGTTCTGGAGTATAACTATAGCCTGCTTGCTGTCTCACACTCGGTGTTCTGCAGTATAACTATAGCCTGCGAGCTGTCTCACACTCGATGTTCTGCAGTATAACTATAGCCTGCGAGCTGTCTCACACTCGGTGTTCTGCAGTATAACTATAGCCTGCGAACTGTCTCACACTCGGTGTTCTGCAGTATAACTATAGCCTGCTTGCTGTCTCACACTCGGTGTTCTGCAGTATAACTATAGCCTGCTAGCTGTCTCACACTCGGTGTTCTGCAGTATAACTATAGCCTGCTTGCTGTCTCACACTCAGTGTTCTGCAGTATAACTATGGCCTGCTCGCTGTCTCTCACTCGGTGTTCCGCAGTATAACTATAGCCTGCTTGCTGTCTCACACTCAGTGTTCTGCAGTATAACTATAGCCTGCGAGCTGTCTCACACTCGGTGTTCTGCAGTATAACTATAGCCTGCTCGCTGTCTCACACTCGGTGTTCTGCAGTATAACTATAGCCAGCCCGCTGTCGCACACTCGGTGCCCTGCAGTATAACTATAGCCTGATTGCTGTCTCACACTCAGTGTTCTGCAGTATAACTATGGCCTGCTCGCTGTCTCACACTCAGTGTTCTGCAGTATAACTATGGCCTGCGGGCATCTCACACTCGGTGTTCTGCAGTATAACTATAGCCTGCTAGCTGTCTCACACTCGGTGTTCTGCAGTATAACAATAGCCTGCTTGCTGTCTCACACTCGGTGTTCTGCAGTATAACTATAGCCTGCTTGCTGCCTCACACTCAGTGTTCTGCAGTATAACTATAGCCTGCGGGCATCTCACACTCGTTGTTCTGCAGTATAACTATAGCCTGCGAGCTGTCTCACACTCGGTGTTCTGCAGTATAACTATACCCTGCTTGCTGTCTCACACTCAGTGTTCTGCAGTATAACTATAGCCTGCGAGCTGTCTCACACTCGGTGTTCTGCAGTATAACTATAGCCTGCTTGCAGTCTCAGACTCGGTGTTCTGCAGTATAACTATAGCCTGCTTGCTGTCTCACACTCAGTGTTCTGCAGTATAACTATACCCTGCTAGCTGTCTCACACTCAGTATTCTGCAGCATAAATATAGCCTGCAAGCTGTCTCACACTCGGTGTTCTGCAGTATAACTATAGCCTGCGAGCTGTCTCACACTCGGTGTTGTGCAGTATAACTATAGCCTGCGAGCTGACTCACACTCGGTGTTCTGCAGTATAACTATAGCCTGCGAGCTGTCTCACACTCGGTGTTCTGCAGTATAACTATAGCCTGCGAGCTGTCTCACACTCGGTGTTCTGCAGTATAACTATAGCCTGCGAGCTGTCTCACACTCGGTGTTCTGCAGTATAACTATAGCCTGCGAGCTGTGTCACACTCGGTGTTCTGCAGTATAACTATAGCCTGCGAGCTGTCTCACACTCGGTGTTCTGCAGTATAACTATGGCCTGCTCGCTGTCTCACACTCGGTGTTCTGCAGTATAACTATAGCCTGCTTGCTGTTTCACACTCGGTGTTCTGCAGTATAACTATAGCCTGCTAGCTGTCTCACACTCGGTGTTCTGCTGTATAACTATAGCCTGCTTGCTGTCTCACACTCGGTGTTCCGCAGTATAACTGTAGCCTGCTTGCTGTCTCACACTCAGTGTTCTGCAGTATAATATTGGCCTGCGAGCTGTCTCACACTCGGTGTTCTGCAGTATAACTATAGCCTGCTCGCAGTCTCACACTCGGTGTTCTGCAGTATAACTATAGCCTGCTTGCTGTTTCACACTCGGTGTTCTGCAGTATAACTATAGCCTGCTAGCTGTCTCACACTCGGTGTTCTGCAGTATAACTATAGCCTGCTCGCTGTCTCACACTCGGTGTTCTGCAGTATAACTATAGCCTGCTCGCTGTCTCACACTCGGTGTTCTGCAGTATAACTATAGCCTGCTCGCTGTCTCACACTCGGTGTTCTGCAGTATAACTATAGCCTGCTCGCTGTCTCACTCTCGGTGTTCTGCAGTATAACTATAGCCTGCTCGCTGTATCACACTCGTTGTTCTGCAGTATAACTATAGCCTGCGAGCTGTCTCACACTCGGTATTCTGCAGTATAACTATAGCCTGCTCGCTGTCACACACTCGGTGTTCTGCAGTATAACTATAGCCGGCTCGCTGTATCACACTCGTTGTTCTGCAGTATAACTATAGCCTGCGAGCTGTCTCACACTCGGTGTTCTGCAGTATAACTATAGCCTGCTCGCTGTCTCACACTCGGTGTTCTGCAGTATAACTATAGCCTGCTCGCTGTCTCACACTCGACGTTCTGCAGTATAACTTTCGCCTGCTCGCTGTCTCACACTCGGTGTTCTGCAGTATAACTATAGCCTGCGAGCTGTCTCACACTCGGTGTTCTGGAGTATAACTATGGCCTGCTTGCTGTCTCACACTCAGTGTTCTGCAGTATAACTATGGCCTGCTCGCTGTCTCACACTCGGTGATCTGCAGTATAACTTTCGCCTGCTGGCTGTCTCACACTCGGTGTTCTGCAGTATAACTATAGCCTGCTAGCTGTCTCACACTCGATGTTCTGCAGTATAACTATAGCCTGCTAGCTGTCTCACACTCAGTATTCTGCAGTATAACTGTAGCCTGCTGGCTGTCTCACACTCGGTGATCTGCAGTATAACTTTCGCCTGCTGGCTGTCTCACACTCGGTGTTCTGCAGTATAACTATGGCCTGCTCGCTGTCTCACACTCGGTGTTCTGCAGTATAACTATGGCCTGCTCGCTGTCTCACACTCAGTGTTCTGCAGTATAACTATAGCCTGCGGGCTGTCTCACACTCGGTGTTCTGCAGTATAACTATAGCCTGCTCGCTGTCTCACACTCGGTGTTCTGCAGTATAACTATGGCCTGCTCGCTGTCTCACACTCAGTGTTCTGCAGTATAACTATAGCCTGCGGGCTGTCTCACACTCGTTGTTCTGCAGTATATCTATAGCCTGCCCGCTGTCGCACACTCGGTGTTCTGCAGTATAACTATAGCCTGCTTGCTGTCGCACACTCGGTGTTCTGCAGTATAACTATAGCCTGCTCGCTGTCTCACACTCGGTGTTCTGCAGTATAACTATAGCCTGCTCGCTGTCTCACACTCGGTGTTCTGCAGTATAACTATGGCCTGCGAGCTGTCTCACACTCGGTGTTCTGCAGTATAACAATAGCCTGCTTGCTGTCTCACACTCGGTGTTCTGCAGTATAACTATAGCCTGCTCGCTGTTTCACACTTGGTGTTCTGCAGTATAACTATAGCCTGCTCGCTGTCTCACACTCGGTGTTCTGCAGTATAACTATAGCCTGCTCGCTGTCTCACACTCGGTGTTCTGCAGTATAACTATAGCCTGCGAGCTGTCTCACACTCGGTGTTCTGCAGTATAACTATAGCCTGCTCGCTGTCGCACACTCGGTGTTCTGCAGTATAACTATGGCCTGCTCGCTGTCTCACACTCAGAGTTCTGCAGTATAACTATAGCCTGCTTGCTGTCGCACCCTCGGTGTTCTGCAGTATAACTATAGCCTGCTCGCTGTTTCACACTCGGTGTTCTGCAGTATAACTATAGCCTGCTTGCTGTCGCACACTCGGTGTTCTGCAGTATAACTTTTGCCTGCTCGCTGTCTCACACTCGGTGTTCTGCAGTATAACTATGGCCTGCTAGCTGTCTCACACTCAGTATTCTGCAGTATAACTATAGCCTGCTGGCTGTCTCACACTCGGTGTTCTGCAGTATAACTATAGCCTGCTGGCTGTCTCACACTCGGTGTTCTGCAGTATAACTATAGCCTGCTCGCTGTCTCACACTCGGTGTTCTGCAGTATAACTATAGCCTGCTCGCTGTCTCACACTCAGTGTTCTGCAGTATAACTATAGCCTGCTTGCTGTCTCACAGTCAGTGTTCTGCAGTATAACTATAGCCTGCGAGCTGTCTCACACTCAGTGTTCTGCAGTATAACTATAGCCTGCGAGCTGTCTCACACTCGGTGTTCTGCAGTGTAACTATGACCTGCTAGCTGTCTCACATTCGGTGTTCCGCAGTATAACTATAGCCTGCGAGCTGTCTCACACTCGGTGTTCTGCAGTATAACTATAGCCTGCGAGCTGTCTCACACTCGGTGTTCTGCTGTATAACTATAGCCTGCCCGCTGTAGCACACTCGGTGTTCTGCAGTATAACTATAGCCTGCTTGCTGTCGCACACTCGGTGTTCTGCAGTAGAACTATAGCCTGCGAGCTGTCTCACACTCGGTGTTCTGCAGTATAACTAAAGCCTGCTTGCTGTCGCACACTCGGTGTTCTGCAGTATAACTATAGCCTGCTCGCTGTCTCACACTCGGTGTTCTGCAGTATAAATATGGCCTGTTCGCTGTCTCACACTCGGTGTTCTGCAGTATAACTATAGCCTGCGTGCTGTCTCACACTCGGTGTTCTGCAGTATAACTATACCCTGCTAGCTGTGTCACACTCAGTATTCTGCAGCATAACTATAGCCTGCAAGCTGTCTCACACTCGGTGTTCTGCAGTATAACTATAGCCTGCGAGCTGTCTCACACTCGGTGTTGTGCAGTATAACTATAGCCTGCGAGCTGACTCACACTCGGTGTTCTGCAGTATAACTATAGCCTGCGAGCTGTCTCACACTCGGTGTTCTGCAGTATAACTATAGCCTGCGAGCTGTCTCACACTCGGTGTTCTGCAGTATAACTATAGCCTGCGAGCTGTCTCACACTCGGTGTTCTGCAGTATAACTATAGCCTGCGAGCTGTGTCACACTCGGTGTTCTGCAGTATAACTATAGCCTGCTTGCTGTCTCACACTCGGTGTTCTGCAGTATAACTATGGCCTGCTCGCTGTCTCACACTCGGTGTTCTGCAGTATAACTATAGCCTGCTTGCTGTTTCACACTCGGTGTTCTGCAGTATAACTATAGCCTGCTAGCTGTCTCACACTCGGTGTTCTGCTGTATAACTATAGCCTGCTTGCTGTCTCACACTCGGTGTTCCGCAGTATAACTGTAGCCTGCTTGCTGTCTCACACTCAGTGTTCTGCAGTATAATATTGGCCTGCGAGCTGTCTCACACTCGGTGTTCTGCAGTATAACTATAGCCTGCTCGCAGTCTCACACTCGGTGTTCTGCAGTATAACTATAGCCTGCTTGCTGTTTCACACTCGGTGTTCTGCAGTATAACTATAGCCTGCTAGCTGTCTCACACTCGGTGTTCTGCTGTATAACTATAGCCTGCTTGCTGTCTCACACTCGGTGTTCCGCAGTATAACTGTAGCCTGCTTGCTGTCTCACACTCAGTGTTCTGCAGTATAATATTGGCCTGCGAGCTGTCTCACACTCGGTGTTCTGGAGTATAACTATAGCCTGCTTGCTGTCTCACACTCGGTGTTCTGCAGTGTAACTATGACCTGCTAGCTGTCTCACACTCGGTGTTCCGCAGTATAACTATAGCCTGCGAGCTGTCTCACACTCGGTGTTCTGCAGTATAACTGTAGCCTGCGAGCTGTCCCACACTCGGTGTTCTGCAGTATAACTATAGCCTGCGAGCTGTCTCACACTCGGTGTTCAAGAGTATAACTATAGCCTGCGAGCTGTCTCACACTCGGTGTTCTGCAGTATAACTATAGCCTGCTCGCTGTCTCACACTCGGTGTTCTGCAGTATAACTATAGCCTGCGAGCTGTCTCACACTCGGTGTTCAAGAGTATAACTATAGCCTGCGAGCTGTCTCACACTCGGTGTTCTGCAGTATAACTATAGCCTGCTCGCTGTCTCACACTCGGTGTTCTGCAGTATAACTATAGCCTGCTCGCTGTCTCACACTCGGTGTTCTGCAGTATAACTATAGCCTGCTCGCTGTCTCACACTCGGTGTTCTGCAGTATAACTATAGCCTGCTCGCTGTCTCACACTCGGTGTTCTGCAGTATAACTATAGCCTGCTCGCTGTCTCACACTCGACGTTCTGCAGTATAACTTTCGCCTGCTCGCTGTCTCACACTCGGTGTTCTGCAGTATAACTATAGCCTGCGAGCTGTCTCACACTCGGTGTTCTGGAGTATAACTATGGCCTGCTCGCTGTCTCACACTCGGTGTTCTGCAGTATAACTATAGCCTGCTCGCTGTCTCACACTCGGTGTTCTGCAGTATAACTATAGCCTGCTCGCTGTCTCACACTCGGTGTTCTGCAGTATAACTATAGCCTGCTCGCTGTCTCACACTCGGTGTTCTGCAGTATAACTATGGCCTGCTCGCTGTCTCACACTCGGTGTTCTGCAGTATAACTATAGCCTGCTCGCTGTCTCACACTCGGTGTTCTGCAGTATAACTATAGCCTGCTAGCTGTCTCACACTCGGTGTTCTGCAGTATAACTATAGCCTGCTAGCTGTCTCACACTCAGTATTCTGCAGTATAACTGTAGCCTGCTGGCTGTCTCACACTCGGTGATCTGCAGTATAACTTTCCCCTACTGGCTGTCTCACACTCGGTGTTCTGCAGTATAACTATGGCCTGCTCGCTGTCTCACACTCAGTGTTCTGCAGTATAACTATAGCCTGCCCGCTGTCGCACACTCGGTGTTCTGCAGTATAACTATAGCCTGCTTGCTGTCGCACACTCGGTGTTCTGCAGTATAACTATAGCCTGCTCGCTGTTTCACACTTGGTGTTCTGCAGTATAACTATAGCCTGCTCGCTGTCTCACACTCGGTGTTCTGCAGTATAACTATAGCCTGCTCGCTGTCTCACACTCGGTGTTCTGCAGTATAACTATAGCCTGCGAGCTGTCTCACACTCGGTGTTCGGCAGTATAACTATAGCCTGCTCGCTGTCACACACTCGGTGTTCTGCAGTATAACTATGGCCTGCTCGCTGTCTCACACTCAGAGTTCTGCAGTATAACTATAGCCTGCTTGCTGTCGCACCCTCGGTGTTCTGCAGTATAACTATAGCCTGCTCGCTGTTTCACACTCGGTGTTCTGCAGTATAACTATAGCCTGCTCGCTGTCTCACACTCGGTGTTCTGCAGTATAACTATAGCCTGCTAGCTGTCTCACACTCGGTGTTCTGCAGTATAACTATGGCCTGCTCGCTGTCTCACACTCGGTGTTCTGCAGTATAACTATAGCCTGCTCGCTGTCTCGCACTCGGTGTTCTGCAGTATAACTATAGCCTGCTCGCTGTCTCACACTCGGTGTTCTGCAGTATAACTATGGCCTGCTCGCTGTCTCACACTCGGTGTTCTGCAGTATAACTATAGCCTGCTCGCTGTCTCACTCTCGGTGTTCTGCAGTATAACTATGGCCTGCTCGCTGTCTCACACTCGGTGTTCTGCAGTATAACTATAGCCTGCTCGCTGTCTCGCACTCGGTGTTCTGCAGTATAACTATAGCCTGCTCGCTGTCTCACACTCGGTGTTCTGCAGGATAACTATAGCCTGCTAGCTGTCTCACACTCGGTGTTCTGCAGTATAACTATAGCCTGCTCACTGTCTCACACTCGGTGTTCTGCAGTATAACTATAGCCTGCTAGCTGTCTCACACTCGGTGTTCTGCAGTATAACTATGGCCTGCTAGCTGTCTCACACTCAGTATTCTGCAGTATAACTATAGCCTGCTGGCTGTCTCACACTCGGTGTTCTGCAGTATAACTATAGCCTGCTGGCTGTCTCACACTCGGTGTTCTGCAGTATAACTATAGCCTGCTCGCTGTCTCACACTCGGTGTTCTGCAGTATAACTATAGCCTGCTCGCTGTCTCACACTCAGTGTTCTGCAGTATAACTATAGCCTGCTAGCTGTCTCACGCTCGGTGTTCTGCAGTATAACTATAGCCTGCTAGCTGCCTCACACTCAGTATTCTGCAGTATAACTATAGCCTGCTGGCTGTCTCACACTCGGTGTTCTGCAGTATAACTATAGCCTGCTGGCTGTCTCACACTCGGTGTTCTGCAGTATAACTATAGCCTGCTCGCTGTCTCACACTCGGTGTTCTGCAGTATAACTATGGCCTGCTTGCTGTCTCACACTCGGTGTTCTGCAGTATAACTATGGCCTGCTTGCTGTCTCACAGTCAGTGTTCTGCAGTATAACTATAGCCTGCGAGCTGTCTCACACTCAGTGTTCTGCAGTATAACTATAGCCTGCGGGCTGTCTCACACTCGGTGTTCTGCAGTATAACTATAGCCTGCGAGCTGTCTCACACTCGGTGTTCTGCAGTGTAACTATGACCTGCTAGCTGTCTCACACTCGGTGTTCCGCAGTATAACTATAGCCTGCGAGCTGTCTCACACTCGGTGTTCTGCAGTATAACTATAGCCTGCCCGCTGTAGCACACTCGGTGTTCTGCAGTATAACTATAGCCTGCTTGCTGTCGCACACTCGGTGTTCTGCAGTAGAACTATAGCCTGCGAGCTGTCTCACACTCGGTGTTCTGCAGTATAACTAAAGCCTGCTTGCTGTCGCACACTCGGTGTTCTGCAGTATAACTATAGCCTGCTCGCTGTCTCACACTCGGTGTTCTGCAGTATAAATATGGCCTGTTCGCTGTCTCACACTCGGTGTTCTGCAGTGTAACTATAGCCTGCGTGCTGTCTCACACTCGGTGTTCTGCAGTATAACTATGGCCTGCTAGCTGTCTCACACTCGGTGTTCTGCAGTATAACTATGGCCTGCTCGCTGTCTCACACTCGGTGTTCTGCAGTATAACTATAGCCTGCTCGCTGTCTCACACTCGACGTTCTGCAGTATAACTATAGCCTGCTCGCTGTCTCACACTCGGTGTTCTGCAGTATAACTATAGCCTGCTAGCTGTCTCACACTCGGTGTTCTGCAGTATAACTATGGCCTGCTCGCTGTCTCACACTCGGTGTTCTGCAGTATAACTATAGCCAGCTAGCTGTCTCACACTCGGTGTTCTGCAGTATAACTATGGCCTGCTAGCTGTCTCACACTCAGTATTCTGCAGTATAACTATAGCCTGCTGGCTGTCTCACACTCGGTGTTCTGCAGTATAACTATTGCCTGCTGGCTGTCTCACACTCGGTGTTCTGCAGTATAACTATTGCCTGCTGGCTGTCTCACACTCGGTGTTCTGCAGTATAACTATTGCCTGCGAGCTGTCTCACACTCGGTGTTCTGCAGTATAATTATGGCCTGCTAGCTGTCTCACACTCTGTGTTCTGCAGTATAACTATGGCCTGCTAGCTGTCCCACACTCGGTGTTCTGCAGTATAACTATGGCCTGCTAGCTGTCTCACACACGGTGTTCAGCAGTATAATTATGGCCGGCTAGCTATCTCACACTCGATGTTCTGCAGTATAACTGTAGCCTGCTAGATGCCTCACTCTCGGTGTTCTGCAGGATAACTATAGCCTGCTAGCTGTCTCACACTCGGTGTTCTGCAGTATAACTATGGCCTGCTAGCTGTCTCACACTCGGCGTTCTGCAGTATAACTATGGCCTGCTAGCTGTCTCACACTCGGTGTTCGGCAGTATAACTATAGCCTGCTCGCTGTCACACACTCGGTGTTCTGCAGTATAACTATGGCCTGCTCGCTGTCTCACACTCAGAGTTCTGCAGTATAACTATAGCCTGCTTGCTGTCGCACCCTCGGTGTTCTGCAGTATAACTATAGCCTGCTCGCTGTTTCACACTCGGTGTTCTGCAGTATAACTATAGCCTGCTCGCTGTCTCACACTCGGTGTTCTGCAGTATAACTATAGCCTGCTAGCTGTCTCACACTCGGTGTTCTGCAGTATAACTATGGCCTGCTCGCTGTCTCACACTCGGTGTTCTGCAGTATAACTATAGCCTGCTCGCTGTCTCGCACTCGGTGTTCTGCAGTATAACTATAGCCTGCTCGCTGTCTCACACTCGGTGTTCTGCAGTATAACTATGGCCTGCTCGCTGTCTCACACTCGGTGTTCTGCAGTATAACTATAGCCTGCTCGCTGTCTCACTCTCGGTGTTCTGCAGTATAACTATGGCCTGCTCGCTGTCTCACACTCGGTGTTCTGCAGTATAACTATAGCCTGCTCGCTGTCTCGCACTCGGTGTTCTGCAGTATAACTATAGCCTGCTCGCTGTCTCACACTCGGTGTTCTGCAGGATAACTATAGCCTGCTAGCTGTCTCACACTCGGTGTTCTGCAGTATAACTATAGCCTGCTCACTGTCTCACACTCGGTGTTCTGCAGTATAACTATAGCCTGCTAGCTGTCTCACACTCGGTGTTCTGCAGTATAACTATGGCCTGCTAGCTGTCTCACACTCAGTATTCTGCAGTATAACTATAGCCTGCTGGCTGTCTCACACTCGGTGTTCTGCAGTATAACTATAGCCTGCTGGCTGTCTCACACTCGGTGTTCTGCAGTATAACTATAGCCTGCTCGCTGTCTCACACTCGGTGTTCTGCAGTATAACTATAGCCTGCTCGCTGTCTCACACTCAGTGTTCTGCAGTATAACTATAGCCTGCTAGCTGTCTCACGCTCGGTGTTCTGCAGTATAACTATAGCCTGCTAGCTGCCTCACACTCAGTATTCTGCAGTATAACTATAGCCTGCTGGCTGTCTCACACTCGGTGTTCTGCAGTATAACTATAGCCTGCTGGCTGTCTCACACTCGGTGTTCTGCAGTATAACTATAGCCTGCTCGCTGTCTCACACTCGGTGTTCTGCAGTATAACTATGGCCTGCTTGCTGTCTCACACTCGGTGTTCTGCAGTATAACTATGGCCTGCTTGCTGTCTCACAGTCAGTGTTCTGCAGTATAACTATAGCCTGCGAGCTGTCTCACACTCAGTGTTCTGCAGTATAACTATAGCCTGCGGGCTGTCTCACACTCGGTGTTCTGCAGTATAACTATAGCCTGCGAGCTGTCTCACACTCGGTGTTCTGCAGTGTAACTATGACCTGCTAGCTGTCTCACACTCGGTGTTCCGCAGTATAACTATAGCCTGCGAGCTGTCTCACACTCGGTGTTCTGCAGTATAACTATAGCCTGCCCGCTGTAGCACACTCGGTGTTCTGCAGTATAACTATAGCCTGCTTGCTGTCGCACACTCGGTGTTCTGCAGTAGAACTATAGCCTGCGAGCTGTCTCACACTCGGTGTTCTGCAGTATAACTAAAGCCTGCTTGCTGTCGCACACTCGGTGTTCTGCAGTATAACTATAGCCTGCTCGCTGTCTCACACTCGGTGTTCTGCAGTATAACTATGGCCTGCTAGCTGTCTCACACACGGTGTTCAGCAGTATAATTATGGCCGGCTAGCTATCTCACACTCGATGTTCTGCAGTATAACTATAGCCTGCGTGCTGTCTCACACTCGGTGTTCTGCAGTATAACTATGGCCTGCTAGCTGTCTCACACTCGGTGTTCTGCAGTATAACTATAGCCTGCGTGCTGTCTCACACTCGGTGTTCTGCAGTATAACTATGGCCTGCTAGCTGTCTCACACTCGGTGTTCTGCAGTATAACTATGGCCTGCTCGCTGTCTCACACTCGGTGTTCTGCAGTATAACTATAGCCTGCTCGCTGTCTCACACTCGACGTTCTGCAGTATAACTATAGCCTGCTCGCTGTCTCACACTCGGTGTTCTGCAGTATAACTATAGCCTGCTAGCTGTCTCACACTCGGTGTTCTGCAGTATAACTATGGCCTGCTCGCTGTCTCACACTCGGTGTTCTGCAGTATAACTATAGCCAGCTAGCTGTCTCACACTCGGTGTTCTGCAGTATAACTATGGCCTGCTAGCTGTCTCACACTCAGTATTCTGCAGTATAACTATAGCCTGCTGGCTGTCTCACACTCGGTGTTCTGCAGTATAACTATTGCCTGCTGGCTGTCTCACACTCGGTGTTCTGCAGTATAACTATTGCCTGCTGGCTGTCTCACACTCGGTGTTCTGCAGTATAACTATTGCCTGCGAGCTGTCTCACACTCGGTGTTCTGCAGTATAATTATGGCCTGCTAGCTGTCTCACACTCTGTGTTCTGCAGTATAACTATGGCCTGCTAGCTGTCCCACACTCGGTGTTCTGCAGTATAACTATGGCCTGCTAGCTGTCTCACACACGGTGTTCAGCAGTATAATTATGGCCGGCTAGCTATCTCACACTCGATGTTCTGCAGTATAACTGTAGCCTGCTAGATGCCTCACTCTCGGTGTTCTGCAGGATAACTATAGCCTGCTAGCTGTCTCACACTCGGTGTTCTGCAGTATAACTATGGCCTGCTAGCTGTCTCACACTCGGCGTTCTGCAGTATAACTATGGCCTGCTAGCTGTCTCACACTCAGTGCTCTGCAGTATAACTATGGCCTGCGAGCTGTCTCACACTCGGTGTTCTGCAGTATAACTATGGCCTGCTAGCTGTCTCACACTCAGTGTTCTGCAGTATAACTATGGCCTTTCAGCCGTCTCACACTCGGTGTTCTGCAGTATAACTATGGCCTGCTAGCTGTCTCACACTCGGTGTTCTGCAGTATAACTGTGGCCTGCGAGCTGTCTCACACTCGGTGTTCTGCATTATAACTATACCCTGCTAGCTGTCTCACACTCGTTGTTCTGCAGTATAACTATGGCCTGCTCGCTGTCTCACACTCGGTGTTCTGCAGTATAAATATGGCCTGCGAGCTGTCTCACACTCGGTGGTGAGCAGTTTTGCAGTCTAACTATAGCCTGCTGATTTTGTTCGATTCGGTGTTCTGCAGTATAACTACAGCCTGCTAGCTGTGTTCGATTCGGTGTTCTGCAGTATAAATATAGCCTGCCAGCTGTCTCACACTCAGTGTTCTGCAGTATAACTGTGGCCTACTTGCTGTCTCACACTCAGTATTCTGCAGTATAACTTTATCCTGCTAGCTGTCTCACACTCGGTGTTGTGCTGTATAACTATAGCCTGCTCGCTGTCTCACGCTCGGTGTTGTGCAGTATAACTACAGCCTGCTAGCTGTCTTCGATTTGGTGTTCTGCAGTACAACTATAGCCTGCCAGCTGTCTCACACGCGGTGTTCTGCAGTATAACTATAGCCTGCCAGCTGTCTCACACTCGGTGTTCTGCATTATAACTATACCCTGCTAGCTGTCTCACACTCGTTGTTCTGCAGTATAACTATGGCCTGCTCGCTGTCTCACACTCGGTGTTCTGCAGTATAAATATGGCCTGCGAGCTGTCTCAGACTCGGTGTTCAGCAGTTTAACTATGTCCTGCTAGCTGTCACACACTTGGTGATCTGCTGTTTAATTGTCGCCTGCTAGCTGTGTCACACTCGGTGTTCTGCAGTATAACTACAGCCTGCTAGCTGTGTTCGATTCGGTGTTCTGCAGTATAAACATCGCCTGCTAGCTGTCTCACACTCAGTATTCTGCTGTAGATCTATAGCCTGCCAGCTGTCTCACACTCAGTATTCTGCAGTATAACTACAGCCTGCTAGCTGTGTTCGATTCGGTGTTCTGCAGTATAAACATCGCCTGCTAGCTGTCTCACACTCAGTATTCTGCTGTAGATCTATAGCCTGCCAGCTGTCTCACACTCAGTATTCTGCAGTATAACTATAGCCTGCTAGCTGTCACACACTCAGTGTTCTGCAGTAACTATAGACTGCCAGCTGTCTTACGCTCGGTGTTCTACAGTATAACTTTGAACTGCTGTGCTCTCCCAGGACCACTAATCCAGAATACAGCCTGCTAGCTGTCTCACACTCGGTGTTCTGCAGTATAAATATGGCCTGCTAGCTGTCTCACACTCGGTGTTCTGCAGCATAACTACGGCCTGCTAGCTGTCTTCGATTCGGTGTTCAGCAGTGTAACTATCGCCTGCCAGCTGTCTCATACTCAGTGTCAGCAGTATTACTATGGCCTGCCTGCTATCTTTGCCGACTGTATTCTGCAGTATAACTATAGCCTGCGAGCTGTCTCACACTCAGTGTTCTGCAGTATAACTATGGCCTGCGAGCTGTCTCACACTCGGTGTTCTGCATTATATCTATAGCCTGCGAGCTGTCTCACACTCGGCGTTCTGCAGTATAACTATGGCCTGCGAGCTGTCCCACACTCGGTGTTCTGCAGTATAATTATGGCCTGCTAGCTGTCTCACACTCGGTGTTCTGCATTATATCTATAGCCTGCGAGCTGTCTCACACTCGGCGTTCTGCAGTATAATTATGGCCTGCTAGCTGTCCCACACTCGGTGTTCTGCAGTATAACTATGGACTGCTAGCTGCCTCACACTCGATGTTCTGCAGTATAACTATGGCCTGCTAGCGTTCTCACACTCGGCGTTCTGCAGTATAACTTTGGCCTGCTAGCTGTTTCACACTCGGTGTTCTGCAGTATAACTATAGCCTGCCAGCTGTCTCACACTCAGTATTCTGCAATATAACTTTCGCCTGCGAGCTGTCTCACACTCAATGTTCTGCAGTATAACTATGGCCTTCCAGCTGTCTCACGCTCAGTATTCTGCAGTATAACTTTCGCCTGCTAGCTGCCTCACAGTCGGTATTCTGCAATATACCTACAGCCTGCTAGCTGTCTCACACTCGGTGTTCTGCAGTATAACTATGACCTGCTCGCTGCCTCACACTTGGTGTTCTGCAGTATAACTATGGCCTGCTAGCTGTCTCACACTCGGTGTTCTGCAGTATAACTATGGCCTGCTAGCTGCCTCACACTTGGTGTTCTGCAGTATAACTACAGCCTGCTAGCTGCCTCACACTTGGTGTTCTGCAGTATAACTACAGCCTGCTAGCTGTCTCACACTTGGTGTTCTGCAGTATAACTACAGCCTGCTAGCTGTCTCACACACGGTGTTCTGCAGTATAACTATGGCCTGCTAGCTGCCTCACACTTGGTGTTCTGCAGTATAACTATGGCCTGCTAGCTGCCTCACACTTGGTGTTCTGCAGTATAACTATGGCCTGCTAGCTGCCTCACACTTGGTGTTCTGCAGTATAACTATGGCCTGCTAGCTGCCTCACACTTGGTGTTCTGCAGTATAACTATGACCTGCTCGCTGTCTCACACTCGGTGTTCTGCAGTATAACTATGGCCTGCTAGCTGTCTCACACTCAGTGTTCTGCAGTATAACTATGGCCTGCTAGCTGTCTCACACACGGTGTTCTGCAGTATAACTATAGACTGCTATCTGTCTCACACTCGGTGTTCTGCAGTATAACTATGACCTGCTCGCTGCCTCACACTCGGTGTTCTGCAGTATAACTATGGCCTGCTAGCTGTCTCACACTCGGCGTTCTGCAGTATAACTATGGCCTGCTAGCTGTATCACACTCAGTGTTCTGCAGTATAACTATGACCTGCTCGCTGTCTCACACTCAGTGTTCTGCAGTATAACTATGGCCTTTCAGCTGTCTCACACTCGGTGTTCTGCAGTATAACTATGGCCTGCTAGCTGTCTCACACTCGGTGTTCTGCAGTATAACTATGGCCTGCGAGCTGTCTCACACTCGGTGTTCTGCATTATAACTATACCCTGCTAGCTGTCTCACACTCGTTGTTCTGCAGTATAACTATGGCCTGCTCGCTGTCTCACACTCGGTGTTCTGCAGTATAAATATGGCCTGCGAGCTGTCTCACACTCGGTGGTGAGCAGTTTTGCAGTCTAACTATAGCCTGCTGATTTTGTTCGATTCGGTGTTCTGCAGTATAACTACAGCCTGCTAGCTGTGTTCGATTCGGTGTTCTGCAGTATAAATATAGCCTGCCAGCTGTCTCACACTCAGTGTTCTGCAGTATAACTGTGGCCTACTTGCTGTCTCACACTCAGTATTCTGCAGTATAACTTTATCCTGCTAGCTGTCTCACACTCGGTGTTGTGTTGTATAACTATAGCCTGCTCGCTGTCTCACGCTCGGTGTTGTGCAGTATAACTACAGCCTGCTAGCTGTCTTCGATTTGGTGTTCTTCAGTACAACTATAGCCTGCCAGCTGTCTCACACGCGGTGTTCTGCAGTATAACTATAGCCTGCCAGCTGTCTCACACTCGGTGTTCAGCAGTTTAACTATGGCCTGCTAGCTGTCACACACTTAGTGTTCTGCAGTATAACTATGGCCTGCGAGCTGTCTCACACTCGGTGTTCTGCATTATAACTATACCCTGCTAGCTGTCTCACACTCGTTGTTCTGCAGTATAACTATGGCCTGCTCGCTGTCTCACACTCGGTGTTCTGCAGTATAAATATGGCCTGCGAGCTGTCTCAGACTCGGTGTTCAGCAGTTTAACTATGTCCTGCTAGCTGTCACACACTTGGTGATCTGCTGTTTAATTGTCGCCTGCTAGCTGTGTCACACTCGGTGTTCTGCAGTATAACTACAGCCTGCTAGCTGTGTTCGATTCGGTGTTCTGCAGTATAACTATCGCCTGCCAGCTGTCTCACACTCAGTATTCTGCTGTAGATCTATAGCCTGCCAGCTGTCTCACACTCAGTATTCTGCAGTATAACTATAGTCTGCTAGCTGTCACACACTCAGTGTTCTGCAGTATAACTATAGACTTCCAGCTGTCTTACGCTCGGTGTTCTGCAGTATAACTTTGAACTGCTGTGCACTCCCAGGACCACTAATCCAGAATACAGCCTGCTAGCTGTCTCACACTCGGTGTTCTGCAGTATAAATATGGCCTGCTAGCTGTCTCACACTCGGTGTTCTGCAGCATAACTACGGCCTGCTAGCTGTCTTCGATTCGGTGTTCAGCAGTGTAACTATCGCCTGCCAGCTGTCTCATACTCAGTGTCAGCAGTATTACTATGGCCTGCCTGCTATCTTTGCCGACTGTATTCTGCAGTATAACTATAGCCTGCGAGCTGTCTCACACTCGGTGTTCTGCAGTATAACTATAGCCTGCTAGCTGTCTCACACTCAGTGTTCTGCAGTATAACTATGGCCTGCGAGCTGTCTCACACTCGTTGTTCTGCAGTAAAATTATGGCCTGCTAGCTGTCTCACACTCGGTGTTCGGCAGTATAACTATGGACTGCTAGCTGCCTCACACTCGATGTTCTGCAGTATAACTATGGCCTGCTAGCGTTCTCACACTCGGCGTTCTGCAGTATAACTATGGCCTGCTAGCTGTCCCACACTCGGTGTTCTGCAGTATAATTATGGCCTGCTAGCTGTCTCACACTCGGTGTTCGGCAGTATAACTATGGACTGCTAGCTGCCTCACACTCGATGTTCTGCAGTATAACTATGGCCTGCTAGCGTTCTCACACTCGGCGTTCTGCAGTATAACTATGGCCTGCTAGCTGTCTCACACTCGGTGTTCTGCAGTATAACTTTGGCCTGCGAGCTGTCTCAACTCAATGTTCTGCAGTATAACTATGGCCTTCCAGCTGTCTCACGCTCAGTATTCTGCAGTATAACTTTCGCCTGCTAGCTGCCTCACACTCGGTGTTCTGCAATATACCTACAGCCTGCTAGCTGTCTCACACTTAGCGTTCTGAAGTATAACTACAGCCTGCTAGCTGCCTCACACTCGGTGTTCTGCAGTATAACTATAGCCTGCTAGTTGTCTCACACTGGGTGTTCTGCAGTATAACTATGGCCTGCTACCTGTCTCACACTCAGTGTTTTGCAGTATAACTATGGCCTGCTCGCTGTCTCACACTTAGTGTTCTGCAGTATAACTATGGCCTGCTAGTTGTCTCACACTCGGTGTTCTGCAGTATAACTATGACCTGCTCGCTGCCTCACACTCGGTGTTCTGCAGTATAACTATGGCCTGCTAGTTGTCTCACACTCGGTGTTCTGCAGTATAACTACAGCCTGCTAGCTGTCTCACACTCGGTGTTCTGCAGTATAACTATGACCTGCTCGCTGCCTCACACTCGGTGTTCTGCAGTATAACTATGGCCTGCTAGTTGTCTCACACTCGCTGTTCTGCAGTATAACTATAGCCTGCTCGTTGTCTCACACTCGCTGTTCTGCAGTATTACTCTGGCCTGCTAGCTGTCTCACACTCAGTGTTGTTCAGTATAACTATGGCCTGCTAGCTGTCTCACACTCAGTGTTCTGCAGTATAACTACAGTCTGCTAGCTGTCTCACACTCGGGTGTTCTGTAATATACCTACAGCCCGATAGCTGTCTCACTCTCAGTGTTCAGCAGTATAATTCTGGCCTGCTAGCTGTCTCACACTTGGTGTTCTGCAGTATAACTACGGCCTGCTAGCTGTCTTCGAATCGGTGTTGTGCTGTATAACTATAGCCTGCCAGCTGTCTCACACGCGGTGTTCTGCAGCGTAACTATACCCTACTAGCTGTCACACCCTCAGTATTCTGCAGTATAAATTTATCCTGCTAGCTGTCTGACACTCGGTGATCTGCATTATAACTATGGCCTGCTAGCTGTCTCACACTCGGTGTTCTGCAGTATAACTATGGCCTGCTAGCCGTCTTACACTCGGTGTTCTGCAGTATAACTACAGCCTGCTAGCTGTCTCACATTTAGTGTTCTGCAGTATAACTATCGCTTGCTAGCTGTCTCACACTCGGTGTTCTGCAGTATAACTACAGCCTGCTAGCTGTCTCACATTTAGTGTTCTGCAGTATAACTATCGCTTGCTGGCTGTCTCACACTCGGTGTTCTGCAGTATAACTATGGCCTGCTAGCTGTTTCACACTCGGTGTTCTGCAGTATCACTGTGGCCTGCTAGCTGTCTCACACTCGGTGTTCTGCCTTATAACTATGGCCTGCTCGCTGCCTCACACTTGGTGTTCCGCAGTATAACTATAGCCTGCTATCTGCCTTACACTCGGTGTTCTGCAGTATAACTACAGCCTGCTAGCTGTCTCTATCTCGGTGTTCTGCAGTATAACTACAGCCTGCTAGCTGTCTTACACTCGGGTGTTCTAGAATATACCTACAGCCCGATAGCTGTCTCACTCTCAGTGTTCAGCAGTATAACTCTGGCCTGCTAGCTGTCTCACACTCGGTGTTCTGCAGTATAACTACGGCCTGCTAGCTGTCTTCAATTCGGTGTTCTGCAGTATAACTATAGCCTGCTAGCTGTCTCATACTCAGTGTTCTGCAGTATAACTATAGCCTGCTAGCTGTCTCACACTCGGTGTTCTGCAGTATAACTCTGGCCTGCTAGCTGTCCCACACTCGGTGTTCTGCAGTCTAACTGTGTCCTGCCAGCTGTCTCACATTCGGTGTTCTGCAGTATAATTATGTCCTGCTAGCTGTCTCACACTCGGTGTTCTGCAGTATAACTATGGCCTGCTAGCTGTCCCACACTCGGTGTTCTGCAGTATAACTATGGCCTGCTAGCTGTCCCACACTCGGTGTTCTGCAGTCTAACTGTGTCCTGCTAGCTGTCCCACACTCGGTGTTCTGCAGTATAACTATGGCCTGCTAGCTGTCTCACACTCCGTGTTCTGCAGTATAATTATGTCCTGCTAGCTGTCTCACACTCGGTGTTCTGCAATATAACTACGGCCTGCTAGCTGTCTCACACTCCGTGTTCTGCAGTATAATTATGTCCTGCTAGCTGTCTCACACTCGGTGTTCTGCAATATAACTATGGCCTGCTAGCTGTCTCACACTCGGTGTTCTGCAGTATAACTACAGCCTGCTAGCTGTCTCACACTCGGTGTTCTGCAGTATAACTATGTCCTGCTAGCTATCTCACACTCGGTGTTCTGCATTGCTTCCTGATGAAGCAGCAACACTTTCAATTCACTTCCCACAGCCTCGTCTACTGCATTCCCTGCTCAGTATTTGGTCTCTCACCTACACCTGGGGAATGAAGGATCGCCTGGTGACCGCTTCACAGAATACTTGCATTCTGTTCACAGTGATGGCCCTGCCCATCCTGCCACATTAACACGCCACCCTGTTCCCTGGCCAACGTCTCTGTCTCAGGCTTGCTGCAGTGATCCAGCAAAGCTCAGTCTGAGCTGGAAACATCACGCCTCATTTTCTATATAGCCCCTCTGCACATTCTGGTCTTAATATTGAGTTGAAAAATTTCTGGGATTGATCTCTGCCATGTCCTTACGCCGATCCTCACACATCAGGTCTTGTTATCACACAGTTCTGCTATTACACACAACCTATTGTTAGCCAGCTAACCGTCTCCATTAACAGCTAATCACCCTCGTCACCAGATTGTTGTCAACTGCTTTGTCTGTCCAACTGCTCTTCTGTCTGTTTGGGTTCTATCTCCACCTCTTGTTTACTCCTTACATCCTTCCCCACCCTATCCGTGAATAAAATCCCACATTTTCCTCACTACCATCACTTTCTGAGGAAGGGCCACTTGACCTGAAACGTTAACTCTGATTTCTCTCCATAAATGCTGCCGCATCTGCTGTGCTTTTCCAGCACCACACTCTCGACTCTGATCTCCAGCATCTGCCGTCCTCACCTTCTTCAATTTTGTTCTGGGTTTGGCTTGAGTTTTGGCACCAAATTTCCTGCAGACACGTGCCCACTGTCCCTTAGTGGCACATCCTTTACAGATTTGAAGGAAGGTTGAACAGCCTACAGGGAGGTGTGACAAACCACAATTGGTCACAGAATTTAAATAAAAACAGGAAGTTCAGGGAAAACTCAGCATGTCTGGCAGCAGGTCTTAATATTTCAAGTCCAATATCACCCTTTGGAATGTGAGGTTGTGTAGGGATGGAACATGAGAACAAGGATAGGCATGCTGTTATCCTGGGAGGGGTGGAGGGATGGGATAAGTGCAGAAATTCAGAAAATGGATCATACGTGACTGAGGCCCCTGACAACCACAAGCTTGGAGGAAAATTCATGGTTGAGGAAAAAGAACTAAATGACAGAGGCACCTCTGTGGGATGTGGCATCAACAGAACAGATGCAGTGGAGATGGAGAATGGAATGGAATGGAATCCTTGCAGGAAGCAGTGTTCGGGGAAATGCAGTCGAGGTAATTATGGGAGTGGGTGGGCTTGTTATGGATATAGATGGACAGTTTCACTTCAGAAATAGAAACATGGAAGTCCAGCAAGGGAAGGGAAGAGTCAGAGATGTGTGTGGTCAGAGTGAGAGAATGATGGAATCAGTTACAAAAGTAATGAATTTTTCTAACTTCAGGCAAAAGCAGGAAGCAACATCAAATATATCTTCAACGTATCAAAGAAAGAAATTGGGTGGGGACTCGAATCGGACTGTGAAAAGGGAATGTTCCACATCACCCACAAGGAGCCAGCCAGTTGTGGCCAAACCTTTCACTTGGAGAAAGTGAGATGAATGAAAAGGGAACTAGTTCACACACAATGATCTCTGCCAGGTGAAGGAGCCTGGAGGTGGGTGACCCAAATCAGGTACATGGTCTGTCTTTACAGCTCAGATTCTATTTTGAAATAATCAATAATTAACACCGATACAGGACACTCTTTTGAATGGGAATCAGATCAGTCACAAACACAATAATTTCCAGTAAATATTGTGAGTTCAATTTGTGACATTATCAGTTTCATTCCACAAACTGGTCAATAAAACTAACCTGTGATAAAGGGATTGGATTTTGGCCAGTCTGACAGTTCCAGGGGTTTGAATTAGGAACCTGGAAACAAACAAAACAGCAGCTGCTCCTGTCAGTGTTATTGGTCTGAAAAAGGAAAGAGAATCTCCAGCTGAAAGAACAAAAACCGAAAGTAACATGGATGCAGGAAATCAGAAACAAAAACCAGAGATTGCTGGCAAAGGTCAGCAAGTCTGGCAGCATCTGGGAGGGTCATCAGAGCTAATGTTTCAGGACCAGGAACCCTTCTTCTGAACTAATGGTAGTGCGGAAAATGTTGGTTTTTATGCAGAAGATTGGGTGGGGGAGAAGGTCAGGATTAAAATCAGGTGGAGATAGAGCCTAAAGAGAGAAACAGTTGGACAGCCAAAGGACTGTATAGCAGTCAGCTTAGGAAACTGAATATCTATAAAGAGGGACTGTTAGTGGTTAAAAACAGGTTGTGTGTAATAGCAGACCATGTGATAACAAGGCCTGGTATGTTCTCCCTGGCCTGGACCTGGGGGAAGACATAGGAGAAGCTAAAGCCTGGAAATTGTTGAACTCAATATTGAGTCCAGAAGGCTGCAGGTCCCTAAGTGGATAAGGCGGCGTTGTTCTTCCAGCTTGCACTTAGCTTCACTGGAGCACTGCAGCAAACCTGAGACAGATGTTGGCCAGGGAACAGGGCGGGGTGTTGTAATGGCAGACAATTGGAAGCTCAGGCTCTTATTTTGCAGACAGAGTGTAGGTGTTCTGCAAAGCAAGCACCCAGGCTGAACTTCCTTTCCCACTCCATGCTTTATTTCCTCAGTGCAGTGGAGACCACATTGTGAACAGCATATATACTCGGCTAGTTTGAATCCAGTGCAGGTAAATCGCTACTTCACCTTGAAGGTGTGTTTCGGGCCTTGGAGAGTGAGAAGGGAGGAAGTAAAGGGACAGGTGTTACACCTTCTGCAGTGACAGGAGAAGGTTCCATGGGTCTGTGGATGGCCAGTGTTGAGAGTGAAGGTGGAATGAGCCAGGGTGTCCTGGAGGGAATGGGCCTTGGGGAAGGCAGATGACAGAGAGGAGGGCAATATGCATCTGGTGGCAGCATCTTACTGGTACTGATGGAAATAGCAGCTAATGATCCTTTGGATGTGGATGCTGGTGGGATGCGAGGTGACAACAAGGGGATTCTTATTGCTGTTGTTCGTCAGAAGAGACTGGGTGAGGGCCAAAGTGTGGGTCAGACTTGGCTGAGGGTCCTCTCAACCATGGTGCTGAGGAATCAGTGCTCAGTTCAGGAAGGAGGTGGATATTTTGGAGGCCACCTTATCAAAGCTGGCATCGACAGAGGAACTGGGAGAATGGAACAGAGTCGTTACAAGAAGCAGGATGTGAGGATGTCTAGTCAAAGTAAATGTGGTTTGAGGTGGATATTGGTGTCCAACTTATCACCAAACATGGAAACAGAGATGTGGAAAGAAGGAAAAGGAGGAGTCAGTGAAAGACCAGGGGAAGGTGAGGACATGGTGGAAATAGATGAACATTTCCAATTTCAGATGAGAGCAAGAAGCAGCACCAATAACATTACTGATATAACGGAGAAAGAGTTGTGGGTGGGGCCTGGAATAGGACTGAACAAGGAACATTCCTCATACTCCATAAGGATACAGATATAACAGGGGCCCTAATGGGTACACCTCTTCCCTGAAAAAGTGAGAGAAGTAAAAGGAGAAGTTGCCCAGGGTGAGAACAAGCTGGGCCAGGCAGAGGGGAGTGGTGGTGGATGGGGACAGTACCGGCCTTTTTCCCAGGAAGAGGCGGAGATCCCTGAGACCATCCTGATGGGGATCGGCGTGGAAAGGGGTTGCTGTATCCCATGAACTGGAAATTCCAAAACTGAGGTAAAGTCTGCGGAAAATCGGGGATATAAGTGGGCAGGATCTGGACAAGGGAAGGAAAAAACTCAAATCGATGTCGGAAGAGATGAGTTCAATGGGACAGGAGCAGGTATTATCTCTGGGTCTGCCAGAGCAGTTCTGTCTAAGGATTTTGTAAAGGAGATAGAAGCGAGGTGTGCAGAGTTGGGAGACAATGACTTTGGAGGTAGTTGTGGGAGGTGATCACCAGATGAAATGAGATTAGTGACTGAATCATAAAATCCTTATGGAAGCAGGCCATTCAGCCCATCGAGTCCACACTTAACCTCTGAAGAGCACCCAACCTAGACCAACCTGCTTGCCACATCCCTGTAACTCTGCCTTTTCCATGGCCAATCCAACTAACCTTACATTTTGAGGACAGATTATGCATTATGGGAGAAACCGGAGTACCCAGAGGAAACCCACACAGACTCAGGGAGATTGTGCAATCTCCACACAGACAGTCACCTGAGTGTGTAACTGAAGCCGGGCCGCTAGCATTGTGAGGTAGCAGTGCTAAGCACTTGGCCACTGTGCTGCCCAACTATTGTGGAGATGGTGGCCTGGTGTTCCATGTCGGGGTCATGGTCCAGGGGGCATTCAGACGGAGCTTCATAATGTCGAGATCCATGTGCCAGGCAACAACAGCACCACCCTTGTTAGCAGCCTTGAATACAAAGGCTGGATCTGAGAGCATGGAGTGCCATCAGTTCAGAGGGAGAGAGGTTGGAATGAGCAAGGGGGCTGAAAAATTGCAGCACACAATGTCACATCAACAGTTCTTGATGAACAAGTGTAGGTAATAGGCAAGACAGAGGGATTTAGGAAGGGAAAGTATTGGAGATGAGTGAAAGGATCTGTGTGATGGGGATAGGACTCTTGTCCAAAGAAATGGGCATGAAGGTGAAGATGACAGATGAGGAATTTAATATCATGCTCGTGTCTGAAATTCATTAAGGTAGGGACTCAGTGGGATAAAACTCAGACCTTTGCTGAATACACAACACTCAGCAGAGAGTGAAAGGTCTGGCGGGACTCATAATTTGTAATAAACTTTTTATTCAGAAGTATTGTAATTATAATGAGCTATTCTGTGCTGACATCAGTGACACAGTTTTAATTAATGGGTAGGAATCAGGAAGCTTTTTAATCAAGCCTGGCAGGAAGCAAGAGAAGTCGAGGTTAAATCGCATTTATTGTAATACCGGAGGCCTAAAAGGTAAGACAAATTAACTCAGGGCAAGGATGGATCATGGGACTGAGATATTTTCGCCACTACAGAAACATGGCTGAGGGAGGGCATGACTGACAGCTCAATGTTCCATGGTACAGACATTATAGCAAGGTTAGAGGAGAGGCAAGAAAGGATGAGGAATTGCACTTTTGATTCAGGAGATCAGCACAGCAATGCTGACAGATGACATTCTTGAGGGTTCATCCTCTGAGTTTATATGTGTAGACCTGACAAATAAAAATGTGGAGATCACTTTCATGGCATTGTACTCTATGCTTTCCAAAGGTCAGCAGAAGATTGAGGACTAAATATGTAAGGGGTCTGGTGATAGCTGCAAATGTAATAAGGTTGTAATCGATGGGAATTTTAACTTTTGCATCATTGACTGGGACTGTCATAATTTTAAAGACTTGGATGGAGAGAAATTTGTTGAGTTCATTCAGGAAGACTTTCTCATGTTGTATGCAGATAGCCCTACTAGAGAAGGGGCAAAACTTGACCTCCTTTTGGGAAATTATGCAGGGCAAATGACTGAAGTGTTAGTGGGGAAGCACCTTGGGACCAATGACCATAACTCCATTAGTTTTAAAACAGTTCTGCAAAAGAATAGGTCTGGTCCACAAGTTAAAGTTCTAAACTGGGCCAACTTTGATGGTCTTAGACAGGAACTTCCAAAAGTTGATTGAGGGAGGCTGTTCGCAGGCAAAGGGACTGGTTAGTGGGAGGCTCTCAAAAGTGAGGTAAGGAGAGTACAGGGCTAGCATGTTCCTGGGAGAGTGAAGGGTAAGGCTGGCAGGAGTAGGGAACACTGGATGACTAGAGTTATTGAGATCCTTGTCAAGAAAAGGGAGGAGGAATATGACAGTTATAAGCAACTGAGATCAACTTATTTCCTTGAGGAGTTTAGAGGGTGTCAGAGTACACTTAAGAGAGAAATCAGGATGGTTAAAAGGAGACATGAGAGGCCTTTGGCAGATAAGAGAAGAGAGAATCCAAAGGGACTCTACAAGTACATGAGGACAATATAGTAACTAGGGAGAGAATAGGACCTCTTAAAGATTAACAAGGTCGTCTATGTGTGGAGCCACAAGAGATGGGTGAGAGCAGAAATGAATATTTCTCTTCAGTATTTCCCATCAAGAAAGACATGGATGTGAGAGAACTTGGGGGATTAAACAGTAATGCCTTGAAGAGAATCCACATTACAGAAGAGGAGGTTCTTAAAATACATTAAGGTAGATAACTTCCCAGGAGCTGATAAAGTGTATCTGAGGACTTTGTGGGAAGCGAGCGAGGAAATTGTGGGGCCCTTAGCAGAGATATTTGTCTCATTGACAGCCACAGGGGAAGTGCTTGACGATAAGAGTTTGGCTAATTTTGTGCCAATATTTAAGAAAAACCACAGGGAAATGCCTGGAAACTACAGATTGGTGAGCCTAACATCTGTGGCAGTAAAATGTTAGATGGAATTCTAAGAGTCAGGATCTACAGGCATTTGGAGAGGCAAGGACTTATTTGGGATAGTCAGCATGGCTTTGTGCATAAGAAATCATGTCTCACAAGTTTGATTGAGTTTTTGAATGGGTGATCAAGGAAGTAGATGAAGGACAGTGCAGTAGACCACGTTTCTCCAATGTGAAATTTGAGTAAAAACGAAACTTTCAGCATTTCCCAGAAACAGTTTCATTGTGGAGAACTGCAACTGAACAAGTGAAAGTGAAACGGTTTGAAACCCCAATGCTGACTTCTACAAAGGTCGGAATTTTATGATCTGGCAAAGAAAGCATCAGTGCCCACAGTAACTAATCCTTATCTATATCAGATTGCAGCTTTATTCCAGATATAAATACCTGTTAACATAAGACTTTTAGCCACTGAAACAATCAGAAACTAACTTCATCTCCCACGACGGATGAGAGTCTTCGACAGTGTTTCAGCAAGTGCCGTTGTTCCTGTATCTGAGATCTTCGTGAAAACTCTGGTCCATCCAGTCCCGATAGTGACTCCCCCACAGCTGGAACACAGACAGTTTATGTACAGGTCAGTGAAATAGATTCATGTGGGAAAGAACCTGCAAGTGTGAGTTTAGCTGTTTGTATATATGAGTGTGAGGATGGTCTTCTACATTACTGTGAGACAGTGAGAGGGTGGCCGGATAGTGTGAAATACTATTTGGAGGTGTGTGAATGTAAAATATTTGTGAGCATGTGTATAAGCACGTGTGATCGAGATAATCACAAGGGGCAAAGAACAGTAAAACTGGTCAATGAGACAGACTGGTCAGACTTATCTCGTATACCTCCAAGTAAAGGTTAGTACATCCAGCTCATTTCCTTTGTGACTGTCTTTTTACTGATTGATTCCTTGCTTGAGTTACACTCGTTATACTGTAACATCAATTTCTGTCTTGGGGTTGTTGTACTGTGATATCAAGTACATTGGATCAATCCACTGCTCTTCACTGTCCAATGGGATTGACAGACTTCAGTCTTCTGCTTGGGCTGTGACTTTTAATGTGTTCTATATTTTTCTACTTTCACTGTTCCAAAACAGAGTATCACCTTTCTGGTGCTGTTGGATTTTATAATGTATTCCAACTCTATTGTGAAAACATTCAGAGTCAGGAAATTCTGATAGTTTTCTTTTCACATAACAGGTGCTGTCAATGCAGGAGAAGAGATCTTACTGAAACCACTGGTGTCTCCACACATTGCAGTGATTCCCCTACAACTGGAAAACAATTTCATTTCAAGGAAACCTGTAGAATGTGAGATTATCTATTCGTGTGTCTGAGTATAAGGGGGGCTGGAGTATTATTATGAGACAACAAGGTTGTGGATAGGTGTGACAATGGTTGTGTTAGCATTACAGTAATTCCATAAGTATTAAAAATGTCTGTGAATTCACCACATTTGTGTTTTTAGAAACATGTCTGACTACAAAAGATGATACTGTACTGTACTTTAGGGAGGGTGAAGGCCCTGCGGTATTATTATTTGACGATTAATCCAGAGACCCAGGTAATGACCTTGGCACCTGCTTAGCAAACAGCAGAACATGAATTCCATTCAAATCTGGAATTAAGAGACCATAAATTCATTGTCAATTGTCAGAAAAAAAAATCTGGTTTGCTCATGTCCCTTAAGGAAGGGAATTGCCATCCTTACCTGGTCTGGTCTGGTCTGGTCTACATATGACTTCAGGCCCACAGCAATGTGGTTGACTCTTAATGCCCTCTGGGCAATTAGAGATGGGCTATAATTGCTGACCTCGCCAGCAATGCCCTCATCCCGTGAATGAATCATTTTTAAAAATTTGATATGTGTTCAAAATGTGTTCAGAAATTAGGAAGTTGTGCTTTGGTTATAAAGCGCACTGGTGTGACCACACCTGCAGTTCTGTGTACAGTATTGGTCTTGTTATTTACGAAAGAATGGAAAGAAACTGGAAGCTGTTCAGGGAAGATTCAAAGAGTAGTATCTGGAATGGCCAGGTCACCTGATGAGGAAAGTTTGACACGTTATGTTTGTAAATGCTGGAGTTTAGATCTGTCTGTAGCAGTGACTTGATTGAAACACAAGATCTGGAGGGATCCTGACAGGTTGGTATGTAGAGAGTGTATCCTCTTTAGGGAGAGTCTAGAATGTGGGATCACTCCTTGGAGGTAAGGTTTTTTTTTGTGTAGTCAGGAGTAACAAAGGCTGAGATAGGAGATTGGTTGGTCAATCGGAAGCAGAAAGTAGAAAAAAGTGGGTTTTTTTCAATGTGGAATGGTATCACATGCCCTGATGCATCCAGTTATTACTGTCCCTGGCCCATCCTGTTACTGCTGTCCCTGCACCATCCCGTTACTGCTGTCCCTGACCCATCCTGTTCCTGCTGTCCCTGACCCATCCTGTTACTGCTGTCCCTGCTCCATCATGTTGCTGCTGTCCCTGACCCATCCTGTTACCGCTGTCCCTGCACCATCCTGTTACTGCTGTCCCTGGCCCATCCTGTTACTCCTGTCCCTGACCCATCCTGTTACTGCTGTCCCTGCTCCATCATGTTGCTGCTGTCCCTGTGCCATCCTGTTACCGCTGTCCCTGCAACATTCAGTTACTGCTGTCCCTGACCCATCCTGTTACTGCTGTCCCTGACCTATCCTGTTACTGCTGTCACTGCACTCTCCTGTTACTGCTGTCCCTGGCCCATCCTGTTACTGCTGTCCCTGCACCATCCTGTTACTGCTGTCCCTGACCCATCCTGTTACTGCTGTCCCTGACCCATCCTGTTACTGCTGTCCCTGACCCACCCTGTTACCACTGTCCCTGCACCATCCTGTTACTGCTGTCCCTGCACCATCCTGTTAGCGCTGTCGCTGTCCCATCCTGTTACTGCTGTCCCTGACCCACCCTGTTACTACTGTCCCTGCACCATCCTGTTACTGCTGTCCCTGCACCATCCTGTTACCGCTGTCGCTGTCCCATCCTGTTACTGCTGTCCCTGACCCATCCTCTTACTGCTGTCCCTGACCCATTCTGTTACTGCTGTATCTGACCCATCCTGTTACTGCTGTCCCTGACCATCCTGTTACGGCTGTCCCTGTCCCATCCTGTTACTGCTGCACCTGCACCATCCTATTACTGCTGCCCCTGCACCATCCTATTACTGCTGTCCCTGTCCCATCCTGTTACTGCTGCCCCTGCACCATCCTATTACTGCTGTCCCTGGCCCATCCTGTTACTGCTGCCCTTGCACCATCCTGTTACTACTGTCCCTGGCCCATCCTATTACTGCTGTCCCTGCACAATCCTGTTACTGCTGTCCCTGACCATCCTGTTACCGCTGTCGCTGTCCCATCCTGTTACTGCTGTCCCTGGCCCATCCTTTTACTGCAGTCCCTGACCCATCCTGTTACTGCTGTATCTGACCCATCCTGTTTCTGCTGGCCCTGACCCATCCTGTTACTCCTGTCCCTGACCCATCCTGTTACTGCTGTCCCTGCACTCTCCTGTTACTGCTGTCCCTGGCCCATCCTGTTACTGCTGTCCCTGCACCATCCTGTTACTGCTGTCTCTGTCCCATCCTGTTTCTGCTGTCTCTGTCCCATCCTGTTTCTGCTGGCCCTGACCCATCCTGTTACTCCTGTCCCTGCACCATCCTGTTACTGCTGTCCCTGCACCATCCTGTTACTGCTGTCCCTGCACCATCCTGTTACTGCTGTCTCTGTCACATCCTGTTTCTGCTGGCCCTGACCCATCCTGTTACTCCTGTCCCTGCACCATCCTGTTACTGCTGTCCCTGACCCATTCTGTTACTGTTGTCCCTGCACCATCCTGTTATTGCTGGTCCTGACCCATCCTGTTACTCCTGTCCCTGACCCATCCTATTATTGCTGTCCCTGACCCATCCTGTTACTGCTGTCCCTGCACCATCCTGTTATTGCTGTCCCTGCACCATCCTGTTACCGCTGTCCCTGCACCACCCTGTTACTGCTGTCCCTGACCCATCCTGTTACTGCTGCTCCTGACCCCTCCTGTTACTGCTGTCCCTGACCCATCCTGTTACTGCTGTCCCTGCGCCGTCCTGTTATTGCTGTCCCTGCACCATCCTGTTACTGCTGTTACTGCTGTTACTGTTACTGCTGTCCCTGTCCCATCCTGTTACTGCTGTCCCTGACCCATCCTGTTACCGCTGTCCCTGCACCTTCCTGTTACCGCTGTCGCTGTCCCATTCTGTTACTGCTGTCCCTGGCCCATCCTCTTACTGCTGTCCCTGAACCATCCTGTTACTGCTGTCCCTGACCCATCCTTTTACTGCTGTCCCTGACCCATCCTGTTACCGCTGTCGCTGTCCCATCCTGTTACTGCTGTCCCTGGCCCATCCTCTTACTGCTGTCCCTGACCCATCCTGTTACTGCTGTCCCTGACCCATCCTATAACTGCTGTCCCTAGCCCATCCTGTTACTGCTGCCCCTGCACCATCCTGTTACTGCTGTCCCTGGCCCATCCTGTTACTGCTGTCCCTGACCCATCCTTTTACTGCTGTCCCTGGCCCATCCTGTTACTGCTGTCCCTGCACCATCCTGTTACTGCTGTCCCTGACCCATCCTGTTACTGCTGTCCCTGCACCATCCTGTTATTGCTGGCCCTGACCCATCCTGTTACTGCTGTCCCTGCACCATCCTGTCACTGCTGTCCCTGACCATCCTGTTACTGCTGTCCCTGTCCCATCCTGTTACTGCTGTCCCTGCACCATCCTGTTACTGCTGTCCCTGACCATCCTGTTACCGCTGTCGCTGTCCCATCCTGTTACTGCTGTCCCTGGCCCATCCTTTTACTGCTGTTCCTGACCCATCCTGTTACTGCTGTCCCTGCACCATCCTGTTACTGCTGTCCCTGACCATCCTGTTACCGCTGTCCCTGTCCCATCCTGTTACTGCTGTCCCTGACCATCCTGTTACTGCTGTCCCTGTACCATCCTGTTACTGCTGTCCCTGTCCCATGCTGTTACTGCTGTCCCTGACCATCCTGTTACTGCTGTCCCTGTACCATCCTGTTACCGCTGTCGCTGTCCCATCCTGTTACTGCTGTCCCTGGCCCATCCTTTTACTGCTGTTCCTGACCCATCCTGTTACTGCTGTCCCTGCACCATCCTGTTACTGCTGTCCCTGACCATCCTGTTACCGCTGTCCCTGTCCCATCCTGTTACTGCTGTCCCTGACCATCCTGTTACTGCTGTCCCTGTACCATCCTGTTACTGCTGTCCCTGTCCCATGCTGTTACTGCTGTCCCTGTCCCATCCTGTTACTGCTGTCCCTGTACCATCCTGTTACTGCTGTCCCTGTCCCATGCTGTTACTACTGTCCCTGCAACATCCTGTTACTGCTGTCCCTGCACCATCCTGTTACCGCTGTCTCTGTCCCATCCTGTTTCTGCTGTCCCTGCACCATCCTGTTATTGCTGTCCCTGACCCATCCTGTTTCTGCTGGCCCTGACCCATCCTGTTACTGCTGTCCCTGACCATCCTGTTACCGCTGTCTCTGTCCCATCCTGTTTCTGCTGTCCCTGCACCATCCTGTTATTGCTGTCCCTGACCCATCCTGTTACTGCTGCTCCTGACCCCTCCTGTTACTGCTGTCCCTGACCCATCCTGTTACTGCTGTCCCTGCGCCGTCCTGTTATTGCTGTCCCTGCACAATCCTGTTACTGCTGTTACTGCTCTTACTGTTACTGCTGTCCCTGTCCCATCCTGTTACTGCTGTCCCTGACCCATCCTGTTACTGCTGTCCCTGACCCACCCTGTTACCACTGTCCCTGCACCATCCTGTTACTGCTGTCCCTGCACCATCCTGTTACCGCTGTCGCTGTCCCATCCTGTTACTGCTGTCCCTGGCCCATCCTCTTACTGCTGTCCCTGACCCATCCTGTTACTGCTGTCCCTGACCCATCCTATTACTGCTGTCCCTGGCCCATCCTGTTACTGCTGCCCCTGCACCATCCTGTTACTGCTGTCCCTGGCCCATCCTGTTACTGCTGTCCCTGACCCATCCTTTTACTGCTGTCCCTGGCCCATCCTGTTACTGCTGTCCCTGCACCATCCTGTTACTGCTGTCCCTGACCCATCCTGTTACTGCTGTCCCTGCACCATCCTGTTATTGCTGGCCCTGACCCATCCTGTTACTGCTGTCCCTGCACCATCCTGTTACTGCTGTCCCTGACCATCCTGTTACTGCTGTCCCTGTCCCATCCTGTTACTGCTGTCCCTACACCATCCTGTTACTGCTGTCCCTGACCATCCTGTTACCGCTGTCGCTGTCCCATCCTGTTACTGCTGTCCCTGGCCCATCCTTTTACTGCTGTTCCTGACCCATCCTGTTACTGCTGTCCCTGCACCATCCTGTTACTGCTGTCCCTGACCATCCTGTTACCGCTGTCCCTGTCCCATCCTGTTACTGCTGTCCCTGACCATCCTGTTACTGCAGTCCCTGACCATCCTGTTACTGCTGTCCCTGTCCCATGCTGTTACTCCTGTCCCTACACCATCCTGTTACTGCTGTCTCTGACCCATGCTGTTACGACTGTCCCTGCAACATCCTGTTACTGCTGTCCCTGCACCATCCTGTTACCGCTGTCTCTGTCCCATCCTGTTTCTGCTGGCCCTGACCCATCCTGTTACTGCTGTCCCTGACCATCCTGTTACCGCTGTCTCTGTCCCTTCCTGTTTCTGCTGGCCCTGACCCATCCTGTTACTCCTCTCCCTGCACCATCCTGTTACTGCTGTCTCTGTCCCATCCTGTTACTGCTGTCCCTGCACCATCCTGTTATTGCTGGCCCTGACCCATCCTGTTACTCCTGTCCCTGACCCATCATGTTACTGCTGTCCCTGCACTCTCCTGTTACTGCTGTCCCAGGCCCATCCTGTTCCTGCTGTCCCTGCACCATCCTGTTACTGCTGTCCCTGAGCCATCCTGTTACTGCTGTCCCTGCACCATCCTGTTACTGCTGTCCCTGACCCATCCTGTTACTGCTGTCCCTGACCCATTCTGTTACTGCTGTCCCTGACCCATTCTGTTACTGCTATCCCTGACCCATCCTGTTACTGCTGTCCCTGACCCATCCTGTTACTGCTGTCCCTGACCCACCCTGTTACCACTGTCCCTGCACCATCGTGTTACTGCTGTCCCTGCACCATCCTGTTACTGCAGTCCCTGTCCCATCCTGTTACTGCTGTCCCTGACCAACCCTGTTACTGCTGTCCCTGACCCACCCTGTTACTACTGTCCCTGCACCATCCTGTTACTGCTGTCCCTGCACCATCCTGTTACCGCTGTCGCTGTCCCATCCTGTTACTGCTGTCCCTGGCCCATCCTCTTACTGCTGTCCCTGACCCATCCTGTTACTGCTGTATCTGACCCATCCTGTTACTGCTGTCCCTGACCATCCTGTTACGGCTGTCCCTGTCCCATCCTGTTACTGCTGCCCCTGCACCATCCTATTACTGCTGTCCCTGGCCCATCCTATTACTGCTGTCCCTGCACAATCCTGTTACTGCTGTCCCTGACCATCCTGTTACCGCTGTCGCTGTCCCATCCTGTTACTGCTGTCCCTGGCCCATCCTTTTACTGCAGTCCCTGAGCCATCCTGTTACTGCTGTATCTGACCCATCCTGTTTCTGCTGGCCCTGACCCATCCTGTTACTCCTGTCCCTGACCCATCCTGTTACTGCTGTCCCTGCACTCTCCTGTTACTGCTGTCCCTGGCCCATCCTGTTACTGCTGTCCCTGCACCATCCTGTTACTGCTGTCTCTGTCCCATCCTGTTTCTGCTGGCCCTGACCCATCCTGTTACTCCTGTCCCTGCACCATCCTGTTACTGCTGTCCCTGACGCATTCTGTTACTGCTGTCCCTGCACCATCCTGTTATTGCTGGTCCTGACCCATCCTGTTACTCCTGTCCCTGACCCATCCTATTATTGCTGTCCCTGACCCATCCTGTTACTGCTGTCCCTGCACCATCCTGTTATTGCTGTCCCTGCACCATCCTGTTACCGCTGTCCCTGCACCATCCTGTTACTGCTGTCCCTGACCCATCCTGTTACTGCTTCTCCTGACCCCTCCTGTTACTGCTGTCCCTGACCCATCCTGTTACTGCTGTCCCTGCGCCGTCCTGTTATTCCTGTCCCTGCACCATCCTGTTACTGCTGTTACTGCAGTTACTGTTACTGCTGTCCCTGTCCCATCCTGTTACTGCTGTCCCTGACCCATCCTGTTACTGCTGTCCCTGCACCATCCTGTTACCGCTGTCGCTGTTCCATCCTGTTACTTTTGTCCCTGGCCCATCCTCTTACTGCTGTCCCTGAACCATCCTGTTACTGCTGTCCCTGACCCATCCTTTTACTGCTGTCCCTGGCCCATCCTGTTACTGCGGTCCCTGCACCATCCTGTTACTGCTGTCCCTGCACCATCCTGTTACTGCTGTCCCTGACCCATCCTGTTGCTGCTGTCCCTGCGCCATCCTGTTACTGCTGTCCCTGCACCATCCTGTTACTGCTGTCCCTGACCCATCCTGTTACTGCTGTCCCTGACCCATTCTGTTACTGCTGTCCCTGACCCATCCTGTTACTGCTGTCCCTGACCCATCCTGTTACTGCTGTCCCTGACCCATCCTGTTACTGCTGTCCCTGACCCATCCTGTTACTGCTGTCCCTGACCCACCCTGTTACCACTGTCCCTGCACCATCCTGTTACTGCTGTCCCTGCACCATCCTGTTACTGCAGTCCCTGTCCCATCCTGTTACTGCTGTCCATGACCCACCCTGTTACTGCTGTCCCTGACCCACCCTGTTACTACTGTCCTTGCACCATCCTGTTACTGCTGTCCCTGCACCATCCTGTTACCGCTGTCGCTGTCCCATCCTGTTACTGCTGTCCCTGACCCATCCTCTTACTGCTGTCCCTGACCCATTCTGTTACTGCTGTATCTGACCCATCCTGTTACTGCTGTCCCTGACCATCCTGTTACGGCTGTCCCTGTCCCATCCTGTTACTGCTGCCCCTGCACCATCCTATTACTGCTGTCCCTGGCCCATCCTGTTACTGCTGCCCTTGCACCATCCTGTTACTGCTGTCCCTGGCCCATCCTATTACTGCTGTCCCTGCACAATCCTGTTACTGCTGTCCCTGACCATCCTGTTACCGCTGTCGCTGTCCCATCCTGTTACTGCTGTTCCTTGCCCATCCTTTTACTGCTGTCCCTGACCCATCCTGTTACTGCTGTATCTGACCCATCCTGTTTCTGCTGGCCCTGACCCATCCTGTTACTCCTGTCTCTGACCCATCCTGTTACTGCTGTCCCTGCACTCTCCTGTTACTGCTGTCCCTGGCCCATCCTGTTACTGCTGTCCCTGCACCATCCTGTTACTGCTGTCTCTCTCCCATCCTGTTTCTGCTGGCCCTGACCTATCCTGTTACTCCTGTCCCTGCACCATCCTGTTACTGCTGTCCCTGACCCATTCTGTTACTGTTGTCCCTGCACCATCCTGTTATTGCTGGCCCTGACCCATCCTGTTACTCCTGTCCCTGACCCATCCTATTATTGCTGTCCCTGACCCATCCTGTTACTGCTGTCCCTGCACCATCCTGTTATTGCTGTCCCTGCACCATCCTGTTACCGCTGTCCCTGCACCATCCTGTTACTGCTGTCCCTGACCCATCCTGTTACTGCTGCTCCTGACCCCTCCTGTTACTGCTGTCCCTGACCCATCCTGTTACTGCTGTCCCTGCGCCGTCCTGTTATTGCTGTCCCTGCACCATCCTGTTACTGCTGTTACTGCTGTTACTGTTACTGCTGTCCCTGTCCCATCCTGTTACTGCTGTCCCTGACCCATCCTGTTACTGCTGTCCCTGACCCACCCTGTTACCACTGTCCCTGCACCATCCTGTTTCTGCTGTCCCTGCACGATCCTGTTACCGCTGTCGCTGTCCCATCCTGTTCCTGCTGTCCCTGTCCCATCCTGTTACTGCTGTCCCTGACCCATCCTGTTACTGCTGTCCCTGACCATCCTGTTACGGCTATCCCAGTCCCATCCTGTTACTGCTGCCCCTGTACCATCCTATTACTGCTGTCCCTGACCCAACCTGTTACTGCTGCCCCTGCACCATCCTGTTCCTGCTGTCCCTGGCCCATCCTGTTACTGCTGTCCCTGACCCATCCTTTTACTGCTGTCCCTGGCCCATCCTGTTACTGCTGTCCCTGCACCATCCTGTTACTGCTGTCCCTGACCCATCCTGTTACTGCTGTCCCTGGCCCATCTTTTAGTGCTGTCCCTGACCATCCGGTTACCGCTGTCGCTGTCCCATCCTGTTACTGCTGTCCCTGGCCCATCCTTTTACTGCTGTTCCTGACCCATCCTGTTACTGCTGTCCCTGCACCATCCTGTTACTGCTGTCCCTGACCATCCTGTTACCGCTGTCCCTGACCATCCTGTTACTGCTGTCCCTGCACCATCCTGTTACTGCTGTCCGTGACCATCCTGTTACTGCTGTCCCTGTCCCATGCTGTTACTACTGTCCCTGCAACATCCTGTTACTGCTGTCCCTGCACCATCCTGTTACCGCTGTCTCTGTCCCATCCTGTTTCTGCTGGCCCTGACCCATCCTGTTACTCCTCTCCCTGCACCATCCTGTTACTGCTGTCTCTGTCCCATCCTGTTACTGCTGTCCCTGCACCATCCTGTTATTGCTGGCCCTGACCCATCCTGTTACTCCTGTCCCTGACCCATCATGTTACTGCTGTCCCTGCACTCTCCTGTTACTGCTGTCCCTGGCCCATCCTGTTACTGCTGTCCCTGCACCATCCTGTTACTGCTGTCCCTGCGCCATCCTGTTACTGCTGTCCCTGCACCATCCTGTTACTGCTGTCCCTGACCCATCCTGTTACTGCTGTCCCTGACCCATTCTGTTACTGCTGTCCCTGACCCATTCTGTTACTGCTGTCCCTGACCCATCCTGTTACTGCTGTCCCTGACCCATCCTGTTACTGCTGTCCCTGACCCATCCTGTTACTGCTGTCCCTGACCCACCCTGTTACCACTGTCCCTGCACCATCCTGTTACTGCTGTCCCTGCACCATCCTGTTACTGCAGTCCCTGTCCCATCCTGTTACTGCTGTCCCTGACCCACCCTGTTACTACTGTCCCTGCACCATCCTGTTACGGCTGTCCCAGCACCATCCTGTTACCGCTGTCGCTGTCCCATCCTGTTACTGCTGTCCCTGACCCATCCTCTTACTGCTGTCCCTGACCCATTCTGTTACTGCTGTATCTGACCCATCCTGTTACTGCTGTCCCTGACCATCCTGTTACGGCTGTCCCTGACCCATCCTGTTACTGCTGTCCCTGGCCCATCCTCTTACTGCTGTCCCTGACCCATCCTGTTACTGCTGCCCTTGCACCATCCTGTTACTGCTGTCCCTGACCCATTCTGTGACTGCTGTATCTGACCCATCCTCTTACTGCTGTCCCTGACCATCCTGTTACGGCTGTCCCTGTCCCATCCTGTTACTGCTGCCCTTGCACCATCATTTTACTGCTGTCCCTGACCCATCCTGTTACTGCTGTCCCTGGCCCATCCTATTACTGCTGTCCCTGCACAATCCTGTTACTGCTGTCCCTGACCATCCTGTTACCGCTGTCGCTGTCCCATCCTGTTTCTGCTGTCCCTGGCCCATCCTTTTACTGCTGTCCCTGAGCCATCCTGTTACTGCTGTATCTGACCCATCCTGTTTCTGCTGGCCCTGACCCATCCTGTTACTCCTGTCCCTGACCCATCCTGTTACTGCTGTCCCTGCACTCTCCTGTTACTGCTGTCCCTGGCCCATCCTGTTACTGCTGTCCCTGCACCATCCTGTTACTGCTGTCTCTGTCCCATCCTGTTTCTGCTGGCCCTGACCCATCCTGTTACTCCTGTCCCTGCACCATCCTGTTACTGCTGTCCCTGACCCATTCTGTTACTGCTGTCCCTGCACCATCCTGTTATTGCTGGTCCTGACCCATCCTGTTACTCCTGTCCCTGACCCATCCTATTATTGCTGTCCCTGACCCATCCTGTTACTGCTGTCCCTGCACCATCCTGTTATTGCTGTCCCTGCACCATCCTGTTACCGCTGTCCCTGCACCATCCTGTTACTGCTGTCCCTGACCCATCCTGTTACTGCTTCTCCTGACCCCTCCTGTTACTGTTGTCCCTGACCCATCCTGTTACTGCTGTCCCTGCGCCGTCCTGTTATTGCTGTCCCTGCACCACCCTGTTACTGCTGTTACTGCTGTTACTGTTACTGCTGTCCCTGTCCCATCCTGTTACTGCTGTCCCTGACCCATCCTGTTACTGCTGTCCCTGCACTATCCTGTTACCGCTGTCGCTGTCCCATCCTGTTACTGCTGTCCCTGGCCCATCCTCTTACTGCTGTCCCTGAACCATCCTGTTACTGCTGTCCCTGACCCATCCTTTTACTGCTGTCCCTGGCCCATCCTGTTACTGCTGTCCCTGCACCATCCTGTTACTGCTGTCCCTGCACCATCCTGTTACTGCTGTCCCTGACCCATCCTGTTGCTGCTGTCCCTGCGCCATCCTGTTACTGCTGTCCCTGCACCATCCTGTTACTGCTGTCCCTGACCCATCCTGTTACTGCTGTCCCTGACCCATTCTGTTACTGCTGTCCCTGACCCATCCTGTTACTGCTGTCCCTGACCCATCCTGTTACTGCTGTCCCTGACCCATCCTGTTACTGCTGTCCCTGACCCACCCTGTTACCACTGTCCCTGCACCATCCTGTTACTGCTGTCCCTGCACCATCCTGTTACTGCAGTCCCTGTCCCATCCTGTTACTGCTGTCCATGACCCACCCTGTTACTGCTGTCCCTGACCCACCCTGTTACTACTGTCCTTGCACCATCCTGTTACTGCTGTCCCTGCACCATCCTGTTACCGCTGTCGCTGTCCCATCCTGTTACTGCTGTCCCTGACCCATCCTCTTACTGCTGTCCCTGACCCATTCTGTTACTGCTGTATCTGACCCATCCTGTTACTGCTGTCCCTGACCATCCTGTTACGGCTGTCCCTGTCCCATCCTGTTACTGCTGCCCCTGCACCATCCTATTACTGCTGTCCCTGGCCCATCCTGTTACTGCTGCCCTTGCACCATCCTGTTACTGCTGTCCCTGGCCCATCCTATTACTGCTATCCCTGCACAATCCTGTTACTGCTGTCCCTGACCATCCTGTTACCGCTGTCGCTGTCCCATCCTGTTACTGCTGTCCCTTGCCCATTCTTTTACTGCTGTCCCTGACCCATCCTGTTACTGCTGTATCTGACCCATCCTGTTTCTGCTGGCCCTGACCCATCCTGTTACTCCTGTCCCTGACCCATCCTGTTACTGCTGTCCCTGCACTCTCCTGTTACTGCTGTCCCTGGCCCATCCTGTTACTGCTGTCCCTGCACCATCCTGTTACTGCTGTCTCTGTCCCATCCTGTTTCTGCTGGCCCTGACCCATCCTGTTACTCCTGTCCCTGCACCATCCTGTTATTGCTGGCCCTGACCCATCCTGTTACTCCTGTCCCTGACCCATCCTATTATTGCTGTCCCTGACCCATCCTGTTACTGCTGTCCCTGCACCATCCTGTTATTACTGTCCCTGCACCATCCTGTTACCGCTGTCCCTGCACCATCCTGTTACTGCTGTCCCTGACCCATCCTGTTACTGCTGCTCCTGACCCCTCCTGTTACTGCTGTCCCTGACCCATCCTGTTACTGCTGTCCCTGCGCCGTCCTGTTATTGCTGTCCCTGCACCATCCTGTTACTGCTGTTACTGCTGTTACTGTTACTGCTGTCCCTGTCCCATCCTGTTACTGCTGTCCCTGACCCATCCTGTTACTGCTGTCCCTGACCCACCCTGTTACCACTGTCCCTGCACCATCCTGTTACTGCTGTCCCTGCACGATCCTGTTACCGCTGTCGCTGTCCCATCCTGTTACTGCTGTCCCTGTCCCATCCTGTTACTGCTGTCCCTGGCCCATCCTGTTACTGCTGCCCCTGCACCATCCTGTTACTGCTGTCCCTGGCCCATCCTGTTACTGCTGTCCCTGACCCATCCTTTTACTGCTGTCCCTGGCCCATCCTGTTACTGCTGTCCCTGCACCATCCTGTTACTGCTGTCCCTGACCCATCCTGTTACTGCTGTCCCTGGCCCATCTTTTACTGATGTCCCTGACCATCCTGTTACTGCTGTCCCTGGCCCATCCTTTTACTGCTGTTCCTGACACATCCTGTTACTGCTGTCCCTGCACCATCCTGTTACTGCTGTCCCTGACCATCCTGTTACCGCTGTCCCTGTCCCATCCTGTTACTGCTGTCTCTGACCATCCTGTTACTGCTGTCCCTGTCCCATGCTGTTACTACTGTCCCTGCAACATCCTGTTACTGCTGTCCCTGCACCATCCTGTTACTGCTGTCCCTGACCATCCTGTTACTGCTGTCCCTGTCCCATGCTGTTACTACTGTCCCTGCAACATCCTGTTACTGCTGTCCCTGCACCATCCTGTTACCGCTGTCTCTGTCCCATCCTGTTCCTGCTGGCCCTGACCCATCCTGTTACTCCTCTCCCTGCACCATCCTGTTACTGCTGTCTCTGTCCCATCCTGTTACTGCTGTCCCTGCACCATCCTGTTATTGCTGGCCCTGACCCATCCTGTTACTCCTGTCCCTGACCCATCATGTTACTGCTGTCCCTGCACTCTCCTGTTACTGCTGTCCCTGGCCCATCCTGTTACTGCTGTCCCTGCACCATCCTGTTACTGCTGTCCCTGCGCCATCCTGTTACTGCTGTCCCTGCACCATCCTGTTACTGCTGTCCCTGACCCATCCTGTTACTGCTGTCCCTGACCCATTCTGTTACTGCTGTCCCTGACCCATTCTGTTACTGCTGTCCCTGACCCATCCTGTTACTGCTGTCCCTGACCCATCCTGTTACTGCTGTCCCTGACCCACCCTGTTACTACTGTCCCTGCACCATCCTGTTACCACTGTCCCTGCACCATCCTGTTACTGCTGTCCCTGCACCATCCTGTCACTGCAGTCCCTGTCCCATCCTGTTACTGCTGTCCCTGACCCACCCTGTTACTGCTGTCCCTGACCCACCCTGTTACTACTGTCCCTGCAACATCCTGTTACGGCTGTCCCTGCACCATCCTGTTACCGCTGTCGCAGTCCCATCCTGTTACTGCTGTCCCTGACCCATCCTCTTACTGCTGTCCCTGACCCATTCTGTTACTGCTGTATCTGACCCATCCTGTTACTGCTGTCCCTGACCATCCTGTTACGGCTGTCCCTGTCCCATCCTGTTACTGCTGCCCCTGCACCATCCTATTACTGCTGTCCCTGGCCCATCCTATTACTGCTGCCCTTGCACCATTCTGTTACTGCTGTCCCTGGCCCATCCTATTACTGCTGTCCCTGCACAATCCTGTTACTGCTGTCCCTGACCATCCTGTTACCGCTGTCGCTGTCCCATCCTGTTTCTGCTGTCCCTGGCCCATTCTTTTACTGCTGTCCCTGAACCATCCTGTTACTGCTGTATCTGACCCATCCTGTTTCTGCTGGCCCTGACCCATCCTGTTACTCCTGTCCCTGACCCATCCTGTTACTGCTGTCCCTGCACTCTCCTGTTACTGCTGTCCCTGGCCCATCCTGTTACTGCTGTCCCTGCACCATCCTGTTACTGCTGTCTCTGTCCCATCCTGTTTCTGCTGGCCCTGACCCATCCTGTTACTGCTGTCCCTGCACCATCCTGTTACTGCTGTCCCTGACCCATTCTGTTACTGCTGTCCCTGCACCATCCTGTTATTGCTGGACCTGACCCATCCTGTTACTCCTGTCCCTGACCCATCCTATTATTGCTGTCCCTGACCCATCCTGTTACTGCTGTCCCTGCACCATCCTGTTATTGCTGTCCCTGCACCATCCTGTTACAGCTGTCCCTGCACCATCCTGTTACTGCTGTCCCTGACCCATCCTGTTCCTGCTGCTCCTGACCCCTCCCGTTACTGCTGTCCCTGACCCATCCTGTTACTGCTGTCCCTGCGCCGTCCTGTTATTGCTGTCCCTGCACCATCCTGTTACTGCTGTTACTGCTGTTACTGTTACTGCTGTCCCTGTCCCATCCTGTTACTGCTGTCCCTGACCCATCCTGTTACTGCTGTCCCTGACCCACCCTGTTACCACTGTCCCTGCACCATCCTGTTACTGCTGTCCCTGCACCATCCTGTTACCGCTGTCGCTGTCCCATCCTGTTACTGCTGTCCCTGGCCCATCCTCTTACTGCTGTCCCTGACCCATCCTGTTACTGCTGTCCCTGACCATCCTGTTACGGCTATCCCAGTCCCATCCTGTTACTGCTGCCCCTGCACCATCCTATTAATGCTGTCCCTGGCCCATCCTGTTACTGCTGCCCCTGCACCATCCTGTTACTGCTGTCCCTGGCCCATCCTGTTACTGCTGTCCCTGACCCATCCTTTTACTGCTGTCCCTGGCCCATCCTGTTACTGCTGTCCCTGCACCATCCTGTTACTGCTGTCCCTGACCCATCCTGTTACTGCTGTCCCTGGCCCATCTTTTACTGCTGTCCCTGACCATCCTGTTACCGCTGTCCCTGGCCCATCCTTTTACTGCTGTTCCTGACCCATCCTGTTACTGCTGTCCCTGCACCATCCTGTTACTGCTGTCCCTGACCATCCTGTTACCGCTGTCCCTGTCCCATCCTGTTACTGCTCGCCCTGACCATCCTGTTACTGCTGTCCCTGCACCATCCTGTTACTGCAGTCCCTGACCATCCTGTTACTGCTGTCCCTGTCCCATGCTGTTACTCCTGTCCCTACACCATCCTGTTACTGCTGTCCCTGACCCATGCTGTTACTACTGTCCCTGCAACATCCTGTTACTGCTGTCCCTGCACCATCCTGTTACCGCTGTCTCTGTCCCATCCTGTTTCTGCTGGCCCTGACCCATCCTGTTACTCCTGTCCCTGCACCATCCTGTTACTGCTGTCTCTGTCCCATCCTGTTACTGCTGTCCCTGCACCATCCTGTTATTGCTGGCCCTGACCCATCCTGTTACTCCTGTCCCTGACCCATCATGTTACTGCTGTCCCTGCACTCTCCTGTTACTGCTGTCCCTGGCCCATCCTGTTACTGCTGTCCCTGCACCATCCTGTTACTGCTGTCTCTGTCCCATCCTGTTTCTGCTGGCCCTGACCCATCCTGTAACTCCTGTCCCTGCACCATCCTGTTACTGCTGTCCCTGACCCATTCTTTTACTGCTGTTCCTGCACCATCCTGTTATTGCTGGCCCTGACCCATCCTGTTACTCCTGTCCCTGACCCATCCTATTACAGCTGTCCCTGACCCATCCTGTTACTGCTGTCCCTGACCCATCCTGTTACTGCTGTCCCTGACCCATCCTGTTACTGCTGCTCCTGACCCCTCCTGTTACTGCTGTCCCTGACCCATCCTGTTACTGCTGTCCCTGCGCCATCCTGTTACTGCTGTCCCTGCACCATCCTGTTACTGCTGTCCCTGACCCATCCTGTTACTGCTGTCCCTGACCCATTCTGTTACTGCTGTCCCTGACCCATTCTGTTACTGCTGTCCCTGATCCATCCTGTTACTGCTGTCCCTGACCCATCCTGTTACTGCTGTCCCTGACCCATCCTGTTACTGCTGTCCCTGACCCACCCTGTTACCACTGTCCCTGCACCATCCTGTTACTTCTGTCCCTGCACCATCCTGTTATTGCTGGACCTGACCCATCCTGTTACTCCTGTCCCTGACCCATCCTATTATTGCTGTCCCTGACCCATCCTGTTACTGCTGTCCCTGCACCATCCTGTTATTGCTGTCCCTGCACCATCCTGTTACAGCTGTCCCTGCACCATCCTGTTACTGCTGTCCCTGACCCATCCTGTTACTGCTGCTCCTGACCCCTCCTGTTACTGCTGTCCCTGACCCATCCTGTTACTGCTGTCCCTGCGCCGTCCTGTTATTGCTGTCCCTGCACCATCCTGTTACTGCTGTTACTGCTGTTACTGTTACTGCTGTCCCTGTCCCATCCTGTTACTGCTGTCCCTGACCCATCCTGTTACTGCTGTCCCTGACCCACCCTGTTACCATTGTCCCTGCACCATCCTGTTACTGCTGTCCCTGCACCATCCTGTTACCGCTGTCGCTGTCCCATCCTGTTACTGCTGTCCCTGGCCCATCCTCTTACTGCTGTCCCTGACCCATCCTGTTACTGCTGTCCCTGACCATCCTGTTACGGCTATCCCAGTCCCATCCTGTTACTGCTGCCCCTGCACCATCCTATTACTGCTGTCCCTGGCCCATCCTGTTACTGCTGCCCCTGCACCATCCTGTTACTGCTGTCCCTGGCCCATCCTGTTACTGCTGTCCCTGACCCATCCTTTTACTGCTGTCCCTGGCCCATCCTGTTACTGCTGTCCCTGCACCATCCTGTTACTGCTGTCCCTGACCCATCCTGTTACTGCTGTCCCTGGCCCATCTTTTACTGCTGTCCCTGACCATCCTGTTACCGCTGTCCCTGGCCCATCCTTTTACTGCTGTTCCTGACCCATCCTGTTACTGCTGTCCCTGCACCATCCTGTTACTGCTGTCCCTGCACCATCCTGTTACTGCTGTTCCTGACCCATCCTGTTACTGCTGTCCCTGCACCATCCTGTTACTGCTGTCCCTGCACCATCCTGTTACTGCTGTCCCTGACCATCCTGTTACCGCTGTCCCTGTCCCATCCTGTTACTGCTGTCCCTGGCCCATCCTCTTACTGCTGTCCCTGGCCCACCCTTTTACTGCTGTCCCTGACCATCCTGTTACCGCTGTTGCTGTCCCATCCTGTTACTGCTGTCCCTGGCCCATCCTGTTAATGCTGTCCCTGAGCCACCCTGTTACCACTGTCCCTGCACCATCCTGTTACTGCTGTCCCTGCACCATCCTGTTACCGCTGTCCCTGTCCCATCCTGTTACTGCTGTCCCTGGCCCATCCTCTTACTGCTGTCCCTGACCCATCCTGTTACTGCTGTCCCTGACCATCCTGTTACGGCTGTCCCTGTCCCATCCTGTTACTGCTGCCCCTGCACCATCCTGTTACTGCTGTCCCTGTCCCATCCTGTTACTGCTGCCCCTGCACCATCCTGTTACTGCTGTCCCTGCACCATCCTGTTACTGCTGTCCCTGCACCATCCTGTTACTGCTGTCCCTGACCATCCTGTTACTGCTGTCCCTGACCATCCTGTTACCGCTGTCACTTTCCCATCGTGTTGCTGCTGTCCCTGGCCCATCCTTTTACTGCTGTCCCTGCACCATCCTGTTACTGATGTCCCTGACCCATCCTGTTACTGCTGTCCCTGGCCCACCCTTTTACTGCTCCCTGGCCCACCCTTTTACTGCTGTCCCTGACCATCCTGTTACCGCTGTTGCTGTCCCATCCTGTTACTGCTGTCCCTGGCCCATCCTTTTACTTCTGTCCCTGACCCATCCTGTTACTGCTGTCCCTGACCCATCCTGTTACTGCTGCTCCTGACCCCTCCTGTTACTGCTGTCCCTGCACCATCCTGTTACTGCTGTCCCTGACCCATCCTGTTACTGCTGTCCCTGCGCCATCCTGTTCCTGCTGTCCCTGCACCATCCTGTTACTGCTGTCCCTGACCCATCCTGTTACTGCTGTCCCTGACCCATTCTGTTACTGCTGTCCCTGACCCGTCCTGTTACTGCTGTCCCTGACCCATCCTGTTACTGCTGTCCCTGACCCACCCTGTTACCACTGTCCCTGCACCATCCTGTTACTGCTGTCCCTGCACCATCCTGTTACTGCTGTCGCTGTCCCATCCTGTTACTGCTGTCCCTGGCCCATCCTTTTACTGCTGTCCCTGACCCATCCTGTTCCTGCTGTATCTGACCCATCCTGTTACTGCTGTCCCTGTCCCATCCTGTTACTGTTGCCCCTGCACCGTCCTGTTACTGCTGCCCCTGCACCATCCTGTTACTGCTGTCCCTGACCCATCCTGTTACTGCTGTCCCTGCACCACCCTGTTACTGCTGTCCCTGCAACATCCTGTTACCGCTGTCGCTGTCCGATCCTGTTACTGCTGTCCCTGGACCGTGCTTTTACTGCTGTCCATGCACCATCTTGTTACTGCTGTCCCTGACCCATCCTGTTACTGCTGTCCCTGGCCCATCCTTTTACTGCTGTCCCTGACCCATCCTGTTACTGCTGTCCCTGACCCATCCTGTTACTGCTGTCCCTGTCCCATCCTGTTACTGCTGGCCCTGCACCGTCCGGTTAATGCTGCCCCTGAACCATCCTGTTACTGCTGTCCCTGGCCCATCCTGTTACTGCTGCCCCTGCACCATCGTGTGACTGCTGTCCCTGACCCATCCTGTTACTGCTGTATCTGACCCATCCTGTTACTGCTGTCCCTGCACCATCCTGTTACTGCTGTCCCTGACCCATCCTGTTACTGCTGTATCTGACCCATCCTGTTACTGCTGCCCCTGCACCATCCTGTTACTGTTGTCCCTGGCCCATCCTGTTATTGCTGGCCCTGACCCATCCTGTTACTCCTGTCCCTGACCCATCCTTTTACTGCTGTCCCTGCACCATCCTGTTACTGCTGTCCCTGCACCATCCTGTTACCGCTGTCCCTGTCCCATCCTGTTACTGCTGTCCCTGACCCATCCTGTTACTGCTGTCCCTGGCCCATCCTGTTACTGCTGTCCCTGCACCATCCTGTTACTGCTGTCCCTGCAACATCCTGTTACTGCTGTCCCTGACCCATCCTGTTACTGCTGCTCCTGACCCCTCCTGTTACTGCTGTCCCTACACAATCCTGTTACTGCTGTCCCTGACCCATCCTGTTACTGCTGTCCCTGCGCCATCCTGTTACTGCTGTCCCTGCACCATCCTGTTACTGCTGTCCCTGACCCATCCTGTTACTGCTGCTCCTGACCCATTCTGTGACTGCTGTCACTGACCCATCCTGTTACTGCTGACCCTGACCCATCATGTTACTGCTGTCCCTGACCCACCCTGTTACCACTGTCCCTGCACCATCCTGTTACTGCTGTCCCTGCACCACCCTGTTACTGCTGTCCCTGTCCCATCCTGTTACTGCTGTCCCTGACCCACCCTGTTACTGCTGTACCTGAACCACCTTGTTTCCACTGTCCCTGCACCATCCTGTTACTGCTGTCCCTGCACCATCCTGTTACTGCTGTCCCTGCACCATCCTGTTACTGCTGTCCCTGTCCCATCCTGTTACTGCTGTCCCTGCACCATCCTGTTACTGCTGTCCCTGACCCACCCTGTTACTGCTGTACCTGAACCACCTTGTTTCCACTGTCCCTGCACAATCCTGTTACTGCTGTCCCTGACCCATCCTGTTACTGCTGTCCCTGGCCCATCCTGTTACTGCTGCCCCTGCACCATCCTGTTACTGCTGTCCCTGGCCCATCCTTTTACTGCTGCCCCTGCACCATCCTGTTAATGCTGTCTAGGGCCCATCCTGTTACTGCTGCCCCTGCACCATCCTGTTACTGCTGTCCCTGACCCATCCTGTTACTGCTGTCCCTGACCATCCTGTTACCGCTGTCGCTGTCCCATCCTGTTACTGCTGGCCCTGCACCGTCCTGTTACTGCTGTCCCTGACCCATCCTGTTACTGCTGTCCCTGACCCATCCTGTTACTGCTGTCCCTGGCCCACCCATTTACTGCTGTCCCTGACCCATCCTGTTACTGCTGTCCCTGACCCATCCTGTTACTGCTGTCCCTGCACCATCCTGTTACTGCTGTCCCTGCACCATCCTGTTACCGCTGTCGCTGTGCCATCCTGTTACTGCTGCTCCTGACCCATCCTGTTACTGCTGTCCCTGCACCATTCTGTTACTGCTGTCCCTGACCCATCCTGTTACTGCTGTCCCTGCGCCATCCTCTTACTGCTGTCCCTGCACCATCCTGTTACTGCTGTCCCGGACCCATCCTGTTACTGCTGTCCCTGACCCATCCTGTGACTGCTGTCCCTGCACCATCCTGTTACTGCTGTCCCTGCACCATCCTGTTACCGCTGTCGCTGTGCCATCCTGTTACTGCTGCTCCTGACCCATCCTGTTACTGCTGTCCCTGCACCATTCTGTTACTGCTGTCCCTGACCCATCCTGTTACTGCTGTCCCTGCGCCGTCCTGTTACTGCTGTCCCGGACCCATCCTGTTACTGCTGTCCCTGACCCATCCTGTGACTGCTGTCCCTGCACCATCCTGTTACTGCTGTCCCTGCACCATCCTGTTACCGCTGTCGCTGTGCCATCCTGTTACTGCTGCTCCTGACCCATCCTCTTACTGCTGTCCCTGCACCATCCTGTTACTGCTGTCCCGGACCCATCCTGTTACTGCTGTCCCTGACCCATTCTGTTACTGCTGTCACTGACCCATGCTGTTACTGCTGTCCCTGACCCATCCTGTTACTGCTGTCCCTGACCCATCCTGTTACTGCTGTCCCTGACCCACCCTGTTACCACTGTCCCTGCACCATCCTGTTACTGCTGTCCCTGCACCATCCTGTTACTGCTGTCCCTGTCCCATCCTGTTACTGCTGTCCCTGACCCACCCTGTTACTGCTGTCCCTGACCCACCCTGTTACCACTGTCCCTGCACCATCCTGTTACTGCTGTCCCTGCACCATCCTGTTACTGCTGTCCCTGACCATCCTGTTACGGCTGTCCCTGTCCCATCCTGTTACTGCTGCCCCTCCACCATCCTGTTACTGCTGTCCCTGGCCCATCCTGTTACTGCTGCCCCTGCACCATCCTGTTACTGCTGTCCCTGACCCATCCTGTTACTGCTGTCCCTGACCCACCCTGTTACCACTGTCCCTGCACCATCCTGTTACTGCTGTCCCTGACCATCCTGTTACTGCTGTCCCTGGCCCATCCTGTTACTGCTGCCCCTGCACCATCCTGTTACTGCTGTCCCTGACCCATCCTTTTACTGCTGTCCCTGGCCCATCCTGTTACTGCTGTCCCTGTCCCATCCTGTTACTGCTGGCCCTGACCATCCTGTTACTGCTGTCCCTGCACCATCCTGTTACTGCAGTCCCTGACCATCCTGTTACTGCTGTCCCTGTCCCATGCTGTTACTCCTGTCCCTACACCATCCTGTTACTGCTGTCCCTGACCCATGCTGTTACTACTGTCCCTGTAACATCCTGTTACTGCTGTCCCTGCACCATCCTGTTACCGCTGTCTCTGTCCCATCCTGTTTCTGCTGGCCCTGACCCATCCTGTTACTCCTGTCCCTGCACCATCCTGTTACTGCTGTCTCTGTCCCATCCTGTTACTGCTGTCCCTGCACCATCCTGTTATTGCTGGCCCTGACCCATCCTGTTACTCCTGTCCCTGACCCATCATGTTACTGCTGTCCCTGCACTCTCCTGTTACTGCTGTCCCTGGCCCATCCTGTTACTGCTGTCCCTGCACCATCCTGTTACTGCTGTCTCTGTCCCATCCTGTTTCTGCTGGCCCTGACCTATCCTGTAACTCCTGTCCCTGCACCATCCTGTTACTGCTGTCCCTGACCCATTCTTTTACTGCTGTTCCTGCACCATCCTGTTATTGCTGGCCCTGACCCATCCTGTTACTCCTGTCCCTGACCCATCCTATTACAGCTGTCCCTGACCCATCCTGTTACTGCTGTCCCTGCACCATCCTGTTACTGCTGCTCCTGACCCCTCTTGTTACTGCTGTCCCTGACCCATCCTGTTACTGCTGTCCCTGCGCCATCCTGTTACTGCTGTCCCTGCACCATCCTGTTACTGCTGTCCCTGACCCATCCTGTTACTGCTGTCCCTGACCCATTCTGTTACTGCTGTCCCTGACCCATTCTGTTACTGCTGTCCCTGATCCATCCTGTTACTGCTGTCCCTGACCCATCCTGTTACTGCTGTCCCTGACCCATCCTGTTACTGCTGTCCCTGACCCACCCTGTTACCACTGTCCCTGCACCATCCTGTTACTTCTGTCCCTGCACCATCCTGTTATTGCTGGACCTGACCCATCCTGTTACTCCTGTCCCTGACCCATCCTATTATTGCTGTCCCTGACCCATCCTGTTACTGCTGTCCCTGCACCATCCTGTTATTGCTGTCCCTGCACCATCCTGTTACAGCTGTCCCTGCACCATCCTGTTACTGCTGTCCCTGACCCATCCTGTTACTGCTGCTCCTGACCCCTCCTGTTACTGCTGTCCCTGACCCATCCTGTTACTGCTGTCCCTGCGCCGTCCTGTTATTGCTGTCCCTGCACCATCCTGTTACTGCTGTTACTGCTGTTACTGTTACTGCTGTCCCTGTCCCATCCTGTTACTGCTGTCCCTGACCCATCCTGTTACTGCTGTCCCTGACCCACCCTGTTACCATTGTCCCTGCACCATCCTGTTACTGCTGTCCCTGCACCATCCTGTTACCGCTGTCGCTGTCCCATCCTGTTACTGCTGTCCCTGGCCCATCCTCTTACTGCTGTCCCTGACCCATCCTGTTACTGCTGTCCCTGACCATCCTGTTACGGCTATCCCAGTCCCATCCTGTTACTGCTGCCCCTGCACCATCCTATTACTGCTGTCCCTGGCCCATCCTGTTACTGCTGCCCCTGGCCCATCCTGTTACTGCTGTCCCTGACCCATCCTTTTACTGCTGTCCCTGGCCCATCCTGTTACTGCTGCCCCTGGCCCATCCTGTTACTGCTGTCCCTGACCCATCCTTTTACTGCTGTCCCTGACCCATCCTGTTACTGCTGTCCCTGCACCATCCTGTTATTGCTGTCCCTGCACCATCCTGTTACTGCTGTCCCTGCGCCATCCTGTTACTGCTGTCTCTGGCCCATCCTGTTACTGCTGTCCCTGCACCATCCTGTTACTGCTGTCCCTGGCCCATCTTTTACTGCTGTCCCTGACCATCCTGTTACCGCTGTCCCTGGCCCATCCTTTTACTGCTGTTCCTGACCCATCCTGTTACTGCTGTCCCTGCACCATCCTGTTACTGCTGTCCCTGACCATCCTGTTACCGCTGTCCCTGTCCCATCCTGTTACTGCTGTCCCTGACCATCCTGTTACTGCTGTCCCTGCACCATCCTGTTACTGCAGTCCCTGACCATCCTGTTACTGCTGTCCCTGTCCCATGCTGTTACTCCTGTCCCTACACCATCCTGTTACTGCTGTCCCTGACCCATGCTGTTACTACTGTCCCTGCAACATCCTGTTACTGCTGTCCCTGCACCATCCTGTTACCGCTGTCTCTGTCCCATCCTGTTTCTGCTGGCCCTGACCCATCCTGTTACTCCTCTCCCTGCACCATCCTGTTACTGCTGTCTCTGTCCCATCCTGTTACTGCTGTCCCTGCACCATCCTGTTATTGCTGGCCCTGACCCATCCTGTTACTCCTGTCCCTGACCCATCATGTTACTGCTGTCCCTGCACTCTCCTGTTACTGCTGTCCCTGGCCCATCCTGTTATTGCTGTCCCTGTACCATCCTGTTACTGCTGTCTCTGTCCCATCCTGTTTCTGCTGGCCCTGACCCATCCTGTAACTCCTGTCCCTGCACCATCCTGTTACTGCTGTCCCTGACCCATTCTTTTACTGCTGTCCCTGAACCATCCTGTTATTGCTGGCCCTGACCCATCCTGTTACTCCTGTCCCTGACCCATCCTATTACAGCTGTCCCTGACCCATCCTGTTACTGCTGTCCCTGCACCATCCTGTTACTGCTGTCCCTGACCCATCCTGTTACTGCTGCTCCTGACCCCTCCTGTTACTGCTGTCCCTGACCCATCCTGTTACTGCTGTCCCTGCGCCATCCTGTTACTGCTGTCCCTGCACCATCCTGTTACTGCTGTCCCTGACCCATCCTGTTACTGCTGTCCCTGACCCATTCTGTTACTGCTGTCCCTGACCCATCCTGTTACTGCTGTCCCTGACCCATCCTGTTACTGCTGTCCCTGACCCATCCTGTTACTGCTGTCCCTGACCCACCCTGTTACCACTGTCCCTGCACCATCCTGTTACTGCTGTCCCTGCACCATCCTGTTACTGCTGTCCCTGTCCATCATGTTAATGCTGTCCCTGAGCCACCCTGTTACCACTGTCCCTGCACCATCCTGTTACTGCTGTCCCTGCACCATCCTGTTACCGCTGTCCCTGTCCCATCCTGTTACTGCTGTCCCTGGCCCATCCTCTTACTGCTGTCCCTGACCCATCCTGTTACTGCTGTCCCTGACCATCCTGTTACGGCTGTCCCTGTCCCATCCTGTTACTGCTGCCCCTGCACCATCCTGTTACTGCTGTCCCTGTCCCATCCTGTTACTGCTGCCCCTGCACCATCCTGTTACTGCTGTCCCTGCACCATCCTGTTACTGCTGTCCCTGCACCATCCTGTTACTGCTGTCCCTGACCATCCTGTTACTGCTGTCCCTGACCATCCTGTTACCGCTGTCACTTTCCCATCGTGTTGCTGCTGTCCCTGGCCCATCCTTTTACTGCTGTCCCTGCACCATCCTGTTACTGATGTCCCTGACCCATCCTGTTACTGCTGTCCCTGGCCCACCCTTTTACTGCTGTCCCTGACCATCCTGTTACCGCTGTTGCTGTCCCATCCTGTTACTGCTGTCCCTGGCCCATCCTTTTACTGCTGTCCCTGGCCCATCCTTTTACTGCTGTCCCTGACCCATCCTGTTACCGCTGTTGCTGTCCCATCCTGTTACTGCTGTCCCTGGCCCATCCTTTTACTTCTGTCCCTGACCCATCCTGTTACTGCTGTCCCTGACCCATCCTGTTACTGCTGCTCCTGACCCCTCCTGTTACTGCTGTCCCTGCACCATCCTGTTACTGCTGTCCCTGACCCATCCTGTTACTGCTGTCCCTGCGCCATCCTGTTCCTGCTGTCCCTGCACCATCCTGTTACTGCTGTCCCTGACCCATCCTGTTACTGCTGTCCCTGACCCATTCTGTTACTGCTGTCCCTGACCCGTCCTGTTACTGCTGTCCCTGACCCATCCTGTTACTGCTGTCCCTGACCCACCCTGTTACCACTGTCCCTGCACCATCCTGTTACTGCTGTCCCTGCACCATCCTGTTACTGCTGTCGCTGTCCCATCCTGTTACTGCTGTCCCTGGCCCATCCTTTTACTGCTGTCCCTGACCCATCCTGTTCCTGCTGTATCTGACCCATCCTGTTACTGCTGTCCCTGTCCCATCCTGTTACTGTTGCCCCTGCACCGTCCTGTTACTGCTGCCCCTGCACCATCCTGTTACTGCTGTCCCTGACCCATCCTGTTACTGCTGTCCCTGCACCACCCTGTTACTGCTGTCCCTGCAACATCCTGTTACCGCTGTCGCTGTCCGATCCTGTTACTGCTGTCCCTGGACCGTGCTTTTACTGCTGTCCATGCACCATCTTGTTACTGCTGTCCCTGACCCATCCTGTTACTGCTGTCCCTGGCCCATCCTTTTACTGCTGTCCCTGACCCATCCTGTTACTGCTGTCCCTGACCCATCCTGTTACTGCTGTCCCTGTCCCATCCTGTTAATGCTGGCCCTGCACCGTCCGGTTAATGCTGCCCCTGAACCATCCTGTTACTGCTGTCCCTGGCCCATCCTGTTACTGCTGCCCCTGCACCATCGTGTTACTGCTGTCCCTGACCCATCCTGTTACTGCTGTATCTGACCCATCCTGTTACTGCTGTCCCTGCACCATCCTGTTACTGCTGTCCCTGACCCATCCTGTTACTGCTGTATCTGACCCATCCTGTTACTGCTGCCCCTGCACCATCCTGTTACTGTTGTCCCTGGCCCATCCTGTTATTGCTGGCCCTGACCCATCCTGTTACTCCTGTCCCTGACCCATCCTTTTACTGCTGTCCCTGCACCATCCTGTTACTGCTGTCCCTGCACCATCCTGTTACCGCTGTCCCTGTCCCATCCTGTTACTGCTGTCCCTGACCCATCCTGTTACTGCTGTCCCTGGCCCATCCTGTTACTGCTGTCCCTGCACCATCCTGTTACTGCTGTCCCTGCAACATCCTGTTACTGCTGTCCCTGACCCATCCTGTTACTGCTGCTCCTGACCCCTCCTGTTACTGCTGTCCCTACACAATCCTGTTACTGCTGTCCCTGACCCATCCTGTTACTGCTGTCCCTGCGCCATCCTGTTACTGCTGTCCCTGCACCATCCTGTTACTGCTGTCCCTGACCCATCCTGTTACTGCTGCTCCTGACCCATTCTGTGACTGCTGTCACTGACCCATCCTGTTACTGCTGACCCTGACCCATCATGTTACTGCTGTCCCTGACCCACCCTGTTACCACTGTCCCTGCACCATCCTGTTACTGCTGTCCCTGCACCACCCTGTTACTGCTGTCCCTGTCCCATCCTGTTACTGCTGTCCCTGACCCACCCTGTTACTGCTGTACCTGAACCACCCTGTTTCCACTGTCCCTGCACCATCCTGTTACTGCTGTCCCTGCACCATCCTGTTACTGCTGTCCCTGCACCATCCTGTTACTGCTGTCCCTGTCCCATCCTGTTACTGCTGTCCCTGGCCCATCCTGTTACTGCTGCCCCTGCACCATCCTGTTACTGCTGTCCCTGGCCCATCCTTTTACTGCTGCCCCTGCACCATCCTGTTAATGCTGTCTAGGGCCCATCCTGTTACTGCTGCCCCTGCACCATCCTGTTACTGCTGTCCCTGACCCATCCTGTTACTGCTGTCCCTGACCATCCTGTTACCGCTGTCGCTGTCCCATCCTGTTACTGCTGGCCCTGCACCGTCCTGTTACTGCTGTCCCTGACCCATCCTGTTACTGCTGTCCCTGACCCATCCTGTTACTGCTGTCCCTGGCCCACCCATTTACTGCTGTCCCTGACCCATCCTGTTACTGCTGTCCCTGACCCATCCTGTTACTGCTGTCCCTGCACCATCCTGTTACTGCTGTCCCTGCACCATCCTGTTACCGCTGTCGCTGTGCCATCCTGTTACTGCTGCTCCTGACCCATCCTGTTACTGCTGTCCCTGCACCATTCTGTTACTGCTGTCCCTGACCCATCCTGTTACTGCTGTCCCTGCGCCATCCTCTTACTGCTGTCCCTGCACCATCCTGTTACTGCTGTCCCGGACCCATCCTGTTACTGCTGTCCCTGACCCATCCTGTGACTGCTGTCCCTGCACCATCCTGTTACTGCTGTCCCTGCACCATCCTGTTACCGCTGTCGCTGTGCCATCCTGTTACTGCTGCTCCTGACCCATCCTGTTACTGCTGTCCCTGCACCATTCTGTTACTGCTGTCCCTGACCCATCCTGTTACTGCTGTCCCTGCGCCATCCTCTTACTGCTGTCCCTGCACCATCCTGTTACTGCTGTCCCGGACCCATCCTGTTACTGCTGTCCCTGACCCATTCTGTTACTGCTGTCACTGACCCATGCTGTTACTGCTGTCCCTGACCTATCCTGTTACTGCTGTCCCTGACCCATCCTGTTACTGCTGTCCCTGACCCACCCTGTTACCACTGTCCCTGTCCCATCCTGTTACTGCTGCCCCTGCACCATCCTGTTACTGCTGTCCCTGGCCCATCCTGTTACTGCTGCCCCTGCACCATCCTGTTACGGCTGTCCCTGTCCCATCCTGTTACTGCTGTCCCTGGCCCATCCTGTTACTGCTGTCCCTGACCCATCCTGTTACTGCTGTCCCTGACCATCCTGTTCCCGCTGTCGCGGTCCCATCCTGTTCCTGCTGTCCCTGGCCCATCCTTTTACTGCTGTCCCTGACCATCCTGTTACTGCTGTCCCTGTCCCATCCTGTTACTGCTGTCCCTGTCCCATCCTGTTACTGCTGTCCCTGTCCCATCCTGTTACTGCTGACCCTGACCATCCTGTTACGGCTGTCCCTGTCCCATCCTGTTACTGCTGTCCCTGGCCCATCCTCTTCCTGCTGTCCCTGCACCATCCTGTTACTGCTGTCCCTGACCATCCTGTTACCGCTGTTGCTGTCCCATCCTGTTACTGCTGTCCCTGGCCCATCCTTTTACTTCTGTCCCTGACCCATCCTGTTACTGCTGTCCCTGACCCATCCTGTTACTGCTGCTCCTGACCCCTCCTGTTACTGCTGTCCCTGCACCATCCTGTTACTGCTGTCCCTGACCCATCCTGTTACTGCTGTCCCTGCGCCATCCTGTTCCTGCTGTCCCTGCACCATCCTGTTACTGCTGTCCCTGACCCATCCTGTTACTGCTGTCCCTGACCCATTCTGTTACTGCTGTCCCTGACCCGTCCTGTTACTGCTGTCCCTGACCCATCCTGTTACTGCTGTCCCTGACCCACCCTGTTACCACTGTCCCTGCACCATCCTGTTACTGCTGTCCCTGGACCATCCTGTTACTGCTGTCGCTGTCCCATCCTGTTACTGCTGTCCCTGGCCCATCCTTTTACTGCTGTCCCTGACCCATCCTGTTCCTGCTGTATCTGACCCATCCTGTTACTGCTGTCCCTGTCCCATCCTGTTACTGTTGCCCCTGCACCGTCCTGTTACTGCTGCCCCTGCACCATCCTGTTACTGCTGTCCCTGACCCATCCTGTTACTGCTGTCCCTGCACCACCCTGTTACTGCTGTCCCTGCAACATCCTGTACTGCTGTCCCTGCACCATCCTGTTACTGCTGCCCCTGCACCATCCTGTTACTGCTGTCCCTGACCCATCCTGTTACTGATGTCCCTGGCCCATCCTGTTACTGCTGTCCCTGACCATCCTGTTACTGCTGTCCCTGGCCCATCCTGTTACTGCTGTCCCTGACCCATCCTGTTACTGCTGTCCTTGACCATCCTGTTCCCGCTGTCGCGGTCCCATCCTGTTCCTGCTGTCCCTGGCCCATCCTTTTACTGCTGTCCCTGACCATCCTGTTACTGCTGTCCCTGTCCCATCCTGTTACTGCTGTCCCTGGCCCATCCTGTTACGGCTGTCCCTGTCCCATCCTGTTACTGCTGACCCTGACCATCCTGTTACGGCTGTCCCTGTCCCATCCTGTTACTGCTGTCCCTGGCCCATCCTCTTCCTGCTGTCCCTGCACCATCCTGTTACTGCTGTCCCTGACCATCCTGTTACCGCTGTCGCTGTCCCATCCTGTTACTGCTGTCCCTGGCCCATCCTTTTACTGCTGTCCCTGACCATCCTGTTACGGCTGTCCCTGTCCCATCCTGTTACTGCTGTCCCTGTCCCATCCTGTTACTGCTGACCCTGACCATCCTGTTACGGCTGTCCCTGTCCCATCCTGTTACCGCTGTCCCTGTCCCATCCTGTTACTGCTGTCCCTGGCCCATCCGTTTACTGCTGTCCCTGCACCATCCTGTTACTGCTGTCCCTGCACCATCCTGTTACTGCTGTCCCTGACCCATGCTGTTACTACTGACCTTGCACCATCCTGTTTCTGCTGTCCCAGACCCATCCTGTTACTGCTGTCCCTGCTCCATCCTGTTACTCCTGTCCCTGCACCATCCTGTTATTGCTGTCCTTGCACCGTCTTGTTACTGCTGTCCCTGAACCATACTGTTATTGCTGGCCCTGACCCATCCTGTTACTGCTGTCCCTGACCCATCCTGTTACTGCTGTCCCTGACCCATCCTGTTACTGCTGTCCCTGACCCATCCTGTTACTGCTGTCCCTGACCCATCCTGTTACTGCTGTCCCTGACCCATCCTGTTACTGCTGCTCCTGACCCATCCTGTTACTGCTGTCCCTGACCCATCCTGTTACTGCTGTCCCTGACCCATTCTGTTACTGCTGTCCCTGACCCAAAATGTTACTGCTGTCCCTGACCCATCCTGTTACTGCTGCCCCTGCACCATCCTGTTACTGCTGTCCCTGACCCACCCTGTTACTGCTGTCCCTGACCCACCCTTTTAACACTGTCCCTGCACCATCCTGTTACTGCGGTCCCTGCACCATCCTGTTACTTCTGTCCCTGACCATCCTGTTACCGCTGTCCCTGTCCCATCCTGTTACTGCTGTCCCCGACCATCCTGTTACCGCTGTCGCTGTCCCATCCTGTTACTGCTGTCCCTGCACCATCCTGTTACTGCTGTCCCTGATCATCCTGTTACGGCTGTCCCTGTCCCAACCTGTTACTGCTGTCCCTGACCATCCTGTTACTGCTGTCCCTGCACCATCCTGTTACTGCTGACCCTGCACCATCCTGTTACTGCTGTCCCTGTCCCATCCTGTTACTGCTGTCCCCGACCATCCTGTTACTGCTGTCCCTGCACCATCCTGTTACTGCTGACCCTGCACCATCCTGTTACTGCTGTCCCTGGCCCATTCTGTTACTGCTGCCCCTGCACCATCCTGTAACTGCTGTCCCTGGCCCATCCTGTTACTGCTGTCCCTGACCCATCCTGTTACTGCTGTCCCTGCACCATCCTGTTACTGCTGTCCCTGGCCCATCCTGTTACTGCTGCCCCTGCACCATCCTGTTACTGCTGTCCCTGGCCCATCCTGTTACTGCTGCCCCTGCACCATCCTGTTACTGCTGTCCCTGGCCCATCCTGTTACTGCTGTCCCTGCACCATCCTGTTACTGCTGTCCCTGGCCCATCCTGTTACTACTGCCCCTGCACCATCCTGTTACTGCTGTCCCTGACCCATTCTGTTACTGCTGTCCCTGCACCATCCTGTTACCGCTGTCGCTGTCCCATCCTGTTACTGCTGTCCCTGCACCATCCTGTTACTGCTGTCCCTGGCCCATCCTTTTACTGCTGTCCCTGGCCCATCCTGTTACTGCTGCCCCTGCACCATCCTGTTACTGCTGTCCCTGACCCATTCTGTTACTGCTGTCCCTGCACCATCCTGTTACCGCTGTCGCTGTCCCATCCTGTTACTGCTGTCCCTGCACCATCCAGTTACTGCTGTCCCTGACCCATCCTGTTATTGCTGTCCCTGGCACACCCTTTTACTGCTGTACCTGACCATCCTGTTACCGCTGTCGCTGTCCCATCCTGTTACTGCTGTCCCTGACCCATCCTGTTACTGCTGCTCCTGACCCCTCCTGTTACTGCTGTCCCTGCACCATCCTGTTACTGCTGTCCCTGCACCATCCTGTTACTGCTGTCCCTGCGCCATCCTGTTACTGCTGTCCCTGCACCATCCTGTTACTGCTGTCCCTGACCCACTATGTTACTGCTGTCCCTGACCCATTCTGTTACTGCTGTCCCTGACCCATCCTGTTACTGCTGTCCCTGACCCATCCTGTTCCCACTGTCCCTGCACCATCCTGTTACTGCTGTCCCTGCACCATCCTGTTACTGCTGTCCCTGACCCATGCTGTTACTACTGACCTTGCACCATCCTGTTTCTGCTGTCCCAGACCCATCCTGTTACTGCTGTCCCTGCTCCATCCTGTTACTGCTGTCTCTGTCCCATCCTGTTTCTGCTGGCCCTGACCCATCCTGTTACTCCTGTCCCTGCACCATCCTGTTATTGCTGTCCTTGCACCGTCCTGTTACTGCTGTCCCTGAACCATACTGTTATTGCTGGCCCTGACCCATCCTGTTACTGCTGTCCCTGACCCATCCTGTTACTGCTGTCCCTGACCCATCCTGTTACTGCTGTCCCTGACCCATCCTGTTACTGCTGTCCCTGACCCATCCTGTTACTGCTGCTCCTGACCCATCCTGTTACTGCTGTCCCTGACCCATTCTGTTACTGCTGTCCCTGACCCATCCTGTTACTGCTGTCCCTGACCCATCCTGTTACTGCTGCCCCTGCACCATCCTGTTACTGCTGTCCCTGACCCACCCTGTTACTGCTGTCCCTGACCCACCCTTTTAACACTGTCCCTGCACCATCCTGTTACTGCGGTCCCTGCACCATCCTGTTACTGCTGTCCCTGACCATCCTGTTACCGCTGTCCCTGTCCCATCCTGTTACTGCTGTCCCCGACCATCCTGTTACCGCTGTCGCTGTCCCATCCTGTTACTGCTGTCCCTGCACCATCCTGTTACTGCTGTCCCTGATCATCCTGTTACGGCTGTCCCTGTCCCAACCTGTTACTGCTGACCCTGCACCATCCTGTTACTGCTGTCCCTGGCCCATTCTGTTACTGCTGCCCCTGCACCATCCTGTAACTGCTGTCCCTGGCCCATCCTGTTACTGCTGTCCCTGACCCATCCTGTTACTGCTGCCCCTGCACCATCCTGTAACTGCTGTCCCTGGCCCATCCTGTTACTGCTGTCCCTGACCCATCCTGTTACTGCTGTCCCTGCACCATCCTGTTACTGCTGTCCCTGGCCCATCCTGTTACTGCTGTCCCTGCACCATCCTGTTACTGCTGTCCCTGGCCCATCCTGTTACTGCTGCCCCTGCACCATCCTGTTACTGCTGTCCCTGACCCATTCTGTTACTGCTGTCCCTGCACCATCCTGTTACCGCTGTCGCTGTCCCATCCTGTTACTGCTGTCCCTGCACCATCCTGTTACTGCTGTCCCTGGCCCATCCTTTTACTGCTGTCCCTGGCCCATCCTGTTACTGCTATCCCTGACCCATTCTGTTACTGCTGTCCCTGCACCATTCTGTTACTGCTGTCCCTGCACCATCCTGTTACCGCTGTCGCTGTCCCATCCTGTTACTGCTGTCCCTGCACCATCCAGTTACTGCTGTCCCTGACCCATCCTGTTATTGCTGTCCCTGGCACACCCTTTTACTGCTGTACCTGACCATCCTGTTACCGCTGTCGCTGTCCCATCCTGTTACTGCTGTCCCTGACCCATCCTGTTACTGCTGCTCCTGACCCCTCCTGTTACTGCTGTCCCTGCACCATCCTGTTACTGCTGTCCCTGCACCATCCTGTTACTGCTGTCCCTGCGCCATCCTGTTACTGCTGTCCCTGCACCATCCTGTTACTGCTGTCCCTGACCCACTATGTTACTGCTGTCCCTGACCCATTCTGTTACTGCTGTCCCTGACCCATCCTGTTACTGCTGTCCCTGACCCATCCTGTTCCCACTGTCCCTGCACCATCCTGTTACTGCTGTCCCTGCACCATCCTGTTACTGCTGTCCCTGTCCCATCCTGTTAATGCTGTCCCTGACCCACCTTGTTACTGCTGTCCCTGACCCACCCTGTTACTACTGTCCCTGCACCATCCTGTTACTGCTGTCCCTGCACCATCCTGTTACTACTGTCCCTGCACCATCCTGTTACTGCTGTCCCTGCACTCTCCTGTTACCGCTGTCCCTGCACCATCCTGTTACTGCTGTCCCTGACCAACCTGTTACTGCTGTCCCTGTCCCATCCTGTTACTGCTGTCCCTGACCATCCTGTTACCGCTGTCCCTGTCCCATCCTGTTACTGCTGTCCCTGACCCATCCTGTTACTGCTGCCCCTGCACCATCCTGTTACTGCTGTCCCTGACCATCCTGTTACTGCTGTCCCTGACCATCCTGTTACTGCTGTCCCTGTCCCATCCTGTTACTGCTGTCCCTGGCCCACCCTGTTACTACTGTCCCTGCACCATCCTGTTACTGCTGTCCCTGCACCATCCTGTTACTACTGTCCCTGCACCATCCTGTTACTGCTGTCCCTGCACTCTCCTGTTACCGCTGTCCCTGCACCATCCTGTTACTGCTGTCCCTGACCAACCTGTTACTGCTGTCCCTGTCCCATCCTGTTACTGCTGTCCCTGACCATCCTGTTACCGCTGTCCCTGTCCCATCCTGTTACTGCTGTCCCTGACCATCCTGTTACTGCTGTCCCTGTCCCATCCTGTTACTGCTGTCCCTGGCCCATCCTGTTACTGCTGTCCCTGCACCATCCCTTTACTGCTGTCCCTGACCCATCCTGTTACTGCTGTATCTGAACCATCCTGTTACTGCTGTCCCTGTCCCATCCTGTTACTGCTGTCCCTGCACCATCCTTTTACTGCTGTCCCTGACCCATCCTGTTACTGCTGTCCCTGACCCATCCTGTTACTGCTGTCCCTGCACCATCCTGTTACTGCTGTCCCTGCACCATCCTGTTACTGCTGCCCCTGCACCGTCCTGTTACTGCTGCCCCTGCACAATCCTGTTCCTGCTGTCCCTGACCCATCCTGTTACTGCTGTCCCTGACCCATCCTGTTACTGCTGTCCCTGCACCATCCTGTTACTGCTGTCCCTGACCATCCTGTTACTGCTGTCCCTGACCATCCTGTTACCGCTGTCGCTGTCCCATCCTGTGACTGCTGTCCCTGGCCCATCCTTTTACTGCTGTCCCTGACCATCCTGTTACGTCTGTCCCTGTCCCATCCTGTTACTGCTGTCCCTGGCCCATCCGTTTACTGCTGTCCCTGCATCATCCTGTTACTGCTGTCCCTGCACCATCCTGTTACTGCTGTCCCTGACCCATGCTGTTACTACTGACCTTGCAACATCCTGTTACTGCTGTCCCAGACCATCCTGTTACGTCTGTCCCTGTCCCATCCTGTTACTGCTGTCCCTGGCCCATCCGTTTACTGCTGTCCCTGCATCATCCTGTTACTGCTGTCCCTGCACCATCCTGTTACTGCTGTCCCTGACCCATGCTGTTACTACTGACCTTGCAACATCCTGTTACTGCTGTCCCTGCTCCATCCTGTTACTGCTGTCTCTGTCCCATCCTGTTTCTGCTGGCCCTGACCCATCCTGTTACTCCTGTCCCTGCACCATCCTGTTACTGCTGTCCTTGCACCATCCTGTTACTGCTGTCCCTGAACCATACTGTTATTGCTGGCCCTGACCCATCCTGTTACTGCTGTCCCTGCAGCATCCTGTTACTGCTGTCCCTGCACCATCCTGTTACTGCTGTCCCTGACCCATCCTGTTTCTGCTGTCCCTGACCAATTCTGTTCCTGCTGTCCCTGCACCATCCTGTTACTGCTTTCCCTGGCCCATCCTTTTTCTGCTGTCCCTGACCATCCTGTTACTGCTGTCCCTGGCCCATCCTGTTACTGCTGTCCCTGACCATCCTGTTACTGCTGTCCCTGCACCATTCTGTTACTGCTGTCCCTGGCCAATTCTGTTACTGCTGTCCCTGCACCATCCTGTTACTGCTTTCCCTGGCCCATCCTTTTACTGCTGTCCCTGACCATCCTGTTACTGCTGTCCCTGGCCCATCCTGTTACTGCTGTCCCTGGCCCATCCTTTTACTGCTGTCCCTGACCCATCTTGTTACTGCTGTCCCTGACCCATCCTGTTACTGCTGTCCCTGCACCATCCTGTTACTGCTGTCCCTGACCCATCCTGTTACTGCTGTCCCTGACCCATCCTGTTACTGCTGTCCCTGACCATCCTGTTACTGCTTTCCCTGGCCCATCCTTTTACTGCTGTCCCTGACCATCCTGTTACTGCTGTCCCTGACCATCCTGTTACCGCTGTCGCTGTCCCATCCTGTTACTGCTGTCCCTGGCCCATCCTTTTACTGCTGTCCCTAACCTATCCTGTTACTGCTGTCCCTGACCATCCTGTTACTGCTGTCCCTGCTCCATCCTGTTACTGCTGTCCCTGACCCATCCTGTTACTGCTGTCCCTGCACCATCCTGTTACTGCTGTCCCTGACCATCCTGTTACTGCTGTCCCTGACCCATCCTGTTACTGCTGTCCCTGCACCATCCTGTTACTGCTTTCCCTGACCATCCTGTTACTGCTGTCCCTGACCATCCTGTTACCGCTGTCGCTGTCCCATCCTGTTACTGCTGTCCCTGGCCCATCCTTTTACTTCTGGCCCTGCACCATCTTGTTACTGCTGTCCCTGACCCATCCTGTTACTGCTGTCCCTGGCCCATCCTTTTACTGCTGTCCCTGACCCATCCTGTTACTGCTGTCCCTGTCCCATCCTGTTACTGCTGCCCCTGCACCGTCCTGTTACTGTTGCCCCTGCACCGTCCTGTTACTGCTGCCCCTGAACCATCCTGTTACTGTTGTCCCTGCACCATCCTGTTACTGCTGTCCCTGGCCCATCCTGTTACTGCTGTCCCTGCGCCCTCCTGTTACTGCTGTCCCTGGCCCATCCTGTTAAAGCTGTCCCTGCACTATCCTGTTACTGCTGTCCCTGACCCATCATTTTACTCATGTCCCTGTGCCATCCTATTGGAGAGTGTTGATGCACTGGCTCGATGGTCATAGTGGAGTGTGGGATATGTCAGGCAGAAAGTTGCAGAGTCTGATTCTGCTGCTGCTCACGGCCCACAGTTTGTTCTGGATGCCTTGTCTTCAGTGGGTAGCTCTATCCTCACTCTATCCCATTCAGCATTATGGCAGCACCACCCAGCGTGCTGTTAGTGAATCTACAAACCAGGGCGAGTGTATTGTAAGCAGGGAAGCAGCATCTAATTGACAAAGCTGAGCAATTCCACAACCAATGGATCAGATCGAAGCTCTGCTGTCCTGTTACATCCAATCCTGAATGGGGCAGGAAAATCCAACAACTCACTGCAGGAGGAGACTCCACAATTATCGTGATCCTTAATAACGGCAGGCCCCAGCACAGCAGATGCTGTAACTAATGCCCTGGGCAACACTGGATAGACAATCAATTTCATTCCTTATATCACACTTTGACATGTGTAGCCCTTTCCCATCGCCGTGTTCAGTGAAACAGTTAAGTTTGCATTGATTTGACTGTTCCAGGCAAGGTATGTATTTGTTGCCCAAACATAATTGTCCTTAATTGAGTGTCTATTCCAGAGGACAGTTAGGAGTCAGCAGCGTCTGTGGATCTGCAGTCACATCTGGGCCAAACCAGGAGAGAATGGCTGATTTCCCTCCTCAAAGACCACTAATGATTGAAGATGAATTTTTCCCATAATCGGTCTTCATAGCCATGGTCACTATTCTGACAACAGACTTCAGTTCCTAGATTTAATTCATTCGCTTTAATGCCATCAGATAAATGCTGTCAGTTATGATCCTATGTCCCAGAGTATTAGTCTGGGCCTGTGGATAATTAATCCAATAATATTGGGCCACTCTCTCCATTGCGAGATGTGAGTAAAAACAAAACTTTTCGCATTTCTTGGAAATGGTTTCATTGTCAGGAAAAACTGCGAATGAACAAAAGTGAAAGTAAAATGTTTTGCAACCCCACAGCTGAATCTCTGAGATAGCAGCAGCATTCTGTGTATTTGTTCAGATTGTGACAATCTGGTAAGGAAACATCAGTGCCTACAGTAAATAATCCTTGTCTACATCTGATCGCAGCTTTACTCCACATCCCAATATCTGTTGACACATGATCTTTCGTCACTGAAACAATCGGACACTGGCTTTAACCCCCAACAAGGCCAAGGGTCTTCAGCAGTGATTCTGCTTTCTAACAAGTGCCGTTGTTACAGAAGCCGAGATCTCAGTGAAAACCCTGCTCCCTCCAGTCCCGATAGTGATCTCCCCCACAGCTGGATCACAGACAGTTCATGTACAAGTCAGTGAAATAGATTCATGTGGGAGGGAACCTGTGAGTGTGAGTTTAGCTGTTTGTGTATATGAGTGTGAGGGCTGTCTCCTACATTACTGTGAGACAGTGAGAGGGTGGCTGAATGTGATCAATGTTATGTCAGTGTAATAGCAGCTGCATGTGTGTGAGGTTCCATTTGGTGTGAGTGGAAAATGAGTGTCTGACTGTGAAGCATCTACCCCTGAACTGTGCTTTTATACAAATGTGTGTGAGACAACCCGATGGAATATCCAGCAAACAATATATTGGTCTGGCTTATCCCTTATCGCTCCATCTGGAGAACTGGGAATGACTAGCTCAATTCCAAATATGACCTATTTTTCTGGGTTCTTTCTCTCTTTGAGTTACACTGGTTAGACTGTAACAGCAACATCCGTCTTGAGGTTGCTGATGTGTTGTGACACACAGATAATGTTGGATCAGTCCCCTACCCTTCCCTGACCAACGGGACTAGGAGACTCAGTAACTCCACTGCTGCCTCACTCACTGCAGTGATTCCCCCACAAGTGAGAAAGCAGGCACTTCTTTTACAGTTCAGTGAAATAATCTAATGTCAAGGGATCCTGTTGAAAGTGAGTTAATCTGTTTGTATGTGTAAGTGTGAGAGAGCCTGGTGTGTTCTTGTGATACAGTAAGAATGTGTGTGAGTGTGACAATGGCTGTGTTAGTGTGACAGTAGTTCCATGAGTATGTCTCATTTGTGGTGTGGGTGAATGAATCACACTTATGTCAGACAATGTTAGAATATTTCAAATCCCATAAAGATCAAAGTTACTGCATTTAAATGCAGTCAGTTACAGGAGGATGGTGAGATCAGTTATGGGGAAGGAGTTCAGTGAGAGTGATGGGGTGTGGTCAGTGTTATTGATAGGGTTTCTATGTGAGTGTTTGGTGACAGTCAGTTTTGTATCTAGTCAGCAGTTGGAGCTGGTTTAACTCGCTCTGTCCTTTCCTGGCTCACTGTCAAGGTAAGTCAGTCTGAACCCTCTAGAGTCCCCACATCTCCCGGAGAGTTAGAGACCTTTACCGAAAGTTCCAGATGGTGGGTAATGACCCCCTGTCATTCAGTCTCCTGGGCAGTTACCACACAGTCAGTGCATTCCCACGTTCAGGAAGTTCCAGTGGGTATCTTCCCATTTCTCCCTTGAATGTTGTCCTGATCAGTCGCTGTGGGCGAGTGTCTAATGGCAGGGATTATGGAGGCACCAGATCTTCCAGGCAGTGGCACCACTTCCTGGAAAGCTTTTACTGACCCAAATATCCTATCTATTTCTTCTGGGTTTTTCCAAACAGGAATTCCGGGCTGGGTCCAGACTAGGAGAGAAGGAGGTGCAGGAAGAGGCCATTCAGCCCCTGAAGCCATTCTGTTATTGGATACGAACATGGCTGATCTGACTGAGGCCTCAGCTTCACTTTGAGATCAGCTACATGATCAGATTGAAGTTACCGGGTAAATCAGCCCATTGGAAATTCCCGGGAAATTCCCCATTGTGGGTGTTACGTCAGGATTTCTGTTTATTTGAGTTATTTTGATTTTATTGTCACAGAATACAATAAAATACAGTGTAAAACTTTCATTTGTCACTGGGATAATGTGCCATTTTGAATAATTTACAAATCAAGGACAAAAGGAAAGACATAGCTTGAAGAGAGTTAATCGGTCAGTCCTGAGCCAGCCCATTACCATCAATGATGGTACCATCAACACTGCTGTCCCTGTGCCACCAGTTCACCATCACCTAAACTGACCCAACCAATATCATAGCCAGCCAATCTGCAATATGTGCCATTATGTTACCCCTGACATCATAAGATTTTATATTCTACTCTAATCTTTGATGTGACGCTTTATTAACTGCGTCTGGAAATTTAAATACAATACATCTACTTGTTTCTGTTCTTCTCCAGCACAAGTTATATCACCAGGTAACTCCAATAAAGTTGTTAAACATGATTTCCTTTTGACACAGCTATACTTGCTCTGCCTGATTACTTCGAATGTATCCAAAGTACCCACCTTTAATCATAACTTTGAACATTGTCCCTATGACGGATGTTAAGTTCACTGTAATTTGTTCAGTTTTCTAAATTCTGGCTCCCTCCTTTATTGTGTAAAGGAGTTCTGTTTGTCATTTTATAATTGAAAGGAACCTATCCTGAATCTAATGAGATCATGTGTATGCGTAGGGTATGTCTGCAGTGGGTGGCTATCTTAATATGCTTCGGATAGAAGCGAGGAAAATTAGAGTACCATTGCGAGGGTATCCATGGGTTTGTGGTAGATTGAGGTGCTGCGGTGTCTATCCTTGATCAAGATACATGTGTCCAAAAAGAGACAGATGCTAACGAATAGTCCATGGTGAGTTTGATGGTGATATGATACTCGGTGATATCACTGTGTAGTTGTTTCAGTGATTCCTTGCCATGGGTCCAGAGGAAGAAAACGTTGTCAATGTAACTGGTGTATAGTGTTGGTTGGAGGTCCTGCATAGAGAAGAAGACTTGTTTGAACCTCTGCATGAAAATGTTGGATATTGGGGTCCCCATGCCTGTTCTGTGGGTCTGGGTGAAGAACACATTTATCAAAACTTTGATTAGATTACTTACAGTGTGGAAACAGGCCCTTCAGCCCTAGCCTACACTGACCCTCCAAAGAGCAACCCACCCAGATCCATTCCCCTACATCTAATACTACTGGAAATTTCACATAGCCAATTCACCTGGCCTGGACATTTTTTGGACTGTGGGAGGAAACCGGAGCACCCAGAGGAAACCCACATAGATACAGGGAGAATGTGCAAACTCCACACAGACAGCTACCTGAGGCAGGAACTGAACCCAGGTCTCTGGTGCTGTGAGAGCAGTGCTATCCACTGTGCCACTGTGTCACTCAGTCTTTCAGAGTTTCATATGGACCCTCATGTCACGTACTTCTCGTGAAGGCAACTTCTACTGCCTTCCGAACATACACAAAGCCAATACACCAGGATGCCCCATCGTATCAGGCAATGGGACCCTGTGTGAGAACTTCTCTGGCTATGTCAAAGGCATCTTGAAACCCATTGTACAGGGGACCTCCAACTTCTGTCATGAAACTCCAGATTCCTTACAGAAACTCAGCACCCACGGATCAGTCGAACTGGGTTCATTCCTTGTCACAATCTTTAGCACCTACACCAGCATCCACCACAATAACAACATCAGGGCAACAGCCTCAGTGCTCAACGCCAACAACTGCCAATCTCCTAGCACCGTCTTACAACTCATCTGCTTCATCCTTGACCACATTTTCATCTTCAACAACCAGTTCTTCATCCAGACACATGGAACAGCCATGGGGACCAAGTTTGCACCCAATATGCCAAACATTTCATGCACAGGTTCAAACAAGAATTCTTCTCTATGCAGGACGTTCAACCAACACTATACACCAGATACATTTTCTTCCTCTGGACCCATGACAAGGAATCACTGAAACAACTACACAGTGTTCCCAATGAGTTTCATATCACCATCAAACTCACCATGGATTACTCGTTAGCAACTGTCTCTTTTTGGATACATGCATCTTGATCAAGGATAGGCACCGCAGCACATTACTCTACTGCAAACTCTGACTATAACCTAGTGTTGTGTGGTTTTTAACTTTGCATGAATCCCCGTATGTTAATGTGCAGGAACAACAAGTAACCAGGAAAACTATTAGAATGTTGCAGTTGATTGTGAGGAGTTGGGAGGCTGTGCTTCAGTTATACAGGGCAATGGTAAGACTGTATCTCGAGTACTGTGTACAATGCTGATCACTGTACTTGCCATTCATGTTAATGTTGGAAGCAGCTTAGAGAAGGTTTACCAGACCAATACCTGGAATGAGTGGATTGCCTTATGGGAAAGGCTAGACAGGCTAATCCTAACCCTTGGAAGTCTAGAAGAGTCAGAAATAATGTAATGAAAATGCAAATACAGCAGGAATTTGACTGGAGGGACGTTGAAAGGATGTTTTCTCTTGTGGGAGAATCGAGAACTGGGTGTCATTGTTTAAAACAAAGCACTTATTTCCTTCAGAGGGGCGTGAGTGTTTGTAACTCCCTTCCTCAAACAGCAGTGGATGCAGAACCTTGAAATATTTTGCATGCAAAGCGAGATAGGTGCCTGATGATGATGGGGATGAAAGATTATTGGGGATATGCAGGAATGTCGAGCGGAGGTTAAAATCAGACCAACCCTGATCTTATTGAATGGTGGAGCAAGTGCAAAGGGCTGAGTGGCCTCGTATTCCATTCACTAATCATTCCTGGTTTCTGAATTACATTGGAATTCTGCCAGCTGCAATGCTGAAATTCTGATCTGTGTCCCTGAGCATTAACCAGGGCCTGTGGGTGACCATTCAGTCAGGGTCTGGGTATTTCTGCCTCCTCCTCCTCTGACTGTTGGTTTTCTGTTTGTCCACCAGCATTTACAACTGGATGTGATGGGAGTTTAGATTTGATCTGTTGGTTATGGGATCACTTAGCTCTGTCTCAAGCTGTTTAGCATGTCAGTTCTCCTGTATCATTGCCTCCCCAGGTTGACACCTCCCATCTGTGTATTCCTGGTGTTGCTCATGGCAAGCCCTCCTACATTGCTCAGTACACCAGGGTTATTACTCTGGTTCAGGGGGGCCATGAGCTCACAGATTGTGGTTGTGTATGGTTCAGCTGCTGCTATTGGCTCACACCTCCTCAGGGAGCCCAGGTTTAAGTTGTCAGATTTGCCAGAAGACTATTCCATTCCATGTTGCTGTGCCATATTACATGATGGAGGGTATCGTCAATATGAAGGTGGATACAACACAGACAATCAATTGATCCTGCACAGACTGTCAATGGATACAACATATTTCATATTCTCCCAGCAGCAACAGTTTGCACCATGTGTGGTGTTGATACCATGATGACTTGGTTGTGAATCTGTCCTTTATCTTTCATGCTGCAGTCTCTGTCTTGGTATGACATTAATCTTGCTCTGTTCAAGGAGCTGCTTCTTTTCATTTCATTTTAAACAACTTAGCATCCTGTCCTTTGCTATTACAGTCTTGGGTCTGAACGTGATTGGCAATCTGACTCAGGGACAGGACATGGGCCATATGGCATGTTGCTCCTGATTTGATTGACTGATCAATTGATTGTCTCTGTACCAAGGCAGAGTGAAAAGCTTCGTTTAGGAGCAACACAAGGAGAAAGTGAGGATTGCAGATGTTGGAGATTAGAGTCGAGAGTGTAGTGCTGGAAAAGTACAGCAGGTCAGGCAGCATCTGAGGAGCAGGAGAATTGACATTTCGGGCATAAGTCCTTCATCAGGAATGAGCATTACCAGCAGATCACAGTAAGCAAGGATGAATAGATGAAAAAAGACTGAGATCGAGGTGTACAGGTTACATTACACAGGACGTGCCCGAAGTGAGAGTGACGTGAGCAAGGTCAGGATTATTGGAGGCGAAGGCATCCATTCATCGGTCTGATAACGGCTGGGAAGAAGCTGTTCTTGAACCTGCTGGTGCATGGTTCAGGCTTCTGCATGTTCTGCCAAATGGAAGAGGTTGTAGGAGAGCATTGCCAGGGTGGAAGGGGGGAGTGGTCTTTGATGATGTAGGCGAAAGTGAGTACTGCAGATGCTGGAGATTAGAGTCAAGATCAGCATGGTGTTGGAAAAACACCGCAGGTCAGGCAGCATCCGAGGAGCAGGAAAATCGACATTTCGGGCAAAATCCCCTCACTAGGAATGAAAGGCTTTTGCCCGGAACATTGATTTTCCTGCTCCTCGGATGCTGCCTGACCTGCTGACCAGCATTACTCTAATCTTGACCTTTTGATGATGGTTGACAGCCTTTCCACGACAGTGAGCTGTGTAAATGTTGTCCATGGATGGAAGGTTGGCTTCCATGATGGTCTGGAGTGGGTATACCACCCTCAGTAGTTTCCTGCAGTCCTGGGTAGTGCAGTCCCACATCAGGCTGTTATGCACCTGTACAGTATGTTCTCAATGGTTTGTGAAAGTCTAAGCTCTGGTTTGAGTTTTTATGACTCTGTGTGACAGATATCAAGCTGTGATCTTCAATTACCGGTGAGACTGGATTGGATCGTGTGGAACAATGAGTCACAGACATACAGAGGGGAAACGACAGGCAGCTCGGGACTGTGCTTTCCGATTGGGTGATGACCGATCTGACTGTCTGATCTCAGGTAACAATCCAACTAACAGTAGATCAATAAACACTATTAGATCATATGATCCACACCATATGATACTTTATTAATCTCTGTAAAATCAATGTGATCCGCTCCAAGTGTTTTTGTCATTGATGAATGTTGGGACAGGTAAAGCATAAATATAACACATGGAAACTATCTTAGCTGATCTGCATTTTTCTCCTTTCTCATTCACCATGTTCATGTCCATATTAATATATTCTGACTTGTTCTTTCTGCAGGGATTGAGAGTGGAGCTAACATTGATAATGGTCAGGACAGGACAGGATTGAGAGAAGGAAAGGCAGTTCCCTCCAACACAGAGAATGATTGTGGAGAAGGAGGTTTGAGTGAACCAAGTGAGGAGGGTTTAATACAAACAGAGAATCAGCCAAAGAGACTGGCTGTGAAACTTCTCAGAGAATGTACATTAACAGCCAGGGGGAACCCTCCCATTTACACACTGCCCTTACAGAAGAAGGTATTTGATGAGGCTGGACACCATATAAAATGCTCCTTTGGAAAACCCACTGGAAAACACAGTGTGAGGACAATCATGGTTCTTGGAGCAACAGGAGCAGGAAAAACAACCCTCATCAATGGGATGGTCAACTACATCCTGGGTGTGGGATGGGAGGACAACTTCAGATACAAATTAATCAATGAAGGGACAGGAAGATCCCAGGCTGAAAGTCAGACATCATCAATCACTGCCTATGAACTGCACTATCGAGCAGGATTCCAGATTGATTACTCTCTCACTATCATCGACACTCCAGGATTCGGAGACACCAGGGGGATAACCCGAGATAAATTGCTCACTGATCAGATCCGAGAGTTCTTCACTTCCCCAGGTGGTGTCGATCAGATCGATGCCGTGTGTTTTGTTGCTCAGGCCTCTTTGGCTCGTCTGACCCCGACACAGAAATATGTCTTTGATTCAATTCTTTCCATTTTTGGTAAAGATATTGCAGAGAACATCCGAATCCTGGTGACATTCGCTGATGGGCAGGTTCCCCCTGTTCTGGAGGCCATCAATGTTGCTGAGGTACCGTGTCCCAAAGATAAAAAAGGTTTCCCAGTTCACTTCAAGTTCAACAATTCAGCCATATTTGCTCAAAGACCAACTCCTGGTAACTCTGTCAACAAGAGGGGCCCTGATGATAGCAGTGAGGAGGAGGAAGATAGCGATACTTTTGATGCAATGTTCTGGAAGATGGGATCAAACAGTATGAGGAAATTCTTTTCAGCTCTGAGCAAAATGGAAACAAAGAGTTTACGTTTGACAAAGGAAGTCCTGAGGGAGCGTCAGCAGCTGGAGGCTGCGATAGAGGGATTACAGCCACAAATCCAAATGGGTTTGACCAAACTGGAGGAGATCAGGAAGACACAACAAGCTTTGAACCAACATCAGCTCGATCTGGAAGCCAATAAAGATTTTGAGTATGAGGTAGAAAGCACAGTTCCAGTGAAGATCGATATCAGTGGGAGCGGTAATTACATAACCAACTGTCAGAAATGCTTCATCACCTGTCACTATCCCTGTGCCATTCCTAATGATGATGGTAAAATAGGATGTGCAGCAATGAACAAGCATGGATACTGCACAGTCTGTCCAGGTAAATGTATCTGGTCTGTTCATTTCAACCAAAAGTACAGATTTAAATATGAAACCAAAAAGGAGAAAAAAACATATGCAGAGCTGAAGGAAAAGTATGAGAAAGCATCTGGTGAAAAGATGACACAACAGAAAATCATGAAGAAACTTCAGCAGGAGTTAGAGGATGTGCAGGATGTAGTGTTGGAGTTGATTGAAACATCGTCTCAGTGCATTTTAAGACTTGAGGAAATAGCTCTGAGACCAAACCCATTGTCAACCCCAGAATATATTGATCTGCTGATTCAATCTGAGAAAGAGGAGGCAAAGCCTGGGTTCAGGGAGAGGATCCAGTCACTGAATACAGTCAAACAACAGGCTGAGATCATGGCAAAAATAGCCAGGAACGAGGAGCTGTTACCAACCGAATACAAAGGCAAAGCCGCAAAGAAAGGACTTTGGGAAAGATTGAATGGGAAGATTTCTGGCATGTTCAATTGGTTCCCATCTTTAAAATAATTCACATCTCGGGCTGGAATAAATGATGTCAGTAATGAAATGTCTAATTAGTAAATGATGTCATTCAGTTGTTTCAGTTGTTCCCTCTGTGAACAAAAGAATTCCTCTCCAATAAAATATTCCTGATTCCTCTTCACTGACTTATCCAACTCCATCCAGCTGTAACCAAACCAGAAGCAGTTATTGATTCACTTCATATTGTGTTCTGTGCTTTCTCCTGTTTGGAGAGTGAGATGTTCTTTGGCAGATCTCTGGTGATATTGTAACCGGCAATCGTGGTTTGAATATGCTTCAGTTATTGACATTGAAAAATGAGAAATAACATTAGGAGAAGAATATAAAGCCTATCAAACCAACAATGCCATTCAATGTGATCAGCTTTAATTAAACTTTCCTGTTCACTCCCCAGATCATGCAATTCTCAGAGGAACTCAGATATCTGTATGTCAATCTTAAATGTATTCAGTGATGTCTCATCCACAGACCTCGGTGGTCAGGAATTTCAAAGATGTCGAATGCTTTCAGTGAACAAATTAACAATCATTGCTGTCCTAAACGATTGTTCTCTGTTCCGGAAACTCTCTCCCCATGTTCTAGATTTCCCATCCAGTTGAAACAACCTCTCAATGTCTATTGTAAGTCCATTCAAAATCTTGAATTCCCCTGTGGGTTTTGACTGCTTGGAGTCTGAAACCTGTGGCTGGAATGTGGTTACCTGTTGACAGCTGTAGTTGTAGGTTTGCGTTGGGTTCATCTTGGTGGGTGGGTGGTCTAGTGGCCCTACCATGCACCATCCTTCCCCCCTCGTTCCCCCCCCCCCCCCCCCCCCCCCCCGCCCGCCAGTTAATGAACAGTATTTGGTGAAAACATTGAGTATGGCAGGGGCATTGAACGTATTTTGGGTGGGACATTTCAATGTACACTACCAAGACTGACTGGGCAGCAGCACTACTGATCAAGCTGGTCTCATCCAAAAGGATGCAACTGGTAGACTGGGACTACAGCAGGGCATGAGGATAAAGCATATTCATCCCATCTTTTGATCAAGGATTGATTTGAAGTGAGCAGTGTTGGATCCAGAGGCAGAGAATGTGCTCTGCTTCACATTTACATCACTGCATTAAGAGGATTTTTATTTGTCAGATGCAGACAGCTACCTGCAATCTATCTCCCCACAATCCATCTACTTCCAGCTACTTACTGCAGATTTTGATTCGATTCTTTCCAATTTCAGCAAAGATGTTAGAGTGAGCATCTCTTTGGGAAGTACAGAAGTAATGCTGTGGTCATGTACCTCCAGGCTTTCCATTGTCATGTGACCTCTACCATGAGGCTCTTATCGTAGGATCCACCTTACAGTCAATTGAATAAAGACACAGTCGAGGCCAAACTGCTTCCTGTGGGCTCATAACAACATCCCAACCCCAGTGACAGTCACAGATGACCAGTACCCTCAATGAGGACCTAATCCATGATGCTGAATGTCTGAAAGATTAAAAACAAGATATTCCATTTCACCTCAGTTTCAACAATTTAGTTAAATTCAGTCAAAGATCAGCTCCTGGAATCTCTGCTCACAACAGGAGTCCCAGTGTGACCAATTCCAGTCATTACCATTTCCAAACTAAGGAAGACTGTCAGTGGATATTTGGAAATGAATGGTATCGCTGAGGTACCTCATTGTGTCTCCAACTTGGAGATTTGGCTTTTGTTGCTCTCAGTGATGAGATGCTGGGATGTTGCCCAGGTATTATTGTGCATGGAGATACATTCCCACTTTTTAAAGGCACCGAAAGGAAAAAGTGGGAATGCGACATTGCAATAAATGTTCAGCCATGATAATATTGAATAGTACAGCAGGCTGGAAGGGCAGAATGGACACGTCCTGCTCCAAGTTTCCATGTTGTTCAGAATTGTGCTCACTATTGCTCATGCTATGTTCTTTCTGGTGATCCTGTTCATCTTCACTCCCTGGATAGTGACATTTCTGGGATTGTTGATGGTCTTTTCCATGTTCCCAGCTCTGGTGGAGGTTGAATATGGACTCAGTCTTTTCTTATTTGCTCACTAATTTCACTCAACATTTTGCATGACCTTGCTACCTCAGCATTAGTGACAGTTTTGCTTAACTCCAGGCATTTGTGACTGGTCCCTGTATAAGTATAGTTTGTCCAGAAACAGCGCAGCTCAGTTTGAGCATATTTGTTTAAATGTAGACCTCCTCTTTCTTCTACTCCAGTGAATTGTTGTCCATCTTCCTCCTGGTCACCTGGAGAATGTAGTTAGATTAAAGAGTGATCTTACACCTTCTTCCATTCAACAACTCCACAGTTGGCTTATTTTCAATCACAGGATGACCTCTAGCTAGGTCTACATTTATTGCCCATCCCTAATTGCCCAGAGAGCAGTTAGGAGTCAACCATATTGGTGTGAGTCCAGGGTCAAATGGAGGCCAGACCAGGCAAGGATTCCTTCTGTAAAGATATTAGCGAACCAGATGTTTTTCTGCCAATTGACAATCGATTCACGGTCATCATTAGATTCTTAATTCCAAATATTTATTGAATTCAAATCCCACCAACTGCCAAGATGGGATTTGAACCTGGGTCCCACAGCATTGCCTGGGTTGTGAGATTAACAGTCTAGTGATAATACCAGTGGGCCATCACCTCCCCTTGGCTGTATGTAAGTTTTGAGGGGTGTGGATCAAAGTGAGTATAAGGTCAAGTTTGGGTCTCCCTTTGTCTCAGCATTTCACAGGGGATTCTGTTGATCATCTGGTTACATCTTGATGTGAAGGTAATGATGTTGAACCCATACTATTCAGTGAAATCCTTCAACTTTGTGATTGGGAATTGGATATCATTCTCTGATATTAATCTTTCAGCGATCCCTTGCTCAGCAAGCCCCTAAAATTGTTTTACTGAGATCATTGCTGTGAGTCTTATACCTATTCCATCAAAGGGTTAAACTTGAAGTAGCCATCCTGAATAATGAACTATGATTCTTGATTGTGTGTGAACAAATCAGCTCCCACAGCGTGCCCTGATCTGGATGGTACGTCAGCAGCTATCATCCTCTCTTTCTATTGGCTGTTTTTCTCGTCCTGGTATACATTGCATGGAGACACTATATTTTCAATGTCTTTGTAGATGCCTGTCCAGTACACAACTTTATGACTCTGAGCTTCCACTTCTCCATTCCAAGTGATCTTCATGTATTGTGTTGGGCTCAATTATTCTGGATACAGTCAGTGGGAACCCCGTTTTTCACTGAGCTGTCATTTTTTTAAGAATTAAAATCCCTAGAGTGTGGAAGCAGGCCCTTCAGCCCACAAGTCGGCACCGACCCTCCGGAGAGTAACCCACCCAGACCCATTCCCCTACATTTACCCCTGATTAATGTACCTACCCTCTAGATCCCTGAACATTATGGACAATTTAGCATGGCCAATTCACCTAACATGCACATCTTTGGATTATGGGAGGAAACTGGAGCACCCAGAGGAAACCCACGCAGACACCGGGAGAATGTGCAAGCTCCATGCAGTTGCCTGAGGCTGGAATCGAACGTGGGACCGTGGCGCTGTGAGGCAGCAGTGCTAACCACTGAGTCACCGTGCTGCAGCTGTACTGCTGGCTGTGATTGCTGGACCTGACCAGGTGATCTCTGGATCTCTTGCTCACGAACCATCTGTAACTCCTTGACTTTGTCGATCTCATCTCTAATCTGATTCTAATCTGATTCAGGTTCAGGGCAGCGTCACCTTCACAAAGTGATGAGTCTTTCCACATTGATTTTCTATTCCATGTTTCACCTGTAGCAACAACTGAGAACCAGGTATGTGCCAGCTCCATTTCTATTCCTGGCCTTGTCTTTCAGATTGGAATTGTAACTCTGAGACCTCAAGAATAACATCAGGCATCTTGCAGCTGCTTTTTTGTGGGTTTGCTTCATTCATCACTCTCCACGATGACCTTCCTTACAGGGACATCAACATGGAAATTCTTATGCCCATGAAAGTGTTCCTTTCTTTTGGAGTATCTGAGGATGGAGCTTTGGATGTCAATGCTGTTGTCTTTCCCCCTTGTATCTCTCCCTATCTCCTTGGTATAAGCATCTATTTGGAGAGGGACAGTTTTCTTTCTGTTGTTGTATAATAGACAGAACTACTTGCATATTACCTTCTGAAATTTCTTTGCACTTCTGTCAGGCAGCTCTGACATTTAGCATACAACACCTCCCACAGGTTTGCTGTGTGTTCTGACACATTTAATATGAAGGTGCTTGTGTATTGAATCAAGTCAAGGAAGCATCTCGGCTCTCTCACTGTTGCTAGTGCCTTTCAGGAAGCCACTGAATGGCAGTTTGTGCTTTGGTTTAAATGTTTCGAATGCCTCTAAGATATAATCAGCTTCCTAATTAATTGTGAGCTCCAGCAGTACATTCATCATTCTGTCAGCCCATGTTTCTGTTTTTTCATTTCTGTACAATTCAAGATGCTTTCCTTCTGGCACGAATGTGGGTTGATTTTCCAAACCAGTGGTATTGTTAATTTAAAGTGGTTTCGGCTTGGTCATAGATACTCACTGCCACCAAACGAGGTATTCTGGTTTTGTTTGTTTCTCAAATGTTCGAAACAATCAACTCTTAAACTTGCAAAGATGGGATTTTTTCTGTGTAATATGTGCCATTTAGCTTGGTTCTCTAGCACGTGAGATGGTTCTTTCATGCAGCCTGGAACACTTCGACACTTGTTGGTTTCGAGCAAATTAGTTGTTTGCCCTTTTCCTGTAATGGACCAAGAATGAACACAAGGACTGCTTCAGCAAGAGGCAGATGAGTTAAACATGACAGTTACATTTGTGGTCAACTTTTGTTATAATTATGTGGTACCATTTCATTGATTCAGAATTTTTTTCTTCAAATAATTATTTCAGATGCTGTTGCTTGCATTCAATAATAGCCAATACTTAATTCTAAGGTTTTATTCTGAATTTCCTCTACAAAAAAAGTGTACATGACTGTCAACAAGATTTTCAACAAGTGTTTCCATATTCCATGGAGAATTGTATTTCATCAAGTGATTTGCTTTGAAACTGTAAAAGTTTAATCAGCTATCATCTGTTTATGAATAAAACGTCACCTGCCTTGATCTGATGAAGGAGTAGCTCTCCAAAACCTTGTGATTCAAGTAAACCTGTTGGATTATAACCTAGTGTCATGTGACTTCTGACCTTATCAATAAAACAAATGATTTAATAAAGTTTGGTGTAATTTTCGCTAACACTTAACTGCCTGTACAAAGCTGTAGTTTACAGTCACTGACTGGAGGTTGGGTGTCTCACATTGACATGTGAAGTAACGTACGTATACATTTGCAAATCATTAATGTACGCTATGTGTAGCAAAGGGCCAGCACTGAACCCTGCAGTGCACTGCTGAACACAAGCTTCATACACAAATCCAATCATCAAACTTTTTTACCAATCATTTACTTCCTGTCACAAAGCCAAGTCCACTTTTGGCTCCAATTTGCCCTGTAGCTTCCCTTACCCTGAGGATCTAAAATTTGCATTTAAGCAACAAAAATATGTAGATTTTTATCACATCAAAATGGTTTCTTGATTTAAAAGAATACTATAAAATGGCCTGTGAACCATACTGCTGAACATACTGCTGATTTGCAGAATTATGTTGCAGTTCAAAGATAAGAGGACAATAGAGTTTTCATAAGAACAATAATGACACAATTAACTAACCTTGAACTGATACATGGCATGACAATTTACATAAATAAGATCTCCTTCTTAAAGAAAATACCATTGGATTAGCCTGTCTTCAATCACATCACCATATCACAGTTGATTGGACATTTTTGTAACGAAGAACTCTTTCCCAGGAAATATCATTGGATTAACTTGCTGTAAATCATGTCACCTCATGATATGTGATTGGTCTTTTTTGTGATTTATGCTGTACTATTATTTAAAAAAATAATGTGTAATTTTCAAATGTAATTGCGCAGCTTCACCAAGGAACACAGAAGCTTCAATCTCTGTGTTGCTGGACAGAATTACGTCAGGGTACCTTAATTCAATAAACTAATGACCCTTGCTTTTTGAATAGACCGCATTTGTCGATTCTTTTGACCGATCTCGAACCAAGAGGCCCCTCTTGAGGCATCTCAGATCTTCAACCTTATTATTGTTATTCTTATCATACCTTACCTTCTCAACCAGGATCCCACGTAGGTCTTGCTGTATATGGTCTGTGTCAGTACCTGAGATGTTGTGAATGGTGCTGAACATTGTTCACTTGTCAGTGACCATTCCCAGCCCTGACCTTTTGGCGGGAGGACAGTCATTAATGAAGCTGCTGGCTGGAGCTGTAGACCCAGGGTAGATATTACTCCAATCAGTGGAGAGATTTCCCTGATTCCTATTGACTCCAAGTTTGCTCTTGCTGTCTTGATATCAAGTGTAGTCGTGCTCACCTCCTGAGTTCCAATCTATTATCCGTGCTTGAACCAAGGCTGTAATGAGATCGGGGACTGAATGTCACTCGTGGAACCCAAACCAAACATCAGTGAGGAATTCACTCAATAGCATTCCTTCTATCACTTTGCTGATGATGAAGTGTAGACTGATGGGTCAGCATTTGGCCACGTTAGACTTGTCCTGCTTTTTGTGAATAGGGCACGCCTGGGTAATCTTCTACGGAGGAACCTCAATCATGCGAATATCAATTATCCACATTTCAGATTATCCGAAGAAGATCTCAAGGTCCCGAAAGAAACCTTACATCAAAGAAGTGTTTCAACCCTGATCTTGTCTTCTGTTTACAATGATTAAAAATGAACTCGGCCTACTGAAACGCTGCCAAGAACAGTCCTGGACATCGATGGGAGCCCAGGCGCAGTCTCCAAATGACTGACCGCCTGCCCTCTCTCTCTCTCTCCCTCCCTCTCTCTCCCCACACAACTTCCCTGGAGTTCTACGCAGGGGTGGACCTGAACCCCGTTCCCCAGATAATCTCTCCAACATTGTCCTGTACAGGGCAAAGGTGGAACTTGCCAAAAAATTGTGTATGCGTGTGTGTGTGTGTGTGCATGCATGTGTGTGTGTGCGCACGTGTGCGTGCGTGCATGGGTATGTGTGTGTGTATGGATATGTGTGCGTGCGTCGGGCTGTGTGTGTGTGGGGGGCACTGTGTGTGTGAGAGAGAGAGAGCATGTGTGTGGCTCTGTGTGTGTATGTGTGTGAGTGAGGGCAGCTGTGTGTGTGTGTGTGTGTATGTGTGTGGCTGTATGTGTGCATGTGTGAGTGTGTGTGTGTGTGCATGAGTGTGTGTGTGTATGTGTGTGTGCCTGTGTACATGAGAGTGTGTGTGTGAGTGTGAGAGTGTGTGCGTGTGTGTGTGCGCGTGTGTGTGTTAGTGTGAGTGTGGTTTTGTGTGTGTGTGTTTGTGTGTGTGTGCGCACGTGAGTGTGTGGCTGTGTGTGTGCAAGAGTGTGAGAGTGTGAGAATGTGTGGCTGTGTGTGTGAGTGTGTGTGAGAGAGTGTGTGTGCGTCAGTGTGAGAGTGTGAGGTTTTGTGTGTGTGCATGAGTGTGAGAGTGTGTGGCTGTGTGTGTGTGTGTGAGAGAGTGTGTGTGTTTGTGTGTTCGTGTGTGAGAGTGTGTGGCTGTGTGTGTGTGAGAGTGTGTGTGCGCGTGAGTGTGAGAGTATGTGGCTGTGTGTGAGAGAATGTGTGTGTTTGTGTGTGTGAAAGTGTGTGTGTGTTTCTGGGGTGAATGTGATCTCTTGGTGAGAGTTTGAAATGGGGGATGTTTGATCAGCCGCCTGTTATACAGCCAACCTGACGCTCCAGGTCTCCCAATAGTAGGATGCCTAAAGAGATCAGAGAACACAAAGCGAATGAGAAATGGTTCAAATCAGAAAAGTACAATCCTGGGTGCAATATCAAGATTAACCGAGGTTCCTGTTCCACACCAGAGGTACGGGGGACAATGGGGTAAAGTAATGTTATTGACAAGTAATCCAGGGTCTCAGGTTACTTTCTGGATCAGTGATAGATCAGGTGTATGTCAGGCTAATGTTCCAAATTAGTGATAGTCTCGATGTGTACCAGGTTACTATTTCAGGTCAGTGATGTACTGGATGTGTCCCAGGTATTGTTCCAGGTTAATAATTGATCGGGTATATTCCAGTCACTGTTCCAGGTTAATAACATTCCAGCTATATCCCAGGTTCCTATTCTGGTCAGTGATCTTCTGTTGAACAATCCAATCCCTGGATTGTGTCCCAGCCTCTCCCCAGTGTGCATATTGACTCCATCGAGTGTCTGAGTGACACTGATTCTGTGTTTACTCCCTGCTCAGAGAGGCTGCAGCAGTTAATCCTGACCCAGTTGAATCTGATTCTGCCTCAAATGTCAGACAGGATTCTAAGGGTGTGATAAATTGGTGGATTATTGGAGAGAGTCAATGTGTGGATGAGCCTCTCTTTGATCAGGTGGTTTTTGGGGTAAATGTTTATTAGTCTGTCTCTTTAATTGCATCTTTCAGCATTAAAGTGATTTTCAGAGTAATTTCTTGCAGAGGTGATATTCCAGGTGTTTTTTGCATTTTTATGATTGATGGAACCCAGTACATTGTTGTAATGCTTATTTTAATATTTATCAACCAGCTCCTTTAATTGTTTCCTTTACAGATACTAAACTTACTCACTTTGCTGTACATAATAGTCTCAGGTATTAAAGATTTTCCTATGGTTTGAAATTTTGCAATGGTCAACAGAGTTTCAATAGGTTCTTGTGACTGTAAAACCCATCAGAACATCTCCAATTCATTGCAGATTATTTCAATGTGCATTTCTGGAATTATGTCACCGACCTGGTGAACCAACATGCAAACACAGCAAAGGTGATTCTGACTGTAATGATCAAGAGGACAAACCAGACATTTGATAAGGTCAGATTTGTCAGAAATTCCACTTTCATTGTCCCCTCTTATTCTGTGGCTCACAAAAACCAAATTCAATCCCAGCTATGAAATCCAGGCTCCATGTCCAGGGAGAGGGATCAAACACCTTGGTGATGCCCTATTTGTGAGCTCCTTACATCCAACACCCTCATCCCACTCTTTAATCCTTCCTTCAAATCCTTTCGGAACTCAGAATATTCATCCACAGTTAAAGAGTTGGAGTTGCAATGTTTTACTTGCATTTCGCAAAACTTTTGCCTCTTGCATTTCATTCCTCGATTTTTAAAACACTTTGAAAGCTCAGATTTAAGCATGGCCCACTTTGCAACCACTGCTTTGTCAGACAGACAGAACTTGTCCATTTGTTTAGGCAACCAGCTCTGCTTCTTTGAACTTGCTCTTACACAATATCCCACTGTCATATCGAAAGGAGTGGAACTTGGCAACTTCCCTGGCAACAATGTGCTACTTTCCTTGACCAAAGAGGGTTTTGTTAACAGAAAGATTGCACTCTGCGTTGAGTGAGAAATATTTTCCCATTTTTAACTTGAACTAACCAAATTTATAAATGCTACTGGAGCATATAATAGTTCAGCTCAGTATTGCAGATGCTGGAAATCTGGAATATGAACAGAAAATGCTGAGAATTTTCGGCAGTTCAGACAGCATCTGCGGACAGATGATTTGGAGGTGTTGGTGTTGGACTGGTTTGTACAAAGTTAGAAGTCACACAACACCACATTTCCATCCAACTGTGCCTCCAAATAACCTGGTGTTGTGTGATTTTTAACTCTACAGTTTCTCTGTAGAGAGAGAAACTGAGCCAACATTTGAGGCCCAGGACATCCTCTTGTTCTGAAAAAGGGTCACGGACTGGTGTTTCTCCCTGCAGAGATTGTAGTAGATATGCAGAGCATTGTCAACACTTCTCATTTCCACTGGGGCAAAATGACCTTTTCCACCCTCCAAAAAGCAATCAGGCCTTTTGAGAACCTTTTACTCCCCGTGGGCAGCAGCTTCAGATCTTGGCTGGATGAGCAATAAACAATTTATTTCAAATAAAGTTCGGCATGAAGAAACCCAGCAGCTTGCTGAGCAAAAATGTTACAGCAACAAATTGATGACCTGGAAAAGATGAAACATTAAGAAAAAAACAAGAGACCTGCATTTGAGCTAACTATTAAAATCTTTGTCTTTTTATTTAAGAAACAAAGTGAGAAGTGGACAGACTAGATCCCACATCTGGGACATCAGGGGAGGAGAGGCGATTGGTCTGAGTGAAGGAACTGGGCTTCACTAACACTGACTTAACATTGCCTGTGATGGTGTACACTCTGAGCTGGCCTCTGCAGAGTGCAGAGAAAAGCAGGGGTCGGAAACAGGGGGCTTTACGCTGGGTTTTCATCCTCATCCAGCCCATTGTGTGCACAGTGCTTTGTGGTCGGAGGAGGAGGAGGAGCATGGTGTATTTGAGCACGTATGTGTGTGTACACACGCTGAGTCCCAGCCTCAGAATTCACATTGCATTAAGTCGGGAAATGATTATGCCAGCGACACACACCAGCCAGAGGCAGTTTGTTTTTGAGCTCAGTTTTAGTTTTGGTTTGAAATAGGGTGCAAATGCTCAGGTGAAGTGAAAGAATAATTTAAATAATTCAATGGAAGTATAGCTGAAAAAAGAGCATTCCATATTTCTCACAGAAACATAGCTTTGGTATTTGTCTATTGCAGTCAAACCAGGAAAAATAATTCTGCAAATTTTATAGAAAGCTAGGATTGAAGAAAAAAAATCGAATGAAGAAATATATAATACAGGAATTATTAGTGTTATTCAAATCAGCAATCAATTGCTAAATAATGAAGTGACCCAAGCTCCAGTACAGACATGGAAGCTGGGGAGCGTTTGGTCATCCTCACTTTATCTTCCAACTGGGTGTAACCTGGTCTTGTTGACTCTGTAGCTCAGGTATGTCGCTTGGAGTGCCTAGAACACATATGTTTCCCTCGTAAGGTACACAGTCCCCTTGGAGAAACATTAAAGCACCATGTCCAAGTTCTCTCAATGCTCTTTATAGTTCTTCCCAGGTTATTATCGTGTAATGCAGATAGGTGTGAGGTGGAGCACACCTTGTAAAATATTTGCCATTGTCCACTGGAAAATGGCACAGGCTGATGGTACCCCGAAAGACAGTATTATATATTGGTGCAAACCCTTATGAGGATTAATTGGAGCATATTTCTTGGAATTCTTGTCTAAACACAACTGCAGGTACACATGGCTCATGTCTGTCTTTGTGAAGGACATCCCACATTGGTTTTGCATATAATTCTTCTGTGCATGGGATTTGTTATATATCCAGCTGCGAAAAGTGGTTTCCCATTTGTTTGAAATCCCCAAAAAGGTGAACCAACCAGTTAGGCTTCACAATCGGTACGATTAGTGCTGCCCCTTCAGCAAACTGCACTGGTTTGATGAACCCTTCACTTTCTCGCTGCCTGATTCCTGCTCCTACTTTTGCGTGTGGAGCAAATGGCACTGGATCGACCTTGCAGAATCATGGGATTGCTTTTTAGTCAACATGCAAGGTGGCCTTGGCTCCTTTGACAGTCCCCAGACCTTCCTGAAAGCCTTCTGGGTATTTAATTAGGATTTCACTCAAGCACCATTTTCTCATTAAAAAATGTTCAGCCAATCAAATTGACTCTTTCTCAATCAGCTTTGGTCCATCAGGCTTGGGCCTGATCCTTTTACTTTAACCACTGGGAAGTAAACCAGCTGCTTCTCATAAGAGACTGGAACCAAAGATGCACCCACAATTCACCAGGGTTCCCCGGGATAGATTTTCAGCCTGGCTGGGGTCTTATTCAAACTTAAGGGTTGGATTCCAGAGCAAGTGTTGTTAAAGACTGGATCTACAATCACTCATACAGTTGGGGCCAGTATCAGATTCTATCAGACCCGGGTGACCATTGAATCAGATGTGCATTTTGATTGGTTCTGATTTAGATGCTGCTAAGTGATTTATTGGTTCCAAACCAGCTGTAGGTGTATTTTACAGGGTCTGCACTCTCCTGGAAACAGACCCTTGGATATTTATAAGTCAAGGATTCTTAGAGATGGAAGAAATTTTCCAGGGGATGAGTGAAAATCCCATTGATTTCAAAGCTGCAGAGAAGGAGGTGATGAAGACCTGGTGCTGAGTTTCTGAGTGAGCACACACATCTGTGCTAGCGTGTGGAGTGATCATAGATTCTGATTAAAGGGGGTGGAGATTGAACAGTTTCCTGCCTGCTGTGTAGAATATCTCCAAGACAGTATTTACTGACACCCATATTGCTTTGCAGCCTTACCTTCTCTCAGGAGCTGTCTCTGAGAGTTTGGAAATTTAGAACAAGGTAAATCCTGGAAAGGCCATATTTGCTGACACCTGGGGACATGCATTTAGACACAGTGAGTTCCAAGGGGATGGTGTGAGTAATTGGGAGAGTGTTCAGTTATGGGGAGGGTGAGAGTGAAGGGGTGTGGTCAGTGTTAGTGATAGGAATTCTATGTGAGTGTTTGGTGACAGTCAGTTTTGTATCTAGTCAGCAGTTGGAGCTGGTTTAACTCGCTCTGTCCTTTCCTGGCTCACTGTCAAGGTAAGTCAGTCTGAACCCTCTAGAGTCCCCACATCTCCCGGAGAGTTAGAGACCTTTATCGAAGGTTCCAGATGGTTGGTAATGACCCTCCGATATTCAGTCTCCTGGGCAGTTACCACACGGGCAGTTACCACACAGTCAGTGCATTCCCACTTTCAGGAAGTTCCAGTGGGTATCTTCCTATTTCTCCCTTGAATGTTGTCCTGATCAGTCGCTGTGGGCGAGTGTTTAATGGCAGGGATTGTGGAGGCACCATATCTTCCAGGCAGTGGCACCACTTTCTGGGAAGCTTTTACTGACCCAATGATACTGTCTATTTCCTCTGGGATTTTCCAATCAGGAATTCCAGGCTGGGCCCAGACTAGGAGAGAAGCAGGAGGAGGCCATTCAGCCACTGGTACCATCCTGTTATTGGATACGAACATGGCTGATCAGACTGAGGCCTCAGCTCCACTTTGAGATCAGCCACATGATCAGCTTGAAGTTACAGAGTAAATCAGCCCATCGCAATTCAACCTTCCCGGGGAATTCCCCAGTGTGGGTGTTGTGTCAGGATTTCCAATGGAAGCCTGAGATGACGTTTTCTTTACTCTGGAAGATGAGAGAAGGAGACTCCACAAACATCCCCAACTCATCAGTTTCTGTTTCCACTGATTAATTGATTCCCCCCCAGCATTGCCCAATTTCATTCCTTATATCAAATTTTGGGCATGCTTGGACCGTACTCATTACAGTATTCAGAGAATCTTGATGTTCTCTTGGATATGAGTGTCACAGGCAAGACACGTATTTGTTGTCCATAATTGCCCTTAACTGAGTGACCATCTCAGAGGACACTTCAAAGTCAACAACCTCTGTGGCTCGGGAGTCCCATGTAGGCCAGACCATGTGAGGATGGCAGATTTTCTTCCTTAAAGAAAGCTCGTGAATAAAGAGATGATTTTCCCCACAGTCAGTGCTCAGAATCATGGTCACCATTCTGACACGGAGGTTCAATGCCTGTTTTTATTTAATTGAATTGAATTTTGATTAAATGTGTATATTGAACCTATGTCCCAGAGAATTATCCAGGATTTCAGCAGAATTAGTTCAATGATATTATCATCACCATAGTCCCTACTATGAGACAGAGACATAGAGTCATGGAGCTGTACTCCATGGAAACAGACCCTTCCGTCCAACTCGTCCATGCCGACCATCTGGCAGCATTTCATTCATATTCCACCCAACTCTTCCTATTCTTACACCCATCCAGATGCCTTTTAAATGCTGTAATTGTACCAGCATCCAACACTTCCTCTGGCAGCTGATTTCATGCGAACATCACCCTCAGTGTGACCACCTCGCCCCTTAGGTCCATGTTAAGCCTTTCCCTTCTCACCTTAAACCTATACCCTCTAGTTTTGGACTCCCTTCACCCCAGGGAAAAGATTTTGACTGTTCACCCTGTCCCTCATGTTTTTATGAGCATTTGTAAGGTCACCCATCAGCTTATGATGCTCTAGGGAAAACAGCCGTACCTTATTTAACCTCTCCCTCATGCTCAAACCATCAAACCCCTGGCAACATCCTTATAAATCTTTTCTGAACCTTTACAAGATTCACAAGATCCTTCCCATAGCAGGGAGCCTGGAATTGAATGCAGTATTCCAAAAGTGGGTGAACCAATATCCTGTACAGCCACAACATGACAGCCCAACGTATATACTCAATGCTCTGACCAATAAAGGAAAGCATACCTAACACCTTCTTTACTATCCTATCTACTCGGGACTCTATTTTCAAGGAACCTGCACAACAAGGTCACTTTGCTCAGCAGCACTCCCCAGGAGCTTACCATTAAGTGGCCTTTCGAAAATGTAGCACCTCCCATTTCCCTAAATGAAACATGATGTGAGTAAAAACAAAACTTCAGCAATTCTCAGAAACAGTTTGATTGTGGGGAAGAACTGCAACTGAACAAATGAAAGTAAAATGTTTTGAAACCCCACAGCTGAATCTCTGAGATAACAGTAGCACTTGCTGTGGAAGGTCAGACTGTTGCAATCTACAAATGGAAACATCACTGCCCACAGTAAATAATCCTCATCTGCCTCTGATCGTAGATTTACTCCACATCCAAATACCTATTAACACAAGGCATTCCGTCATTGAAACAATCAGAGACTGATTTCAACTCCAACTAAGGATGAAAGTCTGAGGCAGTTTTTACCAATTTCTAACAAGTACATTTAGATCACATCCACTGGCTCTCCTTTGTCTAACTTGCTCATTATCTCCTCAAAGAATTCAAACAGATTTGTCAGACATGAATGCCCCTTGATGAAGATATGCTGACTCAACCCAATTGTACCCTGTATTTTGATATCTCATTCTTAAAAATGGACTCTTAAATGAACCAATGATGGAGGTCAGGCTAACCAGCCTATAATTTGCGGCCACATGCCTCTATTCCCTCTTAAAGGGTGTTACATGGGTCTTTTTCCAGTCCTGTAGGACTCTCTCTGACTCCAGTGAGTCCTAAAGGATCACTGCTACTGCTTCCACAATATCCTCAGCTGTCTTCTTCAAAACTCTGGGCTACAGTCCATCTGGTCTGGAAGGTTTCTCCATCTTCAGACCCTTGAGCTTCCCTAGTATCTTCTTGTTACTCTGCTCCCTGGATCTCTTGAAGTTCTGGAATGCTGCAGGGGTCTTCCACCATGAAGACTGAAGCAATGTATCGATTCAGTTCTTCTACCATTTCTTTGTTCTCAATTGCTACTTCTCCAGCCTCATTTCTAATGGTCGAATGTCGACTCTTGCCTCTCCCTTATCCTTCATGGACCTAAAAAAACTCTTGCCATCATCTTTCTCATTACCAGCTGGACAAACATCATATTTCATCTTCTCTCCCTCCTACTACTTTTTAGTTGTCCTTTGCAGGTTTCGAAGGTCTTCCCAATCCTTTGTTTTTCCTTCACCACATTGTGTGTTTTCTTTTACATTTAAGCTGACTCTGACTTCTCTTGTCAGCCATGGTTACCTCGTTCTTCCTGTATTATGTTTCTCCTTTTCTTAGCATGAATGTCTCCTGTACCTTTCATATTCCACACAGAACCTCCCGCCACTGTCATTCCTGCAAGTCTCCACTTCCAATCAACTGTGGCCAGCTCCTCCCTCATGTCTTTGTAGTTGTCTTTACTCAATCATAATAAAATTACACCTGAGTCAATCTCCTTCTCAAACTGCAGGGTCAATTTTATTGTACTCTGGTCACTGATGCCGAGGAACACCTTCACGTTAAGCCCCCTAAACAACTCTGCATCATTACCCATCACCAAATACACAGGAGGGTCTGATACTTTTCTTCTTTCATAACAAATGAAGTTAAACCAGAAGGTGACGCTTCTGTGAAACCGCTGGTGTCTCCACCCACTGCAGAGATTCCCCCACAACTGGGTAACAGTCACGTTAGTTTTATAAGGCATTTAGAAGGAACTACACCAGTAGTTTTGTGTAGAGTATTGGTTGTGTTGTTGAGTGAATGATGTAAATGTGTTGGAAGGAGTTCAGTGAAGGTGTAATAGACTAAGACATGGAATGGCCTGAAACCAAGCTTTCCCCAGCTACCATCAGATCTGAAGACAGTCACTGTCCCTGAAACTTGAATCTGATTTCTCTAGACAGATGTTGCTAGACCTGCTGAACTTTTCCCAGTAATTTTTTTTGTTTCTGAATTGGAGCATCCACAGTTCTTTTGGTATTTATGGATTGTCTCATGTTGAAATGGTGACCAGGCCACAGTTGCATCTGCTGTATTTCAGAAGAGGGCACTCAACTGAACCATAAAAGTTCCTGAGGGGTCTTTGCAAGGAGATGTGGAGAGAGTGTTTCCTCTGATGGGCAAATCTCTACCGACTCGTTACTGTTTAAAGATACAGGGTCAATCATTTAAAACAGAGATGAGCTGAGGTTTTATCCTCACACAGAGGTTTGTGTGTCTTTGGATCTGTCTTCTTGAAAGGGTCATCATTTCCAATGCGACAGAGAAGGTGCCAACAATGACCTGGTGTTCAGTTCCTGAGTGAGTGCACACAGAAGCACATCAGCATCCTGGAGCTCTGTGGGGAAGGTGGAGTGATCTTCGTTTCCAGTTAAAGAGGGTGGGGATTGAACAGTTTCCTGTCTGGTGTGCAGATTATCTTCAAGCCTGAAATAAATTAACTGGAGGTGAGGTGCAGTATAACAGTGAGACAAATGGGGAGCAGGATTAGTGCAAAGACAGACAATTCGTTGACCACAGTTTCTACTGAGCAGGGTCTGTGGTGTTTCCATTGTTCAGGATCACAGACAGCCTTTCTTTTTTTTATCTCAAAAATATACTTTATTCATAAAATACTTTGATGGTCTGTACAGTTGGACATGCCATACATATGTCAACATTCCATTTGTTTGCATACCGAAACAGAGTAATCATTCCTATTTACAGGTCTGTACAATTACATTTTTAGCTGAGGCGTCAGCAGGGCCCAAATGACTGCATGGGCCAGCTGCTCTTCTTTAGGCAGGCAGATGTTACACGGTGGTCTTTCCCCACCACGCCTTGGCGGCAGCTGCCCCAAGCTTCAGCGCGTCCCTCAGCACGTAGTCCTGGACCCACTGCCTGCCTAACGAAGAACAGGGGACCCATGCAGTCATTTGGGCTCTGCTGACGCCTCAGCTAATTATATGGGCATATGATCAAAAAAATAATAAGTTTTGATCTCTGTATGGAAATGTTTACATACGTATGGCATGACCAATTGTACAGACCATCAAATTATTTATGAATAAAGTATATTTTTGGAATTAAAAAAAAATCTACCAAGAGCAGGTCAGCACAAACAAACTATCCTCCAACATCCAATCACAATCCAGCAATGGCCTCCAGCAGCTCCGACGACTCGCAACACGATCCCCTTGGTTTCTCCCCCACCAGCACACGTCTGCTGCGTCGAACCGACAGCACTCAAGCAGAATCTCTTCCTCTGGTCCTCAGGAACTACACATATTCCGAGCCAAAAGGCCGAAGCAATGGTTGGAAGGTGGGTCACATTGAAAACTGAGCACTCACACTCGCTCACACCCCACAACAGCCGCTCCCTCTCACTCTCACACTCACTCACTTTTGCAACATCGAACATTCACTTCCTCAACCTGCCCTGCCTGTCGATCAGCTTCATTCTTCAAATGGATCACCGAATGTCTCCAGGACTCCCGTTTTACTCAAATACCACCCACGGCTGTGCCTGCGCTGCTTATCTGCATCTAACCCTTAAAAGGACGTGCACCGCCCCTGTTTCCTTCAGGCTGCCTCCTGATTCGCGGAAAAAGAGGAGGGAAAGTTCCAACTTTGTTTTCAAACACTCGTCCGAATTTGATGTCAACGCGAATAAAAGCAACTTACAATCTTTAATTTTGATGAAGAATAGGGGTGTCAGGGGTTCCTGCCCTCGGGGGCCCACCAGGAACCCTTGATAAACCTGAAGGTGGGACCCTATAGGGAAGAGGTAGTCTTCCTAGGAGATACGGGGGCAGCACGGTCATCGCTGAATTTTAAACCAATGAACGTAGAAATGTCGACACGGTCAATTACTGTTTCTGGGGTGAAAGGGGAGGGATTTACTGTCCCAGTATTTGAACCTATGATGATAGAAGGTCCTAAGGACAGGGTCACAGGGGAAATGTTGTATATCCCCGATATAGGAAGTAACTTACTAGGTAGAGACTTAATTATCCTCTTAGGACTGGAGATTGGAATTCAGGAAAAAGAATTAGTTGTACAAATGGCAATGTTGACAGAGGATATGGAGAGAGAGGCTCGGGAAGGGAATCGTGGAGGACTACAGATCCCTCTCCTTGAAGTAAATTTAAAAAGGAAAGGAGACATTGTCTGTGAGCGACAATATCCCATTTCCATAGAAGGTAAACGAGGACTGCAGCCAGTAATTGAGGGACTGATTAGAGATGGACTGTTGGAGCCATGTATGTCTCCTTATAATACCCCAATTCTACCAGTGCGGAAATCTGATGGAACTTATCGATTGGTGCAGGATTTGAAAACATTAAATCGAATAGTACAGATCAGGCACCCAGTGGTGCCAAACCCCTACACGTTATTGAGTAAGATCCCTCATGACCACAAATGGTTTAGTGTGATAGATTTAAAGGATGCCTTTTGGGCTTGTCCCTTGACGGAGGAAAGTAGGAATTTGTGCGCCTTTGAATGGGAAGACCCCAAGACATGACGGAAACAGCAATACCGGTGGACTGTGCTCCCCCAGGAGTTTACGGAATCCCCAAATTTATTTGGACAGATGTTAGAACAAATATTAGAGAAATTTAGCAGCCCCAAGGGGACTACCCTGTTGCAGTATGTAGACGACCTCTCAGTAACAGGAAAAAGAAGAGAAAGAGTAGTAGAAGCTACTAACAAATTATTGAATTTCCTGGGTCAGCAGGGACTGCGAGTATCTAAAAACAAACTACAATATGTGGAGCAAGAAGTGAATTACTTGGGACATTTAGTGAGTGAGGGAAAGCGAAAGATAAGCCCGGAACGGATAGAGGGAATAGTGGGGATGCCGCTGCCCAGGACTGAACGGGAGTTACGTAAATTTTTGGGTCTAACGGGATATTGCAGATTGTGGATAGATTCCTATGCTCAGAAGACTAGGAAATTATATCTCAAACTATTGGAGGAGGAACCAAAATGTCTAAGTTGGGACGATCAGTAAAAAGAACTAGTTGAGGAACTCAAAAGAGATCTGATCCATGCCCCCATGTTAGCCTTACCTTCCCGAGATAAACCTTTCCACCTCTTTGCTACTGTGGATAAGGGAGCGGCTTTGGGAGTATTAACCCAGAGGTGGGGAGGGATGAAACAGCCAGTAGCATATCTTTCGAAGCTATTGGATCCAGTATCCCGGGGGTGGCCTGAGTGTGTGCGGGCTGTGGCTGCCACTGCACTGTTGGTGGAGGAAAGCAGAAAGCTTACATTTAGTAAGCACCCCACACCAAGTGAGAACGATCCTAAACCAAAAAGCTGGGCGATGGTTTACAGACTCACGGATTTTGAAATATGAGGCAATATTAATAGAAAAAGATGATCTAGTGTTGGTCACGGACAATTGTTTAAATCCAGCTGCCTTTCTTTGGAAAGGGGAAGGAGACTCTCCTCAGAATCCAGGGCATAACTGCCTTGACATTATAGGATGCCAAACTAAGGTCCGCATGGACCTGAGAGATGTTCCATTTCATGCAGGAGCTAGACTTTTTATAGACCGATCATCCCGGGTGACTGAAGAGAGACGACATAATGGGCATGCAGTCGTAGATGGGACGAAAGGTAGTGTGGTGGAGGCAGGAAGGTTGCCAAATGGGTGGTCAGCTCAGACCTGCAAACTCTATGCATTGGAAAGAACCTTTAGGGCATTAGACAATAAAGAGGCAACTGTGTACACTGACTCCAAATATGCCTTTGGTGTTGTGCACACTTTTGGAAAGATATGGCAGGAAAGAGGACTGATCAACAGCCGGGGGAAGGAATTAGTACATGAAGAATTGATTAAACGGGTCTTGGAGTCCCTATTGCTCCCCTGAGAAATAGCAGTAGTGCACGTAAATAGTCATCAGAAAGGAAATGAACCAGAGGTTAGGGGAAATAGACTAGCCAATGAAGTAGCTAGGGAAGCAGCCCTGAACCCACAAGAAGTGGTGATTCATTCCCTAATACCTACTGTCCCAGGTCCTCGGGAAGCTCCTATATTTACTGAAAGAGAAAAAAAAGAATTGAAAGATTTAGGGGCGGCAAAAACAGCAGATGGGCATTGGATGTTACCTGATGGAAGGGAAATGTTAAACAAAATGATGATGCGAGAGATTATGGCTGTCCTACACCAAGGCAGTCACTGGGAAGTACAAGCAATGTGTGATTTAGTTCTTAGGGAATATGGATGTAAAGGGATATATACCATTGCTAAACAAATATGTGAGGGATGTATAATATGCAGAAAGGTAAATAAGAAAGTCTTGAGAAAACAGACCCCAGGAGGAAGAGACCCGGGATTGAGACCCTTCCAGATATACAAGTTAGATTATACTGAGTTACCCAGGGTAGGGAGACTAAAATATATGTTGGTCATAGTAGATCATCTATCTGGTTGGGTTGAGGCATACCCCCTAGCTACCGCCAACTGCGAGTGAGGTGTCTAAAACAATATTGGAGCACATAATTCCCCGATATGGGCTAGTACACCGTATAGATTCCGACCAAGGAACTCATTTTATCTCTAAAGTGTTACAGGGGGCAATGAGAGGGTTGGGAATCTCCTGGGAATTCCATACTCCATGGCACCCGCCATCATCAGGAAGAGTTGAGAGAATGAACCAAACACTCAAACGACAGCTCTCTAAATTGATAATAGAAACCAGACTCCCTTGGACCAAATGTTTACCTATAGCTCTTTTGCGAGTACAAACAGCCCCAAGGAAAGATTTGGGACTATCCCCCTATGAAATCTTATTTGGATTACCTTATTTGGGAACGAATGGAGAATTGCCAATTCCCGAAACTAAAGATTTGTTCTTAAAGAAGTATATACTGGGCTTGTCCTCCTCTTTGTCTTTCCTCAGGAAACAGGGTTTATTGGCACAGACTCCACCCCTTGAATTCACCGTTCATCCCATCCAGCCGGGAGATTGGGTCTTAGTAAAATCATGGACAGAGACTAAATTGCAGCCGGACTGGGAAGGGGCGTACCAGGCTCTTTTGACTTCCGAAATGGCAATAAGGACAGCGGAGAAAGGCTGGACTCACTACACTCGGATCAAAGGGCCAGTGGAATCTCCAATTGAGGAAGAAGTCTGGACAGCCGAATCAACGCAAGACCCGCTGAAACTCAGACTAAAGAGACTTTGAGTAACTGATTATACAGTGGCGACACGAGTGCGGGGATTATTTCTGTAGGATTGCATATTAAGTCATTTTGTGCTTCAGCATGATGTTTAAAGCACTGGGAATGCTTAGAGTTATGATGTTAGCCCTCTTAGTATTGAGATTTTGTCAAATATCCTTTTCATATGTATTATTAATGGTTCCTGAGTCTGATAATCCACAAGTAATAGATGCTGAGGTATGCAGCTTAGTAAATTGTGGGGATGTAGATAATCAGAGACAGTACTGCCGCTCAGAGATACATCTTAAGTCCTATGGGGATGGCCTTGGGGATGGTATTTGGTATAATGGTCTCGTCACAGTACACCGGACCCCCTTCAAATCAGCTCGCGATTGTCCCGATAAAAAGTGTAACCCAATATACCTGACAATAAAGAAAACCACATGGCATGAAGCAATTTGGGGGGGAGGGGGGGAGACACACACCGATGAGATACAATTAAATGAAACATTTGGGATCGAAATGAAAGCACACGGGAAGAATTCTGTGGGCTGTTGTTTTCGAATTAGCATAGGACAGGGAAAACGGGCGGAATTACTGGATAATTAGATACAACCTTTCACCCCTCCCGCTGATCCTAAAGTAGTAAAAATTATAGAGGTAAAGGATTTGAAGCAGACCATCGAGATAGAGACTGGGTATGGGGATGCAAATGCCTGGGTTGAATGGGGAAAGTATACTGTAAAAAGTCTGAACAAAAGCAATTGCTATGCAAGTGCCTCCGGTCGGCCAGTGGCCCAGGTGGTTCCCTTTCCGCTCGGGTGGAAACGAGACAGGAAGGGCATGAAATGTATGATAGCCCTGTACCAGGATGCGACTGCATGGAATGATAGGAATTGTACCTCCCTATCTCTGATGTTCCCTGCCTTGGAGAAGAAAGATGTACAAGCTCCCCCCACATTTTCCGCCGCAGTTGGAAATCACACGTCATGTGTGTGTAGACGAGTCAGTCTACAGATTTGGGGGAGCTGAAATTGTGTACAGAGATTAAAAATGTTACCAAAACGGAGAAAGGAGGGAACTACTCAGCACTAAAGGTTCCCCGAGCGGATCTGTGGTGGTACTGTGGAAGCAAAATATTGAGACCCACCCTCCCTCCGGATTGGAGAGGGATATGTGCAATTGTACAATTGGCAATTCCATTTACCCTGGCATTTGAGAAGGAAAAGATCATAGGGAAAAAGGGAAGGGATAAGAGATCACTGTTAGACACTTCTTTCGATGACAGGATTTATCTCGATTCGGTAGGAGTCCCTAGGGGGGTACCTGATGAATTCAAGGCTCGTAACCAGATTGCAGCAGGCTTTGAGTCAGCTCTCTTTTGGTGGGTAACAATTAATAAAAATGTAGACTGGATAAATTACATTTTCTATAATCAACAGTGATTTATAAATTATACAAGAGATGCGGTTAAAGGAATATCAGAACAGCTTGATGCAACAAGTAGGATGGCATGGGAAAACAGAATGGCCTTGATATGATTTTAGCAGAAAAAGGGAGTGTGTGTGATGTTAGGAGGAAGCTGTTGTACCTTTATTCCTGATAACACTGCATCTGATGGTTCAATTACTCGGGCCTTAAGGGGATTGACTACCTTAGCAGAGGAACTGGCTGAGAATTCAGGAGTAGACACATCTCTCACGGGATGACTTGTATCCTGGTTTGGAAAATGGAAGGGGGTGGTAGTTTCCATCCTTACTTTCCTGATAGTAGTAGTTGGGGTATTGGTGGCCATTGGCTGTTGTATCGTACCCTGTATACGAGGGCTCACCCAAAGACTGATTGAGACAGCCTTGATGAAACAAATGCCCCTAAAAGGAAATCAGACAGAAGAACTTTATCAACTAAATATTGAGGAGATGAGTGAGACCAAGTTGGATGAAATTTCCGGAATGATGCTTGCGAATTTCGGGGGCGATGCTTAAAAGAAAAATGCAGAAGATAACAAATGGTAAAGAAAGAAAAAGGGGAAATTTGTGGGATATAGGTAAATTAATGTTACTTCTGCAATTCTGCAATTATAATTGATTATAAAAAAAGATAACTTCAGGTTTCATAACAAATGGTGATAATTCAGCTCAGACAATGCATTAAAGGTGTGAGGTTAGAGTCTGTCTGTGTCCAACCTTTCCTGAAGAAGGGCTTTGATTCTATTTCCAACATGAAATTTACAAAACATACATGTATTGACTGCCTGCAGATTGTGCATTTTTTGAGCAAAATAAAATGTATCTGCAAATATAATACTACCGATATAACTTCACCCTATCGACTAATATGTGTGTGCATGTGTTTGAGAGAGAGAGAGAGAGTTGGTATGTGCATGTGAGTAGGTGAGTGTTAGTGAAAGTGAGAGAGTGTGTTTGCATGTGTAAAAGCTTGGTGAAAATGTGTGAGTGTGGGAGGTGTATGTTTGTGTGTATGAGAGAGAGAGTGTGTATGAGAGAGGGTCTGAGTGACTGTGTGAGTATGTAAGAGTGTGTGTGTATATGTGTGCTTGTGTGTGAGGGAGAGTGTGTAGTGTAGTGGGGTCACCTGTAGTGCGACATGAACCCAAGGTCCCAGTTGAGGCCATCCCCATGGATACTGAACTTGGTTATCAGCCTCTGCTCGGCCATTCTGAGTTGTTGTATATCCCAAAGTCCCATTGGAGGATGGTCACCCGATGATCTGAGGCCAAATTTCCCTGACTGCTGAAGTGTTCCCCAACTGGAAGGGAACACCCCTGCCTGGTGATTGCTGTGTGGTATCATCTGTTGTTGTAGCGTCTGCTTGGTCTCACCAATGAACCATACCTCGGGGCATCCTTGCCTGCAGCGTATGAGGTAGACAGCGCTGGCCGAGACAAAGATTGGGATACAGCCAGTACATGGTGGTGGTGTCCCCACGTGTAATGGTGGTATCCGTGTCCGCACTCTGACACGTCCTGCAGGGTTCCCATGATAGGGATGTACAGTGTTGTGGTCGATGTTATCCTGAAGGCTGGGCAGTGTGTTTAAGGTCTGGTGGTTGTTTTAAGGTGAGAACTGGAGGCATAGGGAAGGTCTTGGCGAGATGCTCATCCTCATCGATAACATGTTGCAAGCTGTGAAGAACATGGTGTCATTTTTCAGGAAGTACTGAACAACAAAGGATATTGTTGGTTGCAGCTCGTATCTGTCTCCTGAGGAGGCCATTACGGGTACTCGCTGTGGCACATCGGAGCTGGCAGTCGATGAGTTGATCATCGAACCCTGTTCTTTTACGAACATCCTTGAGCACCTTCAGGTGTCCGTCATGTTCCTCCTCATCTGAACAGATCCTGTGAATGTGTAGGGCTTGTCCATAGGGGATGGCTGTTTTAATATGTTGTGGGTGGAAGCTGGAGAATTGTAGCATTACGAGATTATCTGTGGGTTTGGGGAGAGTGGAATACTGAGGTCCACATGTGTCGAAGAATGAGACAGCTACTAAGGAGTAGTCCATGGTCAGTCTGATGGTGGGATGAAACCAGCAATTGGTGTTTTGTTTATGATTTTCAGCATCCAAAGTTCTTTCAGTTCCCTCCATAAACTGCCTGCCTTTCCACCCATTTTTATGTTGTCTGTAAGTTTGGTGATGGTACATCCCCTTCCTTCCTCCAAGTGGTTAATAGAAACACTTGTAGTCCCAGCACTGACCTCTGGAGAACCCCATTGGTTACAGGTCACCGACCTGAAAAAGAAGCCCTTATATCCACTCGGTGTTTCTTGGCAAATAGCCAATTCTGTAGCCAGGTCAAAATGTGCCAATGTGCATCGATGACACTTGGGGAATAAGAGAATCGAGAGAGTGCTTACATCCCAGGAAGAGCTCTCTGTTAGACAGGATTGCCCTATTTCTAAATCAGATAGTTAATCAATTCTCCTCAGAAGGCCACAACTGATTGAGCCTCCTGTGTGCTCTGCAGCAATGTATTCCAGATCCAAACCACTTGTGCTGTTTCTCATGTCAGCATTGCGTGTTTTGCCAGTGGGGATCCCCAATCTTCATATTAAATAGACATCATTTGAGAAAATGTGGGAAATATTGCACAGAAACCATCGAGTCCCTACAGTGTGGAAGCAGGTCATTAGGCCCATCGAGTCCATACTGACCCTCCAGGGAGCATCCCAACCAGACCCACCCCCTACCCTATAACCCTGCATTTCCCATGGCCAATCCACCCTAACCTACACACTCTTGGACACGGGGAGAATGTGCAAGCTCCACACAGACAGTTGCCCGAGGGTGGAACCGAAACTGGATCCTGGTGCCGTGAGGCTGCAGTGCTAACCACTGAGCCACCGTACCACCCATGTTTCCATATCATTGATTCAGGTTAAGGAGCTGCCACAGCGAGGATATGATGTCAATCTCGGACTTTATACTGTGGAGTGTTGGGGACAACAAATGGGCATCTTTAACTTTGGGAAGGAATTTGAAGAAGTGGGCATGCAGAAACCATTCCTGTTTTTCGGATAACTCCAGAGGAAACACTTACAATTGTTGCATGGGAATGAGCATGGAACTTTGGAGGATTTGTTTCCACGTCGTGTTGCAGGTAGGGAATTCCCCACAGAATGGAGCATTTGAAGCACCAGGATCCATCATTTTGACAGAAAGTTTGATCCATTCGTGACATAAAAGGGAAAAAGAGCGTGGCTTGTTGGGGAGGCGATGGGATATTGGTACAAACCACAGCTCAGGAGATGTTCTGAGGCGCAGGTTCGAATCCAATTGCGACAGATGCTGGAATTTGAATCCTAAGAAATCAGGAATTAGCTGTCTTTAAAGTTTAGAGTTTTAGGTATCGTTGGTAAAAGGGACTATGGCGATAGTGTGAGTAAATGGTAACTGTTCAATCAGCCATGGCTACATTAAATGGCGGGCTAAATGGTCTGCTGTCCCTGTGTTCCCTGGGGGTGAGAGGTGGTAATCACAACAGAATCAGGTTTGTGAGGTGTACCGATAATAACGGAGGAGAATGTGAGGACTGCAGATGCTGGAGAGTCAGAGTTGAAGAGTGTGGTGCTGGAAAAGTACAGCAAGTCAGGCAGCATCCGAGGGGCAGGAGAGTCGACGTTTCAGGCATAAACTCTTCATGAGGAAGGGCTTTTCACTTGTTTTTGTGCTGGAACTTCAACTGGCCGTTATGTGCAGTGTAGGGGTTACTCCAGCAGAGGGAGGCAGTGGTCCATCTGCTGCGGTCTGTGGAGCTGACTGTGACTGGAGCTGACCGTTTTCCAGCATTAAGGAAGATAGTCACCCCAGCTGCCTGCACAGTTACAATGCTCCCCTCACAAGGTAGCAACAGGAGTAGACCATTCAGCCTGTAGATGTTGCCCTACTGCTCATTTAGGTCATGGTTTTTCATCATTTATATCAATGATGTGGATGTGAATTCAGGAGATATGGTTAGTAAGTTTGCGGATGATGCCAAAATTGGTGGATCCTGTCTCTCTCTTTCTTTCTCTCTATCCCACCCACCACCTCCCCACCCCTCCCCTGGTTTCCAATCCACAGAGAAGACGATTTTGTATTTGTCCAGCAGAGGGATAATCCTTGAGAGAACTTCTGCCATTTTGCTCTGGGCAGTCCCATGTTTATTGAGCTTTCGTTCACTCACCCCACAGATACCCCTTCCAATCATCACTTCCCCCCTTTCACATTGTTCCATACCGCAGTAACTGCCAAGTGATTGTCCCTATCCTACATAATTCCTACACTTACTTGCAATTCTCTCCACACGTACGATTTTCTCTCTGCCATTTATTACCTCCCCATGAATGCCACTTCTGCATTTTCCTTCACTTAAGCAATTTTTCCGAGCCCCTGTTTCGAAATACCACTGAGGTCCGAGACCTGGGAAAAGTAATGTCGAATACAGTGTGTGCTGGAAATCTGCTGCAAACATCGGGGTCTGGATGGAGAAACTCAGCAGATCTGGCAGCAGGAGAAAGTGAGGACTGCAGATGCTGGAGATCAGAGTCGAGAGTGTGGTAATGGAAAAGTACAGCTGGTCAGGCAGCATCCGAGGAGCAGGAGAGTCAACGTTTCGAGCATAAGATCTTCAACAGCAATGAGAGGGGGTGCCCAAGGGGGCTGAGAGATAAATGGGAGAGTGGGTGAGGGTGGGGGGGAAGGCAGTTGGGAATGCAATAGGTCGATGAAGGGGAGGGTGACGGTGACAGAGTGGAGGGTGGGAAGGAAGATGGACAAGTACGATAGTTCAAGAGGGAGGTGCCGAGTTGGAAAGTTGGATCTGGAATTGGAGGGGAATTAAGGAAACTGGTGAAATCAACATTGATTCCGTGTGGTTGGAGGGTACCAAGGCAGAAGATGAGGCATTCTGCCTCCAGGCGTCGGGTGGCCAGAATTTGGTGGTGGAGGAGACCCAGGACTTGCAAATCCTTGCGGGAGTGGGAGGGGGAGTTGAAGTGGTTGACCACAGGGTGGAGGGGTTGTTTAGTGCAGGTATCCCAGAGATATTCCATGAAACGTTCCACAAATTGGCATTCTGTCTCCCCAATGTAAAGGAGACCGCATCGGGAGCAACGGACACAGTAGTGTGTGGAAGTGCAGGCAAATCTCTGTTGAATGTGGACGGATGTGGTGGATGCCAGGACATTGATTAAAGTTGAGCAGGAGATAGACAGATGTTTAATTAGTGATGGGTTGAAGGGATATGGAGAGTGGGCAGCAAAGTGGAGTTGAAGTCAAGATAAGTTCAGCCTTGGTCATATTCAATCAAGGGGTTCAATTGGTCAGTCCCATTCCCACTTCTTGTGTTCCTACATTGTTATGTCAGTGAGATGCCTTCAGCAATAGCAGGAGAAGGTGACATGGAAGGGAGAGAAAGACAGTGGAAATCTAGGGACAGCACTGAGGTGGTGTTTTAAAAAATTCTCAAGGTCAGGTTCGTAGGAGAGTAGTCTGACACAGAACAAACGACCAAGAGGCGAGTCTGCTGGAATATGAGCATTTTATTCCCCGCAGCGTCACCACAACCAGGTCTCATACTTACAACGGGTCTGGCTTATACTCACTCTACATGTTACCGGAACTGGGAGCCGTCAGTTCTCGTAGAGCGGTTGCCAACAACCCACGCTCGGCGGTTAAACGTAACCCCGGAGCAGACTCCCGGGTCTGGCTTATACTCACTCTACATGTTACCGGAACTGGGAGCCGTCAGTTCTCGTAGAGCGGTTGCCAACAACCCACGCTCGGCGGTTAAACGTAACCCCGGAGCAGACTCCTGGGTCTGGCTTATACTCACTCTACATGTTACCGGAACTGGGAGCCGTCAGTTCTCGTAGAGCGGTTGCCAACAACCCACGCTCGGCGGTTAAACGTAACCCCGGAGCAGACTCACCGAACTGGAGACTTTTCCAGCTGATATACTCTTTTCCAGATATAAACATTCATGTGAACAGCAGAGCAAGGCTAAAAAACACATTCCATTCTGGTTACATACAGATAAGAAGATTCACACGGGGAGGTGTGTAATAAGATTCACACGGGACTAAGCAACACCTCCATTCCGGTTAGATTCACACATGTATTGGGACATAATTTTTAACTCTTTCACCACATTCCACTGCTTGGCCCAATACATGTGTTACATTATGATTCACAAATGTGTTGGGACATAATTTTACACCACATTCCACTGCTTGGCCCAATACATGTGTTACATTATGCTTAATTCAGTTCAATTCGTTTCAGTTAATTTCAGTTCAGTCAATTCAGTGTAGTTCAATTCAGCTCAGTTCAGGTCTGTTCAGTTCAATTCAATTGTGTTCAATTCAGTTCCGTCCATTTCAATTCAATTTAGCTCAGTTCCATTTTGTTCCGTTCAATTTGATTCACTTCAGTTCCATTCAGTTCAGTTCAGTTCAATCCCATTCAATTCTGTTAACTCCGCTTCAGCTTTTTGGACATGCCCACATCCTCCGCTGTACCCCAGGCAAGGGGTTCTTCGGCAGGACTGGGATCCTCTCAAGGGTGGACAGCAGCGACCCTGGGGTTCCTCCGGTCGCCCCCCACCATTTCTCAAACAAACTGCCACGTACATGCCCACATCCATGCCATCCCGGGACGGTCGGGACCTCCACAGTTTGTTCTTCTGGTTTCTTAGTCTTTTTCCAAAACATTGTTCTGTATCAAAATCTCTCCTCAATTGCGATTGACCCTGCTCGCAGCGCCAAAATGTTTTAAAAAATTCTCAAGGTCAGGTTCGTAGGAGAGTAGTCTGACACAGAACAAACGACCAAGAGGCGAGTCTGCTAGAATATGAGCATTTTATTCCCCGCAGCGTCGCCACAACCAGGTCTCATACTTACAACGGGTCTGGCTTATACTCACTCTACATGTTACCGGAACTGGGAGCCGTCAGTTCTCGTAGAGCGGTTGCCAACAACCCACGCTCGGCGGTTAAACGTAACCCCGGAGCAGACTCCCGGGTCTGGCTTATACTCACTCTACATGTTACCGGAACTGGGAGCCGTCAGTTCTCGTAGAGCGGTTGCCAACAACCCACGCTCGGCGGTTAAACGTAACCCCGGAGCAGACTCCTGGGTCTGGCTTATACTCACTCTACATGTTACCGGAACTGGGAGCCGTCAGTTCTCGTAGAGCGGTTGCCAACAACCCACGCTCGGCGGTTAAACGTAACCCCGGAGCAGACTCACCGAACTGGAGACTTTTCCAGCTGATATACTCTTTTCCAGATATAAACATTCATGTGAACAGCAGAGCAAGGCTAAAAAACACATTCCATTCTGGTTACATACAGATAAGAAGATTCACACGGGGAGGTGTGTAATAAGATTCACACGGGACTAAGCAACACCTCCATTCCGGTTAGATTCACACATGTATTGGGACATAATTTTTAACCCTTTCACCACAGGTGGCTCAGTGGTTAGCACAGCTGCCTCACAACGGCAGGGACCCGGATTCAATCCCACCCTCGGGCAACTGTCTGTGTGGAGTTTGCACATTCTCCTCGTGTCTGAGTGGGTTTCCTCCAGGTGCTCCAGTTTCCTCCCACAGTCCAAAGATGTGCAGCTTAGGTGGATTGCCCATTGTGTCCAGGGATGTGCAGGTTCGATGGATTGGCACAGTAAATTGCCCAGAGTGTTCAGGGCTGTGGGTCAGGGTGGATTGGCCTGTGTTAAATAGTCCACAGTATCCAGGGATGTGCAGGATGGTGCATTAGCCACGAGGAGGGCAGGGTTAGGGTTAAGGATGGGTGTGGGTAGGATGCTCTTTGGAGGGTTGGTGTGGACCTGTTGGGCCAAATGGCCTGTTCCCACACTGTGGGGATTCTATCTCTTCCCTAAATGCACAAAGATTAATCTTGGTCTGGTCCCGGAGACACTGTGAGTTGCGAGCAGAGATCTGTTTAAGCGACAGACCCAGGGATACAGAGGTGTTCAAAAAGGCACTATGAATTCTCTATCATGTGGCCTCTCAGTGTGATATACATGAGCCTGTGTAACAGAGGTAAAGTACAAACCTGCTCATCTCCATGCTCTGACTCAAAACAGCAAGCAACCAGCCACCAGTCCGGGCCCCACACTCTGGGCACTATTCATAGAGTAGAATCCTCACAGGACGGAAACAGGCCATTCAGCCCAACAAGTCCACACTGACCCTCTGAAGAGTAACCCACCCAGACCCATTCCCCACCCTATTACTCTACATTTACCCCTGACTAATGCATCTAACCACATCCCTGAACACTGTGGGGTAATTTAGCACAGCCAATCCAGCCTTACCTGCATATCTTTGGATAGTGGGAGGAAACCCACACAGACACGGGGAGACTGTGCAAATTCCACACAGACAATCGCCCGAGGCTGGGATCGAACCCGGGTCCTTGGCGCTGTGAGGCAGCAGTGCTAACCACAGGACCATCGTGCTGCAGACTCAGGGGTGCGTCTGCCCCAGGCTGGGACTGGCTCATATACAAAACAAGTAATGGCTCTATTTTGGTGTCCAATAAGAAACAATTTTCCTTTCCAGCTGTGACTCCTCAATTATTACAGAGAGCAAAATGGGCTGTCGCAGATTAACAATTCACTTCAGTATAGGAGTTGGAGGTTATGCTGTGGTTGTACAGGACCTTGGTTAGGGCCCTTTTGGAATACTGTGTTCAGTTCTGGTCTCCCTGCTATAGGAAGGATGTTGTGAAACCTGAAAGGGTTCAGAAAAGATTTAAAAGGATGTTGCCAGGATTGGAGGATTTGAGCTTCAGGGAGAGGCTGAACAGGCTGGGGCTGGTTTTACTGGAGTGTCGGAGGCTGAGGGGTGACCTTCTAGGGGTTTACAAAAACCATGAAGGATATGGAGAGGGTGAACAGCCAATGTCATTTCCGCAAGGTAGGGAGTCTAAAACGCGAGGGGTTTAAGTTTACTGTCAGAGGGGCAAGATTTAAAAGGGACTTGAGGGACAATTTTTTCACATAGAGACTGTTGAGTGTATGGAATGAGCTGCCAGAGGAAGTGGTGGAGGTTGGAACAATTACAACATTTAAAAGGCATCTGGATGGGTGTATGAATAGGAAGGGTTTGGAGGGATATGGACCAAGTGTGGGCAAAAGGTATTAGATTAGGTTGGGATATCTGGTCAGCATGGACAAGGTGGACTGAAGGGCCTGTTTCTGTGCTGTACATCTCTATGACTGTACGACTCTAATAGTGAACATGGTTAAACCATTCAGTTATTCATTTTAATCTGACAGTTTTCGCACAATTAGGTTTGTATGGAACTAGACCGACCAGTCTGACTAGGCTGTGTGAAACCTCCCAAACAAACAATTCAGAGAGAAATGCGAATTATTGCAAGATTCGGGAACATGGTTTAATCATTCAGTCATTGCAATGCATCAGTTCAAATACCTCAATGAATGTAATGCTCCAAAAAGCAAGGATTCACCTCAAAATGAATCAGTCAGACAGGTTTGGAATGGGGTCTGAGTTAATTTGCAAAGAGCATTCAAACCCTCAATGAAATGTCTGCCTCCTTTTGTAATGGGAGAACATTCTCAGCCGATTCCCTGGAAACATTATCGTTACAGAAGTGAAGGTGGGACGATATAGATTTGTACGAAGAGTAAATGATTGTGTGCCACGTCACATAGAGACAGGGTAATCCGGTTCTGGTGCTGCCTCACACTTTGTGCTGCAGCTCCCACCTTTATAAACCCAGCAGTGAAAGACCGACTGGGCCTGTCGCTGGGTCCCATCAGCGAGACACAGCACAAACCCGGTGGGGTTTCGGGTTGGACACTAAGCCGATTCTCGGGCTGGTGTCCAGGTCTGTCACGCCTGGTGGGGCCTGGAAGTGGAATTTCTGCAGCAGAGTGGTGAAGAACAGGAAGAGCTCCACTTTAGCCAGTGCCTCACCAGCGCACACCCTCCGACCTGAAAAAGAACAGGGGACGGTCAGTACCTCACCCACACACACAGACACACACACACTGACACAGACACACAGACACAGACACATACACAGACACACACACACACACAGACACACACACTCACACACACTCACATTCACACACACAAACACATACTCAGACACACACACTCACCAACACACACCAACACACACTTACACACATTCTCACACAGGCACACAGGCACACAGACACACACACACACACACACACACACATACTCAGACCCACACACTCACCAACACACACTTACACACATTCTCACACATACACACACACACACATACACACACACAGACGCACACACACCAACACACTCACAGACATACACACCAACACACACAGACACACCAACACACACAGACACACACACAGACCCACACCGACACCCCCCCACACGCACCCACTTACACACACAGACACACACACACAGACACACCAACACATAGACACACACACAGGCACTCACACACAGAAATACAGAAACACACATAGACACACACCAACATACACACACACAGACACACACACAGACACTCACACACACAGACACACACACATACACACACGCTCACACACACAGACACACACACTCACACACACTGACATTCACACACTCACACACACATACTCAGATACGCACACTCACCAACACACACCAACACACACTTACACACATTCTCACACATACACACAGACACACGTACACACACACACACTCACACACACAGACGCACACACACCAACACATTCACAGACATACACACCAACCACACAGACACAGCAACACACACAGATACACACACACAGACCCACACTGACACCCCCACACACACACCCACTCACACACACAGACACACACACATACACACACACAGACATACACACACACACACACACACACACACACACAGTCCGTTCATAGACCACCATCTTCCAAACCCCCATCGCTGAAACCATCTCAATGGTCACCAACTGCAAGCAATTCCATTCCCACAGTGTGTCTCTCTATCCCCGTACAGACAGAAATCAAACAGCTGGGAGTACATTCGGCCCTTCAAGCTCTTTGCTCATTCACCCCACCTTCCCAAACCTTCCCCATTCCTATCCATTTAACTCAGATCCTGAATCGGTCCTGAATCTACTCAATGACTGAACATCCACAGACCCTCAGTGCAGGGAATTCCAAAGACACACCCCACTCTGAGTGAGAGAACATTGTCCTTCTCCCTGTCCTAAATGGACACTCCTTTACTGTGAGGCTGTCCATTGAACAGAAATGATGGAGTTTAATTCAGATAAATGCGAGGTGCTACATTTTTGGAAAGCAAATCTTAGCAGGACTTATACACTTAATGGTAAGGTCCTAGGGAATGTTGCTGAACAAAGAGACCTTCGAGTGCAGGTTCATAACTCCTTGAAAGTGAAGTTGCAGTTAGATAGGATAGTGAAGAAGGCATTTGGTATGCTTTCTTTTATTGGTCAGAGTATTGAGTACAGGAGTTGGGAGGTCCTGTTGTGGCTGTACAGGACCTTGGTGAGGCCATTGTTGGAATATTGCATGTAATTCTGGTCTCCTTCCTATCGGAAAGATGTTGTGAAAGGGTTCAGAAAAGATTTACAAGGAGGTTGCCAGAGTTGGAGGATTTGAGCTATAGGGAGAGGCTGAACAGGCTGGGGCTGTTTTCCCTGGAGTGTCGGAGGCTGGGGGTGACCTTATAGTGGTTTAAAAATTCTAAGGGGCATAGATAGGGTAAATAGGCAAAGTCTTTTCCATGGGGTCAGGGAGTTCAGAACTAGCGGGCATAGGTTTAGGGTGCGAGGGGAAAGATATAAAAGAGACCTAAGGGGCAAACGTTTCACCCAGAGGGTGGTATGGGTATAGAATGAGCTGCCAGAGGATGTGGTGGAGGCTGGTACAATTGCAACATTTAAGAAGCATTTGGATGGGGATATGAATAGGAAGGGTTTGGAGGGATATGGGCCGGGTGCTGGCAGGTGGGACAAGATTGGATTGGGATACCTGGTCGGCATGGACGGGTTGGACCGAAGGGTCTGTTTCCATGCTGTACATCTCTTTGACTCTATGACACATCCCCTCTCCAGGGCCTGAAGAATTATTCTTATTTCAATGTCTTTAAGGAATAGAGCACCAAGATCCTGTTCCAGGAGTCAGCTCAGTGACTCTCTCTAAGGTAACTTTACCCTTCCTTGGGTGGAGAGACCAAAACTGTGACTGAGTGTGGTCCCACCAAACCCCTATGGGATCGCAGGACCTGTGGCACCTCCTGAGCTGAATTAGTTGACATTACTGGTCATAGCCTTCGAATTTAACTTCCCTTCTCCTTATTCACTCATGGAACATGAACATCACTGGCTGGGCCCAGCACTTATTGCCCATTCCTGATTTGTCCCATTGGGAAGGTGGTGGTGAGCTGGCTTCTTGAAACACGACAGTCCCTCCAAGCCACTCACCATCCTGACCTTGTGACCACGAGAAATAAGAACTGGAGCAGACCATTCGGCTCCTGGAGACTGTTCTGTCATTCAATAGGATTATGGCTCATTCCACATTCTTCACATCCACTGGCCTGCCTTTTCCATCTCCCCATTCCTTCAGTGTCGCTGGCTCAGAATCGTGGAGTTCCCTCCCATTGTGAAATTTTGGAACTCGCTCCCAGTTCAAATCAGAGCTGGCTCTCCACAGTCAGTTGCCTCACTTCAGAAATGGGAATATTTTAGTAACGGAACACATGGCCCCTTTTACAACCGGTTACCTGCAGAGAAAGGCATGAAGGCTTCTCTCTTCACAAAATTCCCATCAGCATCCAGGAAGTGAGCCGGGTTAAACTGGTGGGGCTTTTCCCATTGGGTTTTATCGTACAGCACCGAGGTCAGTAAAGGAATAACGTACGTTCCCTGAAAAACACAGAAAGCCTGAATGTGTTACTGTGCCTGTGTTTAATGGAGAGTGAGTCATGCAGGATGTGGAAAACCCAGTTTTCTCCCTGATCCTGTTAGTTTCACTAGACACCTCAGGTTATAACCGACTCCACCTTATTGTCAAATGTAGCGGCTCTTCCCCACGATTAAAGAAACTCAGTTCCTAAAATCCAAATTGCTGTTTGGCCTGCAGTGGGACACATTTACCTGCAGCGGAGGCTGGGTAGATTAGTGCACAGGGCCCCGCTACTTGCTGACAGAAGGAACACGTACATAGATTGAGCCTGTTCAACTCAATAAAATAGGTGACTGCCTCTCTCCAGTTCACCCTTCAGGGAAATCATAGTCAACCTGCCCAGTTTAAAACTTAACCAGAGCTTGGAAGTTAAGCGCCAGTCATCATTAACGGGTGCATTTTCTTTAGCCTCTGCTACTCAGGGTTTACTGGCCAACCAATCAGCACTCTCCTCTCATTCATTAACAACAATGTTACCCTTTACATTGGCATCATCCTGATGAGTGCCAAGTGTTTGTAACTGAATTGAGAATCAGACAGCACAGTTTTAACGCATTTTAAAAAACACAAATGTGAGGTGAGATTTAAAATCAAACCTCTTCCCACAGTTAGTGACTGGGTTTGGAATGAAGTATGGTCAAGGCAGGGTCACATGAGGCATTCAGGAGAGCACTTGATGATTATTTCAATAGGACCAATGGCTTATGGGGGAAAGGCAGGCGTTTGGTTCTGTCAAAATGCTAAAGTGAGCTAGTACAGATGAGATGGGAGAAATGGCCTCATTTTTCACCGTTGAGGTTGTTAGAAACAATTTTAATAAAATTTAGACGAGACCACCAAAACTGGAAACAAGACAATTTATTCAACGATCTTGCAAGAAAGGGCATCAAATGCAGAAGCAAATGAGCAATGAACATTCAAACTAGTTCACAGTTATTCTTTTGAGCTGCGTGAGGTCACCTCTCCCGACTCTTACATTACCCAATCTTTCTTATTGTATTCTACCACTACCCAGCTGCGCTCCGCTCTTATTGCCCCCTTTTCTCCAAGTTGGCAACCTTTCCCTCTGTAAGTGCTGACATAAGGCGAAACTTGTATCCTGATGTTCTTTTACTTTGCCTGGAACATCTTCCATTGTTCACAGGTACATTCCATTCTTGAACATACCTTTTAACAATGTACCTTTTCATGCTTGGTTTATGCGTTTCAGCTGTCTCAGCTATTTTGCTGAGACTATTATTAAAAAGAATTATTTGCTTTAATAATTCTGCACTAAAGTTAGTATTAAATTATCCACAATTATTCATTAAAGATAAAGATACATTTCCCTAATGCTTGCCTAGCTGATATTTTTCCCTGTACCCCTTTTCTGCACATACACACTCTTGCTTTTCGATATCTGTAAAAACAGCACACTTCCCCATTTCTTACAAGGTTGTGTGATGAGAACCTTCAATGAGACTTTTTAATAGCAATCCTCAACATTGAAATTCCCCGTTTTAATTTGTTTCCCTTCTAACTCAGTTCCTGCATTTATTCAGAAAGTACCATAATATTATTACCATGGCAACAATGTTCCAAGTAAAATCTTTCTTCAGGACCGGCGGTGGGGGGTGAGGGGAGCTGGAGATAAAGATGGGGTGGGGTTGTGGGGGAGGGTTTTGGGTGGGAAGGGTGGCAGGGAGCAGTTGAAGGGAGGGGAAGGGGCTGTGAAGGGAGTCGGGGGATGGGAAGGGAGGTTGTTTGAAATTGGAGAGTTCAATGTTGAGGTGGAGGATGATGGACATGTCGGAGAGGGTATGGGAAGGGGAATTGAAATAGGTGGTGGTTGGGAGGTCAGGTTGGCCAACTCCAACTAGACCCAACCCCAAGAACATCTCCCCTCCTCACACCTCTCTGCCCTCCGGAAAAAAATGTTCCCTTTGGTTTATGCCCCTCTCCCCACCAATATCTCCCTGTCATCCCACATCCAACCCACGGTACCTCCCCTGCAACTGGAAAAGATGCAAAACTTGTCAGTACACCACCTCCCTCACCTCCCTCCAGGGCCCCAAACAGTCCTTCCAGGTCAGACAGGGGTTCACCTGCCTCACTTCCAACCTAGTTTACTGTATCAGGTCCTCCCAATGTGGTCTTCTCTACACTGGGGAGGCCAAATGTAAACTTAAGGAACGGTTCACTGAACCTCTCAGCCGGACCCACAGGGGCCGACCTGACCTCCCAGTCACTGTCCATTTTAATAACCCTTCCCACTCCCTCTCCAATATGATCATCCTCAGCCTCCTCCATTGCCAGACCACAAGTTGGAGGAACAGCAGCTCATCTTCTGCCTGGACAGCCTACAGCCGGGAAGACTCAACACTGTGTTCTCCCATTTCAAATAATCTACCTCCCCATCCAGCTCACTTCCCAGCCCCTCCTCCTCCCTTCCATTCCTCTGATCGACCCTTCCTTCTGGCTACCAACTGGATACATTCCTCCCATCGACCAACCAGATCGTGCCCTCTCCCTGTGTTCACCTATTCCTACCTCACCACTCTGACCCCCATCCCCACCTCACCCCCTCACCCCCACCCCCAGTCCTGAAGAAGGGTTACACCCGAAACGCCCACTTCCCCACCTCCTGGTGCTGCCTGACTTGCTGTGTCCTTCCAGCCTCCTGTTTGTTTATATTAGTTTCCAGTCTCTGCAGTTTCTTTTGTCTCGAACAATGCTCCAAGTGGCACAAATTGTGAAAAGTAAGCCTTGTATCTCTGATACCTTTGGAAGGAAATACCCTCTGAAATGCGTGTCCTCAGTTGTCGAATGAGGAAGGTTCGTGGGGACAATGTTGGCAAACCTCTGGATTTCGTGAATCACAGCCTCAGTGTAGGGCATGTGTCTCTGGTCTTCTGTCCTCGGGAATCGACCAGCTCCTATCACCCGATCAATTTCATCTTGAACTTTCCCTGAAATAGGCAAAAAGGTAAAGATCTTTGGATGGAGGGTAACAGTTTACAGCAGACTGAACTGAAGTGGAGAACTTTGTGTTGTTGAGTGACACGGAACGGGCTCGATCAGTTCCATTGCCAGTACATTCCCCTCTCAATACTTTGCTTCATCAACTCTGACAGGCATAAACATTAAACTGCCCCAAACACACAGCTGATGTGATACCACCCACTGTGTGCTAACCTCCAAGGTAAATTTTTATTGTAAACTACTGAGGACAATTTGACAATCTATTTAAAATAATTCCATTCCACTATTCATATTTATTACCCTTGAGAAGGATCCGATTGAAAGTGCTGATTTGTCGAGCCGAAATTTCCATAAAATAAGCGTTGGGCAGGAAACTCGGCAGGGGCAGGATGATCCCAGGAGGGACATTTTAGGGCCACCCCCAGAGTATTCCCCCCCTCAACCTAGATCGAAAGTATAACAAATCAATCCAAGTGGCCCATCCCCTCCTCAGTGACCTGTTTATTGGGATAACTGTTCACCTCAACCTACATAAAGCCTTCTTGCCTTCAGTCCAATTGGGAATCAGACAGTGAGGTAATTATTTACCCAAGTGAATCAGACTGACAGAGGATCTGCCAATTCTGTTGGATTCCCGATGTCCCTGAGGGAGGCTTTGTCTCTCTGTCAGAGAGCGAGAGAGGTCTTGGATACAACTTGTTCGAGGCTTATCAATGCTCTGTCTCCACACTCCATGCCGTTGGTTCCCCTTGACCACAACGATCCACAAGATTGGAGGGTTCACTGTGCAGCTACTGGGGTGTTCACCTGGGCTTAAACTCAGGAAAATTGTGATAAATTGGATAATTCTCCGAACATCGATCCAGGTATGGAGCTCAGTGCTGGACTGCAAGGCTCCACCTAGTGGGATTGGTGTGTAGATGCAGGAGTATGACTGTGCCACACTGTCAACAGGTTATAGCTCTGCTCTCTTTCAAACCTGCACTCCCAGGTCTAGCACTTTCTCTGGTGTTTAATAAAGTTTTTGTGCTCCAATTCCAGGGCAGAAATCAAATACAGAATTTAAAATGTGGATTGATGAGATGTGTCAATATTGATTTTGTGTCTTTATGAACGTCACCCTGGGAATCATCCCGGAACCTGCAATGAAAGTTGTCTCCTCTGTGCCCAGAGGTGTCACCTTGGGCTCAAGCTCAGGAAGACTCCACTTGCTGGCTCACTAATGATCAGCTCTTTCTAATCCCAACCATTGGAGGGGTTTCTGATTGAGATGGCCAATATCGTGCTGACCCAGAGCTGTTTCAGTATTGCTCTTGATGGTCACTGGGTTCCTGACTGACAATGTCTTGTCTTATTCTCAATCAGATTCTTACAGGGGTCAGTATTTTACCCTGAGGGGAGGGTGGGTTTGAGCACCAGATGTAGATATGAAATGCCATGTGCCAAGATACTCATGACTGGAACTAACCTCCCTCAGTGAACATAAAGGACTGACTAAAACAAAACAAAGGAGAGTAGAGCCCAGGAACAGGACCTTCGGCCCAACAAGACTGTGCTTGACACGTGATGCCTCTCTAACTAAAACCCTTTTGCCTCTATGTGGTCAGTATCCCTCTATTCCCTGCCTGTTCCTCAATTGTTAAGATGTCTCTTAAACGTTACTATTGTCTCCACCTCCACCACCTCCTCCAGGCACTTACCACCCTCTGGGTAAGAAAAATTTGGCTCTCACATTTTTGTTAAACTTACCCCCTTTTACCTTAAATTGATGTCACCCAGGAACTGTCATTAAGGACTCCATCTATCCATGCCTCTCATAATTTGTAAACATCTATCAGGTCACCCCTCATCCTTTGAAATTATAGTGAAAACAACTGAGTTTTTCCACTGTCTCCTCATGGCTAATGCCCTCTACACCAGGCAACATCCTTATCAACCATTTCTGAACCCTCTCCAAAGCCTCCACATCCTTCTGGTAGTGTGGTGACCAGAACTGTACACAATATTTCAAATGTGGCTTCACGAAAGTACCACACCACTGCCACATGACTTGCTAATTATTCATCCTCTATTCCTGACTAGTGAAGGCAAGCACGCCCAGATGTCTTCTTGACCTCCTTATCAACTTGTGTTGTCACTTTCAGGGAACTGTGGCCCTGCACACCAAATGCCTCGGTATGTTGGTGCTACGAAGGTTTCTGCCATTTACTGTGTGCAGTACTTCCCTCCTGCATTCGATCTCCCGAAATGCATCACCTTCCATTTGTCTGGATTAAACTCCATCTGCCATTTCTCCACCCAACTCTCCAACCAATCTCTTTCCTGCTGTATCCTCTGACAATCCTCCTTACCATCCACAGCACCCCTGAACTGTGTGTCATCCACAAACGCATCAATCAGACCATGTCTGCATTCCCCTCCCAAACATCTATATACATTACAAGCAACAAGATACAATTATACAAGCAACAATATTATATTAGATTCAGATGCCAATTTAGGCACAACCAGCAAACTAACAAACACAGAGTGAAGAATTCCTTACTCTGGATTTCTGGGTAGTTTACCATCAGAAGAAGTCCCCAGCACAGGGTAGTGGAGGTGGTTTCTGTGCCAGCAGCAAACAGGTCAGTGATTGTAACCACGATATCCTTTTTCTTACTCTCTAAATCTTCACCTCCCAGCTCCTTCAAGACAAAATGAAACAAAGGAGAGTGTGTCGCCTCCTTCAGGAAAATATTCAGCTCCATAAATGTCTGGACAGGGGTATGTGTGCCTGAGGATAGTGATCCTTCCAGCCTCTGGTCATGAACGTCACAATGACAATGACAGACTTGGCAGATAGAATACAATGCAGGGAAATGGGAAGTGGAGGGAGGAGAAATACACTCACTCATGGTCAGGCTTTGGGGAGGCAATAGATTTCACCAATTTGAAGGTGGAGGGACAGGTCGAGAAGTCCTTTAAAGCAACTTTACAGCTTTTGTTGGACTGAGTACGTACATCAGGAAGTTAACCCACACCATTCTGTTTTATATACAAATATATATAAAAATCTGGTGAGGCCTCAGCTGGAATATTGCATCCAGTTCTGGTGCCACACTTTTGGGAAAATGTCAATGCTGGGGCGTGGGTGCAGGGCAGATTTACTGAAGGGGAGAAGGTCAAGGGGAGATTCGATAGAACTGTTGGAAATCATGAATGGGTTTGACTGGATAAGTAAGGAGAGATGATTGCAGGAGCAGGGTGGGTCAGGGACAAGTCCAGTAGGAGGGGGCAACAAGGAGCACTCTACTGCAATGCGATGCTGAGTGACTGGAATTCCTGACACAGACACAAAGCTACATTCACACGAGAGTCGGGGATATACTTGAAGGGAAATAAGTGACAAGGCAGTGGAGAAAGAATAGGGGAGTGGGATAGCTCTACCAGGGAGCAGCTATCGATATGATGGGCCGAGCGACCTTCCCCTTTGCTGTATTACCCTCCAATTCTCTGAAGGAAAGTTGCCTTTCCTGTCTGAGTTCACCATTAGGTTTCAATTCACTCTGGCAGCTCAGCAGAGATGAAGGGGCAGGACTTAATGAATGTGGGGTTTAAATTCATTAAAGAGATTGATTTCCCAGTCAAAATGAGAATAGTGTGGTTCCAAAGCACTGAACAACAGATCCAGGTGTAATTTCAAGGGCAGTGTTCGGGGAAAATAATGTGTAAAATTAGGAAAGACCTCTCCTCAGTTAAATTACTCATGAGACTTTCTGTGTTGACTGTTGCAAGATTGAAGCTCACACACCATCAATGCTATATTCTGGACACATTGAGCATCCACGTGATGTCATGAGCAAAACGATGAGATAAATAATCAGATACAGTGAGCGCTTGAAGTTACACATTCGTGGTTGTATCCAGAAACGAGGGGCAGCACTGAGCGACATTTTAACAGATGTTTGACACAGAATCTTCCTCCATCAAAACCCACAAAGTCCTGGTGTGGAGTCTGAAATCTGGAGAGATTCCCCTTAGTGCTGAAGAGGTGTGTCACTATACCTGCTGATGCCTCAGAATTAAGGCCTCGCTGAGTGTCTGGATGCTGTTCTCGCTCAACGTCTCTTTGGCAGCTTTGAAGAAATCTTCAATGATTTCATGCACCTTCACGAGATTTTGAATAATCTTCCTGCGGCTCGGAATCAGAAATCCCAGAGATGGGAAAGAGTTGAACAGCTGGATTGGAACAAGAACATAAGGATCAGGCCTTTGGAGGATCCAGTGATCGCTCGTCCACGGTCAGTGCAGCAACTACTTACATTCAGTGATGCTTCATGGGAGATAGGAGATTATCATGGCAACACCTCACTTCCTCTCCTCTCCTCAGTGCCCCTACCCCAACCCATAAACCCTCCAAATTTACAGCTTTAGTTTGAATGCTTTAGCTCTCATCCAGAATGGGTGACCTATCAGCTATCATCTGTTACACATGGATTCCAAAACTCAGATACAGGTCAGACCAAGTAAGGACAGCAGATTTCCTCCAAATTAGTGGACCAGCTGGGCTTTTCTTGCCAATTATATTCATCATTATACTCTTAAATCCAGATTTGTATTGTTAAAGCGAATTGAAATTCCGCCATCCACCACAGCAGGATTTGAACCCGGCTCCCCCAGGTTGATGTCACTTGCATCATTTTCCTTCATGTGGGAAGCTGAGGGAATCACATCTCTTGAAAGTATTACCCCACCTCCCCCCCCCCACACCCCGACCCCACCCACTCCCTCTCCATATCAAGAGTCTGGGAGAATGATTCCACTTCGGGGAATCTTTCTGTGATTCTATAAAATGCCTCACTTCATTCTAAATGAGTTCAGAAAACTCATTACGGTGACAACACGTTCAGTGCCAGGCCAGATTAATTTTGTCAGTGCTGAAGGAGGGCCATTGGACCTGAAACTTTCTCTCCTCAGAGACGACCAGACCTCCTGGGTCTTTCCAGCAACTTCCCAACCATTTTCTGATTGCCAGCAATGCTGCAGTTCTTTGCTTTATTTTAAAATAGATTTCCACGTTTATTTTCTGACCAAAAGTTTTCCAATTTAGCCCACGTAAGCCTGTCTCACATATCAGCATTTATGACTGAGACAGAATGTTAACACGATTCTTCAACCTGTAACAAGTCAGATGTGAAAGTTGAAACTTTATTGCTGGAACAGCACAGCAGGTCAGGCAGCATCCAGGGAACAGGAGATTCGACGTTTCGGGCACAGGCCCTTCCTCAGGAATGTGGACGTCACACACACCAAATTGCAAATGACCTCAACACTCAGCCTGAGTACAATACCACAAAACGACAATTACATGTATTGGAGCTGTTCCCAACAGTCTCGTGTTCTCATTAACCATGTTTGTTAGATGGATAAATACTTCATTGTTATAATCAAAACGGTCTCCAAATATGATGGAACAGACGATATTGCTCACAGCCAAATACATAATCTGTGCAGTTTCAAAAGGCTGACCTGTGAATAAACACAGAATTCCATTACAAAAAGGCCTCTAAACAGTAATCATACTTCAATCATTGTCCTCTTTCACAAAGCACAAGTTACTCATATAAAACAAAGAACCGCAGAGGCTGCAAATCTGAAGCGACAACAGAAATTGCTGGAGAAACTCAGCACATCTGGCAGCATCCCTGGGGAGAAAGCAGAGTTAGTATTTTAACAAACAACAGTACATTACTGGAACAGGCCCTTCTGCCCATCGAGCCTGTATTGATGCATGAAACCTTTCTGAACTAAAACGTTTCTGCCTCCACACACTCCATATCCCTCTATTCCCTGCTTCTTCAGGAATCGGTCCAGTTCCCTATTCAATGTTCCTGTTCTGAAGAAGGGGACTCGAAAGGTTAACGCTGTTTTCTCTCCCACATATATGCCCCGACCTGCTGAGTTTTGTCAGAATTGGGAAGATTTAAGATTAATCAGGAAGCGGGAAGTCAAAATTGCAGCTTTTAGATGAGTCATAGTGATAGGGATGTACAGCATAGAAATAGACCATTCCATCCAATTCATCTATATCTAGTGCCTTTTGCTTGTACATGGCCCATATCCCTCTAAACCCTTCCTATTCATACACATGTCCAGATGAATTTTAAATGTTGTCACCATATCAGCCTCCACCACTTCCTCTGGCAGCTTATTCCATCCATGTACCCCCCTTTGCATGAAAATGTTGCCCCTTTAGGCGTCCATTATATCTTTCCCCTCTCACCCTAAACCTATGCTCTGTAGTTCTGGGCTTCCCTACCCCAGCGAAAAGGCCTTGTCTATTTACCTGATCCATGCCTCTCATGATTTTATAAACCTCTAAGAGGTCACCCCTCAGCCTCCGACACTCCAGGGAAAACAGCCCGAGCCTATTCAGCCTCTCCCTATAACTCAAACCCTCCAACCTGGCAACATCCTTGTAAATCATTTCTACACCATTTCACATTTCACAACATCCTTCCTTGAGGAAGGGAGACCTGAATTGCACAAAATCTTCCAAAAGTGGCCTAGCCAATGTCCTGTACAACATGACTTCCCAACTCCTATACTCACTGCTCTTACCAATAAAGAAAAGCATACTAAATGCCTTCTTCACGATCCTATCTACCTGCAACTCCACTTTCAAGGAACTATGAACCTGCCCTCCAAGGTCTCTTTGTTTAGCAACACTCCCGAGGACCTTACCGTTAAGTGCATACGCCCTGCCTGATTTGCCTTTCCAAAATACAGCATCTCCGATTATTTAAATTGACCTCTATTTGCCACTCTTCGTCCACTGGCCCATCTCGCCAAGATCCTGTAGTACTCTGAGATAACCTTCGTTGCTGTCTGCAACACCTACAATTTTGGCATCATCTGCAAACAAACCAACAATACTTCCTGTGTTCACATCCAAATCATTTATATAAATGATAAAAATCAATGAACCCAGGCACTGATCCTTGTGGCACTCCACTGATCATAGGCCTCCAGTCTGAAAAGCAACCCTTCACTACCACCCTCTGTCTTCTACCTTTGAGCCAGTTCTATATCCAAATGGCTAGTTCTCTCTGTATTCCATGAGATCTAACCTTGCTAACCAGTCTACCATGCGGAAGCTTGTTGAATGCCTTGCTGAAGTCCATTTGGATCACACCCACCACTCTGCCCACATCAATCCTCTTAGTTACAAGAAATCACTTTGAAGGAGACATACCGCCTTGTTACATTAGAGCCAGTCTCACTACTAAAAACTTGGTGCTACATTTCCCTGAGAGCCCACCACCTCCTACATTTTCCAAAACAACATACTTGTTTGAGATGGAATAGCCACAGGAGACTCCTGCACTATCTGCCTACCTTTCCTGGAGTTAACCCATCTACCGGACTGTCTGTGCAGTTTTTCTCCCTTCCTGAAGCTGCCATCCACCACACCCCTTGCTCCTGTAAATTCCTCATTTCCTCAACCTGCCACTCTCACCAATCCATGCAATCCAATAGAATTCGCAAACAACACACTTCCTGCAGATGTAATCATCAGTAACTTGGAAACTCTCCCCAATCTCCCACATCCAACAGGAAGAGCACATCACTCTACTAAAAGCCATCTTTACACCTTAATCGACAGACGCAGAAAATAGCCTTGTCGTACCGCTCAAAAAAGGATAACTTAGTACCTGTGTTTTATATCATTAAAGTTTATTGAAGAGAGAGATCTTAATAAAAACATATAATCAAAAGTACCCCTTATACTCACTGTTGTAGATTTACCAAAAACCACAGTCAGGTTACACTTTCAAGCTAGCCATTTCACTGCTCCCTGTTGTGAGATCCCCACATGGTTTCTCAAAGGTCAGCTTCGAATTTTACTGTTTGTTCATTTTTCTCAGAATGAACGCCAATGTCCAGATACATTTCGAACTAAACAGCAAAACCATACAGCTCTGCAGGGTCTTTGCTTGGTCAGACAGCTGTACAGGATCACTGCTGGGTCACACAGCTGTGCAGGGTCACTGCTGGGTCACACAGCTGTACAGGGTCACTGCTGGGTCACACAGCTGTACAGGATCATTGCTGTCTCTCACAGCTGTACACGGTCATTGCTGGGTCACATAGCTGTACAGGGTCACTGCTGGGTCACACAGCTGTGCAGGGTTACTGCTGGGTCCCACAGCTGTACAGGGTTACTGCTGGGTCACACAGCTGTACAGGATCACTGCTGGGCCACACAGCTTTACAGGATCACTGCTGTCTCACACATCTGTACAGGGTCATTGCTGGGTCACACAGCTGTACAGGATCATTGCTGGGCCACACAGCTGTGCAGGGTTACTGCTGAGTCACACAGCTGTACAGGATCACTGCTGTCTCACACAGCTGTGCAGGGTCACTGCTGGGTCACACAGCTGTATAGGATCATTGCTGGGTCACACAGCTGTGCAGGGTCACTGCTGGGTCACACAGCTGTGCAGGGTTACTGCTGGGTCACACAGCTGTACAGGCTTACTGCTGGGTCACACAGCTGTACAGGATCACTGCTGGGCCACACAGCTGTACAGGGTCACTGCTGGGTCACACAGCTGTACAGGGTTACTGCTGGGTCACACAGCTGTACAGGATCACTGCTGGGTCACACAGCTGTACAGGGTCATTGCTGGGTTACAAAGCTGTACAGGATCATTGCTGGGCCACACAGCTGTACAGGGTAATTGCTGGGTCACACAGCTGTACAGGATCACTGCTGGGTAACACAGCTTTGCAGGGTCACTGCTAGGTCACACAGCTGTGCAGGGTAATTGCTGGGTCACGCAGCTGTGCAGGGTCACTGCTGGGTCACACAGCTGTGCAGGGTTACTGCTGGGTCACACAGCTGGGCAGGGTGACTGCTGGGTCACACAGCTGTGCAGGGTCATTGCTGGGTCACGCAGCTGTACAGGGTCATTGCTGGGTCACGCAGCTGTAGAGCGTCACTGCTTGGCCACACAGCTGTGTGGGGGATTACTGCTGGGTTACACAGCTGTACAGGGACACTGCTGGGTCACACAGCTGTACAGGGTTACTGCTTGGTCAGACAGCTGTGCACGTTCATTGCTGGGCCACACAGCTGTACAGGATCACTGCTGGGTAACACAGCATTGCAGGGTCACTGCTGGGTCACACAGCTGTGCAGGGTCACTGCTGGGTCACACAGCTGTACAGGATCACTGCTGGGTAACACAGCTGTACAGGGTCACTGCTGGGTCACACAGCTGTACAGGGTCACTGCTGTCTCACACAGCTGTACAGTGTCTTTGCTGGGTCAGACAGCTGTACAGGATCACTGCTGGGTCACACAGCTGTGCAGGGTCACTGCTGGGTCACACAGCTGTACAGGGTCACTGCTGGGTCACACAGCTGTACAGGATCATTGCTGTCTCTCACAGCTGTACACGGTCATTGCTGGGTCACACAGCTGTACAGGATCACTGCTGGTTAACACTGCTGTACAGGATCACTGCTGTCTCACACAGCTGTACAGGTTCATTGCTGGGTCACACAGCTGTACAGGATCACTGCTGGGTAACACAGCTGTACTGGGTCACTGCTGGGTCACACAGCTGTACAGGATCATTGCTGGGTCACACAGCTGTACAGGGTCACTGCTGTCTCACACAGCTGTACAGGGTCTTTGCTGGGTCAGACAGCTGTCCAGGATCACTGCTGGTTAACACAGCTGTACAGGGTCACTGCTGGGTAACACAGCTGTACAGGGTCACTGCTGTCTCACACAGCTGTACAGTGTCTTTGCTGGGTCACACAGCTGTACAGGATCACTGCTGGGTCACACAGCTGTGCAGGGTCATTGCTGGGTCACGCAGCTGTACAGGGTCATTGCTGGGTCACGCAGCTGTAGAGCGTCACTGCTTGGCCACACAGCTGTGCGGGGGATTACTGCTGGGTTACACAGCTGTACAGGGACACTGCTGTCTCACACAGCTGTACAGTGTCTTTGCTGGGTCAGACAGCTGTACAGGATCACTGCTGGGTCACACAGCTGTGCAGGGTCACTGCTGGGTCACACAGCTGTACAGGGTCACTGCTGGGTCACACAGCTGTACAGGATCATTGCTGTCTCTCACAGCTGTACACGGTCATTGCTGGGTCACACAGCTGTACAGGATCACTGCTGGGTCACACAGCTGTACAGGGTCACTGCTGGTTAACACTGCTGTACAGGATCACTGCTGTCTCACACAGCTGTACAGGATCATTGCTGGGTCGCACAGCTGTACAGGATCACTGCTGGGTAACACAGCTGTACAGGGTCACTGCTGGGTCACACAGCTGTACAGGATCATTGCTGGGTCACACAGCTGTACAGGATCACTGCTGTCTCACACAGCTGTACAGGGTCTTTGCTGGGTCAGACAGCTGTCCAGGATCACTGCTGGGTCACACAACTGTACAGGGTCACTGCTGGGTCACACAGCTGTACAGGATCATTGCTGTCTCTCACAGCTGTACCGGGTCATTGCTGGGTCACACAGCTGTACAGGATCACTGCTGGTTAACACAGCTGTACTGGGTCACTGCTGGTTCACACATCTGTACAGGGCCATTGCTGGGTCACACAGCTGTACAGGATTAATGCTGGGTAACACAGCTGTGCAGTGTCACTGCTGGGTCACACAGCTGTGCAGGGTCATTGCTGGGTTACCCAGCTGTGCAGGGTCATTGCTGGGTCACGCAGCTGTACAGGGTCACTGCTGGGTCACGCAGCCGTACAGGGTCACTGCTTGGTCACACAGCTGTGCGGGGGGTTACTGCTGGGTTACACAGCTGTACAGGGTCACTGCTGGGTCACACAGCTGTGCAGGATCACTGCTGGGTCACACTGCTGTGCAGGGTCACTACTAGGTTACACAGCTGTACAGGGTTACTTACTGATTGGTCACACAGCTGTGCAGGGTCATTGCTGGGTCACACAGCTGTACAGGATCACTGCTGGGTCACACAGCTGTGCAGGGTAACTGCTGGGTCAAACAGCTGTACTTGGTCATTGATGGGTCACACAGCTGTACAGGCTCACTGCTGGGTCACACAGCTTTACAGGGTCACTGCTGGGTCACAGAGCTGTACAGGGTTACTGCTGGGTCACACAGCTGTGCAGGGTCATTGCTGGGTCACACAGCTGTACAGGTTCATTGCTGGGTCACACAGCTGTACAGGATCATTGCTGGGTCACACAGCTGTACAGGGTCACTGCTGGGCCACACAGCTGTACAGGATCATTGCTGGGTCACACAGCTGTACAGGATCACTGCTGGGTCACACAACTGTACAGGATCACTGCTTGTTCACACAGCTGTACAGGGTCACTACTGGGTCACACAGCTGTACAGGATCACTGCTTGTTCACACAGCTGTACAGGGTCACTGCTGGGTCACACAGCTGTGCAGGGTCACTGCTGGGTCACACAGCTTTAGAGGGTCACTGCTGGGTCACACAGCTGTGCAGGATCATTGCTGGGTCACACAGTTGTACAGGATCACTGCTGGCTAACACAGCTGTACAGGATCACTGCTGTCTCACACAGCTGTACAGGGTCACTGCTGGGTCACACAGCTGTACAGGGTCATTGCTGGGTCACACAGTTGTACAGGATCACTGCTGGGTAACACAGCTGTACAGGATCACTGCTGTCTCACACAGCTGTACAGGGTCACTGCTGTCTCACACAGCTGTACAGGGTCACTGCTGGGTCACACAGCTGTACAGGGTCACTGCTGGGTCACACAGCTGTACAGGGTCACTGCTGTCTCACACAGCTGTACAGGGTCACTGCTGGGTCACACAGCTGTACAGGGTCACTGCTGGGTCACACACCTGTACAGGATCATTGCTGGGTCACACAGCTGTCCAAGATCACTGCTGGGTCACACAGCTGTACAGGGTCACTGCTGGGTCACACAGCTGTACAGGATCACTGCTGGGTTAACACAGCTGTGCAGGGTCACTGCTGGGTCACAGCGATGGGATTCAAACCGACATCTCTGAGGAGACTGGAGTGTGGGAAGAAGAAATGTATCATTGTTTAACATCACTGAATCAAACTCCTGGAATTCCCTCCATTAGAACAGTTGTACAGGGTCACCGCTGTCTCACACAGCTGTTCGGGGTCATTGCTGGGTCACACAGCTGTTCAGGGTCATTTCTGTGTAACACAGTTGTGCACATTCACTGCCGGGTCATGCAGCTGTACAGGGTCATTGCTGGGTCACACAGCTGTACAGTGTCATTGCTGGGTCACACAGCTGTACAGGGTCATTCCTGGGTCACTCAGCTGTTTCGGTTTGATGTCTCCATTTCTAACCTTCCATGTGATATCTGCTTTGTCTCGCTTCATCATTTTTAAAACCATTGTTCTTTTGATTTCTTCCCAAAATAATCAAAGCAACAGCTTATAAAACAGTAATTACTGCTCCAAAGATTCCAGGAAATCATCTCCAACACTGCAATATCTCCAATATGGAGCAGCTGTTACAGCCACAATTTTTTCCCATCCTCCACCTCAGGTTACGCAGAATCCTTCAGCTTAAAATGACTTGGCAGCGATGGGATTCAAAGCTACATCTCCGAAGAGACTGGAGTTGGGAGGAAGAAATGTATCATTGTTTAACATCACTGAATCAAACTCCTGGAATTCCCTCTGTTAGGACATTGTGGGTCAACCTACAGCACGTGAACTGGAATTGTTCAAGTAGACAGCTCACCATCTCCTTCTCAAGAGGCAACTAGACACAGGCAAAATGTTGCTGGCAGTCAGCGGTGCCAATGCCATGTGTAAAGGTTTGAACATATAGCATGGTCTCAATTCTCACACTGGCTGTGATTGCTATAAAGGTCCCACCTTTTCAATCTCGTCCCTCACCTGAGGCATGTTTAAGGTTAAACTCAGCACCAGTCATGTCTACTCAGTGAGAGAGAGAGGGACAACGGTGATTTCACCTGTCAATTATGTCAGACCAAGTCGAGGAGGAACAAACAGATTTTAGGGGTGAAATGGACCAATGGCTTGAACAAACAAATGCCTAAATTGACCCGAGAGTTGGGAAGAGCATGAGAAAGGCTGTTAATACACCATCGCACCTAACTTTTAGCAACCACCGTCCACACTGAAGGAATGGAAATAATTCAGTAAGCTTTGTGCAGGAGCGGACAACCAGACACAGACCATGTTGTGTCTGTGCTTACACACCAGAGTCTGGACTCAAATTACCTTCAAACTCCCTTGCCACTGCACCAGTGTCACACCCTGTTGTGTCCTGTGGGAATCGGTGTGCACGGACCAGTCCACATTTTAAAATAAGAAATCCCACAAGGATGCTTTCCACTCATCTCCAAGTTGTATTGGGACCTGGAACCTGAGGGCCCCCAAGGGCCACCCCAACAGTGACTGACCTGGGAGCCTCACCACAGCCATAGCTCAGCAAGTCTAGGTACCTCGCCACCCACATCTCTGCTGTATACGTGAGAGCCTGTCACCAACACGTGGAGGCGATGGTCAAAGAACCAGAGTGGCAGAGTCTCTGCTGATCAGGCAGGACCTAGTTAAATTGAGGGGAATAATAGACCTGAATCTTCACAGCAGCAGCAGCATTGGTATGTGAATGCTGCCCTGGAACATTCTCTTGATCTAAAGTTGGTGTTGGGATCTTTTGTTCAAGTGAAAATCTTTTCTGTAGATGTCAATTTCGAGGGAACCATGAATCCCAGCATGTCATGACCTACCAAGCACTCACCCTTGTGACTCTCAAACACATTGACAAGAAAGCTGGCCTCTTCATTGATCCTGTCTTCAATGGATTTCTTGCCCATGCCAAATCCTCGGAGAGCTGAGATCACAAACTTTCGGTTCTCCCGCCACAACTTCCCGTCACTGAATATCACGCCTGAAAGTGACACACAAAAAGCTGATCAAATATTGTACACGGGTTCTGCTGTGAGTGCTGCCAAACCCCAGGTTTCTAACGCCCTTTCCTTTCCTGAGAATTACACCATTCTACAACCAAGAGGAAGGTCATTGTATCCATGAGTGCTCTTTGGGGGAGTGAGCCATTGGTCTGACTTCACAAAATTCTTCTTGATGTTGTCATTCTCAATTCCCCTTTGGATGTTCCTGTTGACCCTGCTTCCAGAACCATCCCAGGTACTGCATTCCAGATGACAATGACAGCCGTAAAACCAAATCTCATCTTCCCTCTGATTTTTGTAACCAAGTGGCCTCTTTTGATGTAGTCTGCCCAATTCTGGTCTCCCTGTTGCAGGGAGGATATTATTAAGCTGGACGGGGTTAAGAAGAGATTCACCAGGATGTTACCGGGATTAGAGAGTTTGAGGTATGGGGAGAGGCTGCATAGGCTGCAACGTTTTTCACTGGAGTGTGGGAGGTTGAGGGGTGACCTTGCAGAAGTTTATAAAATCATGAGGGACATGGATAAGGTGAATGGCAGGTGTCTTTTCTCCCCGGGATGGAGGATTTCAAGGCAAGGGGCATATTCTTTAGATGTGAGTAGAAAGGTTTTAAAAAAAGACATGGGGGCAGTTGTTTTATACAGAGTGTGGTTTTTGTGTGGAATGAACTTCCAGTGGAAGTGGTAGAAGTGGATATAGTTATAACATTTAAAAGACATTTGGATAAGTACACGAATAAGAAATGTTTGGAGGAATGTGGACCAAGCGCAGCCAAGTGGGATAAGTTTAGTTTGGGATTACGTTCAGCATGGACTGGTTAGGCCGAAGGGTCTGTTTCAGTGTTTTATGACTCTATGATCTATGACTCCCAATTTCTGTATTTGTCAGTTCATATTTAAGGTTGTCCCACAGTAAAATGTGCCCTTTTTATTTGTTGATTTAATATTGAACAACTCGAATATATCATGTGAAGGTTAATGTTCTGTAGCTTGAGCAACATTTATGGAGTTAGACAAATTGTTGATGCAGGGGATTGTCCCAGGTATTCAATGACTCCCATTATATTGAGGGAGGTGAGGGAGAAGTGCAGTACCTTGAGACAGCAAGGTATTGGCAAGTGGCCAATTGGCAGGAAATAAAAAGTAGGAAGGTAACAGGGTCTGACTGCCAACCCAGCAGCTTAACCAAGGGAGGGGTGTGAGGTCTGTTAGCAGCTCGGGATCTGATCCCTGCCATTTAATATGACAGCAGGAAGCTCGAGCATATTGGGGTTTTGAATGAGATGCCAAAGTTGCACTATGTATTTCTGTGGATGTGAAATGTAATGATTTTAATTGCTAGTAGCCCTCCTCTCACACAGCACAAGTTTTGGTTGGCATTACTTTGGCATTTTCTAGCACATTGCAAGAATTCAGATTGTCAAAATGTGTATTTCTTCAGCAAAACCAAAGGAAATTATGTTGAAATTTAATAAAACATTTGTTTGGCTTCAAGTGGAGCAATGTATTCAATTCTGAGCGCCACATTGTCGGGAAATGGTTGAGCGAGGGTCACCATCAGACGAATGATAGATGATCGCTTGTCAAAGGTGGTGTTGTTCACCTTGGAGAAGAGAAGGTTGTGTGGGCTTTTGGATGGAAATATCCAAGATCATAAGGGATCTCGTCAGAGTCAATGAAAAGACACTGTTTCCCATTGGCTGGAGGACTGAGAATCAGATGGCACAGAGCTCATAGCATTGGCAAAAGAAACAAAGAGGGTTTGTGAAAGACACATTGAATGGTGATGATCAGAAGTGCCTGATCAATGGAAATTCAATGGAAGTTTTCAAAAAAGATTTGAATAAGTGCCTGACGAGGGAAAGGCTTTTCAGGGATGCAGGGAAAGGGCAGGGGAGCAGGACCATTTCAGTTGTAATCACTGATAAACATTGGCCTAACCCAGGATTATTGTGAATGAGAAGCTTGGGTATTTATAAATTGACGGAAATAGTGGCTAAAAGGCTACAGTTCAATTCCAGAACATTTTGTGTCACTTTAACCAGCATGATCGGGTGAGCTGAGTTGAAGACAGAAATGACCAAAGAGTAACACAGAGATGAAAGAGGGAAATTACCACTTTGGAATGAAACTGCGTCATATATCGGTAAGTGTGGCCTCCCACTGAATTGATCAGCGTGATTCACAAGAGCGTCTTTCACTGTGTCGTAACCAGTCAACACCACTGCCTTCAGCGGGCCGAGCTCCACTGAAAATACACTGCCATATTTCTCTGCAAGCTAACAAAGAGAGATTTATTTCATTAAGGTTTCATTTCTAATCAGCTGTAGCACAAGTCAGGGGCGAAAAATGAAGGAAAGAATATTAATCCCCAATTCTGAAGAATTTGATGCCCATCTGTATTTTCCCTCGAGAAGGTGTTGGTGAGCTGCCTTCCTGACCCACTGCAGTGCAGGTGGGTAAACCTTCAATGGTGTTGGGAAAGGAATTCCAGAATGTTGAACATAGAAACAGAAGGAGGCCATTCAGCCCCTCAAGCTCCCTCCACAACTCAATGACATCATGAATGATCTTTGGCCGAACTCCATGTTCCTGCCTTTGGCCCATATCCCCTCATGGTTTTGCTTCATTAAAATGTATCTACCTCAAGTTTAAAACTAATAACTGATCCCACACCCACTGCCATTTGTGGAAGAGTGTTCTACCACCCTTTCTCATATCTCCCTCCCAAATGGTCTGGCCCAGACTGTGTCCTTTCGTTCGAGACTCTCCAAACAGTGGAAATAGTTTATCATTATCCACCCTTTTCATGTTAATAATCTCGAAGATTTTGATCAGATCACCCCTTATCCTTCTAAATTTAAGAGAAAGCAGGCCTTATTTGGATCATCTCTCCTCATAACCTAACCCCTGAAGGACATGCATTATTCCTGTAAACCTTCGCTGTGCTCCCTCCAAGGCCATTCCATCCTCCCTGAGGTGTGGAGCCCAGACCTGCTCACAGTGCTCCACGTGGGCTCTGACCAGGGTCCTGTCTAACTGCAGCTTAATTTATTCATCCTTTTGTATTCCAGGTATGAAGGCCAACATTCAACCAACTTTCTTGATTATATTCTGAACCTACTTACAATATTTCAAAGATCTGTGCACCCAAACTCTCAAGTCTCTTTGCACATCCACTGTTGAGCCAGTGACACTGAAGGAACAGCAATACTTTGTCCTTGTAGATTCAGGTCTAACTTATTTCCATGTTGTCATGTTCCCATGTGGCTGGCTATCTGCATCAGCGACTCACCAATATCATTGACCACACTCCATGAATTCATGGGCAGGCTCAGTGATGGTCATTTTGACCTTACTGCTGTTCCTCTTACTCAGAATGTAAGTAACCTTTTTCACTCTCTTGCTAGCTGTCTCTTCCAATTCCTGGATTTTCCTCTCTAGTGTTATCTTCTCATTCCCATCCCCCCCCTAAAAATTAATCTGAACCCTCCTCAATAACATTAATATACTATCCCATCAGGACGCTGGTCTAGCCTCTATTCAGGTGCAAACCATCCGGCCGGGACAAGTCTCAACGGCTCCAGAATTGTTACTAATCTCTGAGGAGCCTAATTCCCCCAAACTTTCACCCCCCCAAATGCCATATCCCCTGGCACGTATCCATCTGCTTATCTTCCATCTTGTTTCCTGACCCGTGTGTGGCACTATGGGTAATCTGGAGATTGTTTCCTTTGAGGTTCTGCTATGGACAAGCAGGAGGTGGCTGGAAGAACACAGTAAACCAGGCAGTGGAGAGGTCAACATTTCAGGGGCAACACTTCTTCAGGACTGGGGTGGGTGTTGGGAGTGGTGGGCTGCAGATAAAGTGGGAGGTTGGGGCAGGGTGGTGAAGTGGGGATAGATGAAGACAGGTAGAGGGTATGACCTGGTTAGTCAATGGGAGGAATGGATCCAGTTGGTGGGAGGGAGCAGTGCAAGGGATGGGGGAGGGGCTGGGAAGGGATTCGGGGGATGGGGAGGGAGGTTATTTGAAATTGGAGAACTCAATGTTGAGTCCACCAGGCAGGAGGCAGCCCGGGCGGAAGATGAGGTGCTGTTCCTCCAATTTGTTATTGGGGTCGTTGTGGCAATTCAGGAGGTCAAGGATGGTCATGTCAGAAAGGGAGTGGGAAGTGGGATTAAAGCAGCTGCGGGCCCGGCAGAGATCCTCGGTAAACCATTCCCTAAGTTTACATTCAGTTTCCCCGATGTAGAGAAGACCACATCGGGAGCACCTGATGCAGTAAACTAAGTTGGAGGAGAGGCAGGTGAATCTCTGTCTCACCCGGAAGGACTGTTTGGGCCCTGGATGGAGGTGAGGGAGGTGGTGTACTGGCAAGTTTTGAATCATTTCTGGTTGCAGGGGAAGATACCTGGGGGTTCGGGGGTGTTGGTGGGGAGAGTGGTGCAAACAAAGGACTGTCGAAGGGAACTGTCCTTGCAGAAGGCAGAGGGGGGTGGGCAGGGGGAGATATTCTGGGTGGTGAGGTCGAGTTGGAGTTGGCGGAAGTGTTTATGAATGATGCATTGGATACACAGACTGGTGGGATGGTACGTGAGGACAAGGGGGACTCAGACATTATTGCTTTGGTGGGGGTTTAGAGCAGTGGAGTGGGAAATGGAGGTGGTGTAGCAGAGGGCTCTCTGGATGATGGAGGGAGGAATAGCTGGTTATTCAAAATAGCTGGACATCTGGGATGCTTGGGAGAGGAATGTCTCCTCGTCTGAGCAAATGCGGCAGAGGCAGAGGAATTGGGAGAATGGGATGGAATTCTGGCAGGATACTGGGTGGGAAAAGGTGTAGTCCAGGTAGTCACGGGAGTCTGTGGGCTTGTAGTAAACATCCATCTGGAGACTGTCGCTGGAGATGGAAATGGTGAGGTCAAGAAAGGGGAGGGAGGTGTCCGGAATGGACCAAATGAATTTGAGGGAGGGGTGGAAGTTGTGGGTGAAATCGCTGAATAGCTCCAATTCAGTCTGGATTCAGGATGCTGCCCCAATGCAGTCATCGATGTAATGGTGGAAGAGTTATGGCACAGTGCCTGTATAAGTACTGAAGAGGGACTGTTCGATATAGCCAACAAAAAGACAGGTGTAGCTGTGGCCCATCCAGGTGCCCATGGACATCACCTTGATTTGGAGGAAATGGGAGGAGTTAAAGGAAAAGTTATTGAGGGTGAGGACCCTTTCAGCAAGGTGGAGGAGGGTATTGGTGGAGGAGGGGTCTGGATCGGTCTGTTGGACAGGAAGAGGCGGAGGGCCTGGAGACCATCCTTGTGGGGTATGGATGTAAATAAGGACGGCACGTCCAGAGAGTAGATCAAGCGCTGGGGGCCAGAGAACTGGAAGTTGCTGAAGAGATGGAGGGTGTGGTCAGTGTCGTGGGTGTAGGTGGGAAATGCCTGATCCAAGGGGGAGAGGATGGAGTCAAGGTAGGACAGGATGTGTTCGGTGGGACAGGGGCATGCCGAGACGATGGGTCAGCTGGAGTAGTTGAGCTTGTGGATCTTGGGGAGCAGGTAGACCGGGCAGTGTGGGGCATGGGGACTATGGGTTTGGAGGCAGTGGAGGGGAGATCACTGGAGACAATGAGGGCACAGACAGTGTGAGTGAATTTAGCCTGATGGGTCGCGAAGGTTGGTGGGGGGAGGGGGTCGTGGGCAAGGGGGGCGGGTAGGACGTGGTGTTGGAGAGTTGACGTTCAGCCTCTGGAACATTGAGGTCCGTTGTCCAGACAACTATCTTTGTCAGTGCGTTTGGTGAGGAGCGAGTGGTGTGCTGCACGTTTGGAGGGGGTGAGGTTGGAGTGGGTGGGGGAGGGTTGGAGACATTGAAGCGGTAGATGTCACGTCAGCCGTCTGGAATGAAGAGGACAAGGGCGGGTGGTGACCAAGTGGAGGAGGAACCTTGGAGGTGGAAGAGGGGTTCACCAGAGGGAGATTGGGAATTTTGGGGTGGAATCCTGAGGTGGCTGATGTGGGGGAGGGGAGAAGGGTGATGGCATGTGGTGGGTGAGTTTTGGATATGTGGTGTGGTAGAGGGTAGTGAGTGTGGGGGAGAAAGGAGATTGGGAGGGCAGTGGGCTGGGGAGTGTTGTGGGGATGTGGGGGGAAGGGATGCTGGGGTGGGAGGGGTGAGGTTAAGAGGAAGAGGTGGAGGGGTAGGGTGCATTGTGGAGGTGGATGGGTGAGGAGGGAGAGTGGGTGCACTGGCTGACAGGCTGAGGGTTGGCAGTAGGACCCAGGGGTGACCCTGGGAAATGTAGTCCGAGTCTTGCTTGCAGAGAGGGCGGAGCCAGAAGTGGAGGTGGGAGCTGGAGGGAAGACGAGGCTGATCTGAGTGCTGTTGTAGGAGACATCTGGAGCAGAGGAGGAGGTTACGGGTGTGTACTTGGGTGGTGGTGGGGGTGCCCGGGAGGGTGTCGCGGTGGCACAGTTACCAACCTGGAACACAGCTCCCTCAACTCAAACTGCAGGGCCCCACCCAGCTGGTGCATAGCCACTAGCTGTTCACCTTCTGAATGTTCTTCATTCATTCAGTGACGTTCTTGAACCAGGATTTTTTTTATATTTCAAAAATATACTTTATTCATAAAAGTATTTTGAAGATCTGTACAATTGGTCAAGCCATACATACATAAACATTCCATTTCTTTGCATACAGAGATCGAGTAATCATTCATATATACAAGTCTGTACATTGACCCTCCACATATTTAGCTGAGGCAGATGTTACACGGTGGTCTTTCCCCATCGCGCCTTGGTGGCAGCTGCCCCAAGCTTCAGCGCGTCCCTCAACACGTAGTCCTGGACCTTGGAATGTGCCAGTCTGCAACACTCAGTCGGGGTCAACTCCTTCAGCTGGAAGATCAGCAGGTTTCGGACCGCCCAGAGAGCGTCCTTCACCGAGTTGATGATCCTCCAGGCACAGTTGATGTTCGTCTCCGTGTGCGTCCAGGGGAACAGGCCGTAGAGCACGGAGTCCCGCGTCATGGCGCAGCTCGGGACGAACCTCGACAAACCCCACTGCATTCCTCTCCAGACTTCCTCTGCGTAGGCACATTCCAGAAGGAGGTGTGTGACAGTCTCGTCCCCCCTGCAGCCGCTTCGAGGGCAGCGTGCGGCGCGGCTGAGAGTCCGGGCATGCATAAAGGATCTCACAGGCAGAGCCCTTCTCACCACCAGCCAAGCCATGTCTTGGTGCTTGTTGGAAAGTTCTGGCGATGAGGCATTCTGCCAAATGGCTTTGACAGTCTGCTCAGGGAACCGCTCGATAGGATCCGCCCTCTCCTTTTCCCGAAGGGTCTCAAGGACACTACGTGCTGACCACTTCCTGATGGACTTGTGGTCAAAGGTGTTTTTCTTCATAAACTTCTCCACGAAGGACAGGTGATACGGAACGGTCCAACTACTCGGAGCGTTCCGCGGCAGCGAGGCCAGGCCCATCCTTCGCAACACCGGGGACAGGTAGAACCTCAGTACGTAGTGACACTTGGTGTTTGCGTACCGGGGATCCACGCACAGCTTGATGCAGCCACACACAAAGGTGGCCATCAGGGTGAGGGTGGCATTGGGTGTATTTTTTCCCCCGTTGCCCAGATCTTTATAGAGTGAGTCCCTTCGGACCCGGTCCATCTTTGACCTCCATATAAACTGGAAGATGGCCCGGGTGACTGCAGCGGCACAGGTTCTGGGAATAGGCCAGACCTGTGCCACGTATAATAGCAATGACAGTGCCTCACACCTGATGACCAGGTTTTTTCCTGCGATGGAGAGCGACCGTAGCTTCCATCTGCCCAGTTTCTGCCTCACTTTGCTGATACGCTCCTCCCAAGACTTGGCGCACGCCTCAGCCCCCCAAAATCAAATACCCAGCACCTTCAGGTGGTCGGTCCTGACGGTAAAGGAGTTCGAGGATTGGTCGGCCCAGTTCCCGAAGAGCATGGCCTCGGTCTTGCCTCGGTTTACCTTGGTCCCCAAGGCCTGTTCGAACTGGTCACATATGGACATGAGTCTGCGCACGGACAGCAGATCTGAGCAGAAAACGGCGACGTCATCCATGTACAGGGAGGCCTTAACCTGCAGGTCCCCGCTGCCAGGAATAGTCACCCCTCTCAGGCTTGCATTCTTCCTGATGGACTCCGCAAATGGCTCTATGCAGTACACAAACATGGCAGGAGAGAGGGGACAGCCCTGCCTGACTCCAGATCTGACTGGGAAGCTATCTGATTCCCACTCATTGATTGAGACTGCACTGACAATGTTGGTGTTAGAGCAGTCTGATCCAATTGCAGATTCCCTCCCCAAAGTCCATTTTGGAGAGAACATCTCTCATATACCTATGTGATATCCTGTCAAAGGCTTTCTCTGGGTCCAGGCTGATCAGGCAGGTGTCCAACCCTCTGTCCTGCACGTAGGCGATCATATTCCTGAGGAGCGCGAGACTCTCAGCGATCTTCCTGCCCGGCACAGCACTGGTTTGGTCAGGGTGAATCACCGACCACAGAGCAGACCTGACCCGGTTGGTGATTACCTTTGACAGAATTTTGTAATCCGCATTCAACAGTGAGATTGGTCTCCAATTTTTAAATTCCTCCCTCTCCCCCTTCTGCTTGTAGACGAGGGTGATGATGCCTTTCCTCATGGATTCACTCATGGTACCTGCCCGAAGCATACTGACATCCACCTCCAGCAGGTCCTGGCCAATCAAGTCCCACAGAGCGGAATAGAGCTCGACCGGTAAGCTGTCACTTCCGGGAGTTTTATTTTCGAAGGACTCGAGTGCTTTGGTCAGCTCGTCCAGAGATAGCGGCTGGTCCAGCCTCTCGCCTGTACTGTCGTCTAAGACCTCCGTGATAGATGACAGGAATAACTGGGAGGCCACGCTGTCAGTTGGCTTCGGGTCATACAGACTGGCGTAGAAGGATTTACTGATCCTCATGACGTCAGCCTGAGATGACGTTATCGAGCCATCTTCTTCCTTCAGGCTGCTGAGCACGGAGCTCTCTTTGTGCACCTTCTGGAAGAAGAAACGTGAGCACGTCTCATCCTTATCCACCGAGCGGACCCTGGACCGGAAGATTATCTTGGAGGCCTCCGAAGCAAAGAGCGAGGCTTGCTGGCCCTTCACCTCCTTGAGGTCCTCCGTGACATCCACCCCCATCGTCTGCAGCAGGAGCAGGTTCTGCATACTTTCCTGGAGCTGGGACAGTTTTCCCTGCCTCTCTCTCGCCTCCTGAACACCTTTGAGGATGAAGAACCTCTTGATGTTCCCTTTTACTGTTTCCCACCAGTCCGCTGGGGACTCCAAGAGGGGCTTCACGGTTCTCCATCCTGAGCTCCTCAATGCTTCCCGGGGCCAACAGCTTAGTGTTCAGCTTCCACGTTCCCTTACCAGCCCGCTGCTCGTCCTGTAGGTGACAGTCGGCCAGCAGGAGGCAGTGGTCAGAGAAGAACACCGGCTTGACGTCGGTGGATCTGACCGAGAGCGTTCGGGACACAAACAGGTAATCTATCCTTGAGCGGATAGACCCGTCTACCCGTGACCAGGTGTATCTACGCTGCGCTCCGTCTGCAGGGGCGATGAAGACGTCGTGCAGCTTGGCATCTTTTACCGTGTCCATCAGGGCTCTGGACGTGGTGTCCAGTTTACTGTCCCCCCCGCCGGATCGTCCATCTGCATCAATGATACAGTTGAAGTCTCCGGCCAGAATGACCGGCCTGGATGTAGCCAGCAACAGTGGAAGCTGCTGCAGGACGGCCAACTGTTCCCTCTTACCCACTGGGGGGTACACATTAATCAGTCGCAGGGGAGCATTCCTGTACATGACGTCGGCGACGAGGGGGCGCCCACCCACCACCTCCTTAACCTCGGAGATGGTGAAGTTGCCTCCTCGCAACAGGATACCCAGGCCGGAGGCGCGGCTATCGTTGCCCCCTGACCAAACTGACGGCCCATGGGCCCACCAGCTCGACCATCTCCTGTAGCTGCTGAGGTGCAGTATCCCACACTCCTGCAGAAACAGGACGTCGGCTTTAACGTTGGCCAGGAAGGTCAATGTTGGCCAGTATTCGACTGGGACAACACTACTATTATAGGACAAGCCAAACAGAGAACAGCCAGGGAATTCCTAGAGGCATGGCACTCATCCACAGATTCAGTCAATAAGCACATCAACCTGGATCCAATATACCGACCACTGCAACGGACAGCTGGAACTGACAACTGGAAGCGGCAGATTCAAACCACTATAAATGCCGGAGAAAAGATCACAGAAGCGCTTCACAGGAGGCTCCCAAGCACTGAGAATGTCACCTAGACAGGGGACGAAATGTCTGCAACACAAATTCCCAGCTCGGTGAACAGAACCACAACAATGAGCACCCGAGCGACAAATCTTCTCCCAAACTTTGAATATGTATATATACACACACACACACACTTTCTCATACATACACGCAAACACACACACCACACACACACAGACCCTCTTTCATCCACTCACACATACACCCCCCACCCTCTCACTCTCTCACATACACTCACCCCCACATGCACAGACACACACTCAGTCTCCCCCGCACCCACACACATATAAGTTTGTGGTAAAAACAATGACTGCAGATGCTGGAAATCAGATTCTAGATTAGTGGTGCTGGAAGAGCACAGCAGTTCAGGCAGCATCCGAGGAGCAGTAAAATCAACGTTTCGGGCAAAAGCCCTTCATCAGGAATAAAGGCAGAGAGCCTGAAGCGTGGAGAGATAAGCTAGAGGAGGGTGGGGTGGGGAGAAAGTAGGTAAAAACAATGACTGCAGACGCTGGAGACCAGATTCTGGATTAGTGGTGCTGGAACAGCACAGCAGTTCAGGCAGCATCCAAGGAGCAGCAGCAAAATCGACGTTTCGGGCAAAAGCCCTTCATCAGGAATAAAGGCAGTGAGCCTGAAGCGTGGAGAGATAAGCTAGAGGAGGGTGGGGGCGCGGAGAGAGTAGCATAGAGTACAATGGGTGAGTGGGGGAGGAGATGAAGGTGATAGGTCAGGGTGGAGAGGGTGGGGTGGATAGGTGGAAAAGGAGCTAGGCAGGTCAGACAAATCCGGACAAGTAATGGGGACAGTGCTGAGCTGGAAGTTTGAAACTAGGATGAGGTGGGGGAAGGGGAAATGAGGAAGCTGTTGAAGTTGAATTTGTTTCACGACATGGTTGTGAAACATCCTCATTTCCCCTTCCCCCACCTCATCCTAGTTTCAATCTTCCAGCTCAGCACTGTCCCCATTACTTGTCCAGACTTGTCCTACCTGCCGAAGTCCTTTTCCGTGGGGCGGCACGGTGGCACAGTGGTTAGCACTGCTGCATCACAGCGCCAGAGACTCGGGTTCAATTCCCGAGTCAGACGACTGGCTGTGTGGAGTTTGCACATTCTCCCCGTGTCTGCGTGGGTTTCCTCCGGGTGCTCTGGTTTCCTCTCACACTCCAAAGATGTGCAGATCAGGTGAATTGGCCATGCTAAATTGCCCGTAGTGTTAAGTAAAGGGGTAAATGTAGGGTAATTGGTGGGTTGCGCTTCGGCGGGTCGGTGTGGACTTGTTGGGCTGAAGGGCCTGTTTCCACACTGTAAGTAATCTAATCTAATCTTTTCCACCTATCCACTCCACCCTCCTCCCTGACCTATCACCTTCATCCCCTCCCCCACTCACCCATTGTACTCTATGCTACTTTCTCCCCACCCCCACCCTCCTCTAGTTTATCTCTCAGCGCTTCAGACTCACTGCCCTTATTCCTGATGAAGGGCTTTTGCCTGAAACATTGATTTTACTGCTCCTCGGATGCTGCCTGAACTGCTGTGCTCTTCCAGCTCCACTAATCCAGAATATATGTTTGTGGGGTGAGTTTGTACTTGAAGTGTTACATTTTATTTTGTTCAAAAACTGCATAAATACATGTCAGATTCTGTAAACTGGGACACCGACAGATTTTAACCTCACACCTTCAATGCATTATCTGAGTTGAGTTGGTACCTATTGTTCAAGATACCTCGAGAATGTAACTTTAAAAGAAGTTCTGGGATTTACATATGAAAGAACTGAAACGAACATGATCATTCTAAAAGATGAAAGACTGGATCTTTATTTGTTAAATATGACACTCCATGACACTGCAATCCTGTTGCTATAAATCCTGTGTTTGTTCCACAACCACCTGATGCAGAAGCAGTGCTATTGGCTGGTGTTGTGTGAGCTTTAACTTTGTCCACCCCAATCCAACACCGGCTCCTCCAAATCATGCCATATCTCCCAAGTTCCAAATTCCTTAGAGCTGTTGCTTTTCCAATCCTCCCACTGCAACCCTGCTCCACTCCATTCCCAACCTTGGGCCCCCCCTCTGGTGGTATGGACCCTTGCACTTTAAATTGCGTTGGGAAGCGGTGATTGTATTTGCAAAACAAAAAGACAAATCAGTCTGCATTTTGTTCATGATTATTGGACTGAATTTTAAGACTTTTTTTTCTTTCCCTTGTGACACATATTTGATGGGCACTTGGCTCTGGGATATTCCTCAAAGGAACACTCACTCTCACAAACCAGTCCCTTCCCTTTGCACTGACCTCACTTCGGTTTTTGATCAGGTTTTTGATCAGGACGTGAATTCAGGTGTTTTCCTGAACTTTCACAATGTCATTATCTGGTTATAATGGCCTGAAATAAAAAATCCAGAGATTTTTGATTCTCCCAAATCTTCTTCCATCATTTTATATCGATCCCCTCTCTGCTTTAAATATCTGGTTGTAAGGATCTGATAAGCTCTCAAATAGGCTTCAGGATTCAGACCAAATCCAGCATGGTCAGAGGCCATTCGGTCCATCGTCCAGCGTCGCTCTCGCTTTACTGTCACGTTAATTAAATTGAACATTTCCCAGATTGGTCACTCTCTGAGGTGCCATAACTTTGCAATTGCTTTTTTTTTCTGCCTCCCGTTCTGTTTAGAATTAAAGTCCGACCAGAGATCAGAGACTCTCAGAACACAGCCCCCAGGGCTAACAGATTCCTCAGTCAGGGATTAGGGATCTGCTTCGGTTTGTGTCTCTCTCGGTCTCTGTGAGCTTCTCCTTGGGAGCTGTTCCCTCACACCGCCCCATCCCTCAGACAGTCCCCCAGTGAAGGATTCTCACTTACCCCAATGAGAGACCAGTCCAGCCTTTTGAGATCCAGTTGGTGCAGGTTTCCGATCAGAGGAAGCGGGTTTGGTCCGGGAGGGAAATTCATGGGAACTCTCCGCCGAATTACGGACATGACCAGGAAGAGAAAGAGGGCCAGCAGCGATAGGGCCAAGGTGTAGTCTGTGGGGAAAAGCTTGAGGAGAGCCATCGTGTCAGAGTGCTCAGGCACCAGTGATGTGAGAATGTGTTATGTCCTTCAGTCCAGTCCCCGACTGGCAAACAACAAGCTGTTTTTCCTGATTTGTCTCACCGAGTGTTTTTAAGCCACACCTTCCCTGTGAAATTCCATTAAACATTTGGGTACACAGTAACCTGAGCTTCTTGGCACAGAAACGGTGCTGCCCTCTCTTGTAATCCTACAGCAGGCCAGGCAACACCAGGAGGTGGAGAGGTGAACGTTTCGGGTGTAACCCTTTTTCAGGACTAGGGGTGGGTGTTCGGGGTGGGGTGCAGATAAAGGGGGTGGTGAGAGCAGGGTGGTGAAATGGGGATAGGTGAAGACAGGTAGAGAGTACAACCCATTTGGTCAATGGGTGGAATGAATCCAGTTGGTGGGAGGGAGCAGTGGAAGGGATGGGGGAGGGGTTGGGAAGGGAGACGGGGGGTTGGGGAGGGAGGTTATTTAAAACTGGAGAACCCAATGTTGAGTCCTCCAGGCTGGAGGCTGTCCAGACGAAGATGAGGTGTTGTTCCTCCAATTTGCAGTTGGGTTCATTGTGGCAGTGGAGGAGACCAAGGCTGGTCGTGTTGGAAAGGGAGTGGGAAGGGGAATTAAAATGGGAGGTCCGGTCAGTCCCTGCGGTCCCACCTGAGATGCTCGGTGAACCGTTCCCTAAGTTTAGGTTTGGTCTCCCCGATGCAGAGTGGTGCAAACCAAGGGCTGCTGAAAGGAATGGTCCTTGCGAAAGGCAGAGGGCGGTGTGGAGGGGGTGGGGTCTAGTTGGAGTTGGTGGAAGTGTTTAAGGAGGATGCGTTGGATGTGGAGACTGGTGGAGTGATAGGTGAGGACAAGGGTGACTCTGTCTTTATTGCATTGGGGTGTGGGGTGTTTAGAGCCGTGGAACCTGGAATGGAGATGGTGCAGCAAAGGGCTTCTGGATGACAAGGGGGAGGAAAAACTCGTTGCTCAAAATAACCTCCTGTACCATTCCCTGACTCCCTTCCCAGCCCACCACCCCCCCCCCCCCCCCCCCCCCTTCCACTGCTCCCTGACACCCACCGGATTCACTCCTTCCATTGACCAACCAGGTCGTGTCCTCTACCTGTCTTCACCTATCCCTCACTTCACCACTCTGCCCCCACCACCCCCTTTACCTGCAGGTCCCCTCCCACCCCCACCCCCAGTCCTGAAGAAGGGTTACACCTGAAATGTGGACTTCTCCCCCTCCTGATGCTGCCTGGCTTGCTGTGTTCTTCCAGCCTCCTGCCTGATTATTTTGGATTCCAGTATCTGCAGTGTTTTTGTCTCTGACTTGTCGTTCCACATTGAAGAACAGGAGGAATCCACTTCGGGAGAGAGAGGTGTGTCAATTCCAGAGCTGCTCATTTGAACCAAAGTCTCTTGGCCCACAATCCTGTCATTCTCTTCAGAGTCGATCATGCCCCTGCTCGATTGCACTTAAAGTTCAAGGTTTGCATAAAAGTGTTAAGCAACTACAGTTTGGATCTGTAAGCATACAACACCAGTGTTTGACTCGTGTGTGATGTTTTGAAACTTTTGGCAGAAGAAAAATGAAAAACAGTTTGTGAATTTTTGACAATTTGGAATGCTTCCTGGTCCCACAATCAGTCCCAGCTTGTTTAATGAGGCTGCTCCTGCCCTGCCAATTTATTTTGTTTTATTTCAAAAATATACTTTATTCATAAAATAATTTGATGGTCTGTACAGTTGGTCATGCCATACATATGTTAACATTTACATACAGAGATCAGAATTTATCATTTTGTACATTTTTCTGTACATTTTTGAATCATATGTCCATATAATTAGCTGAGGCGTCGGCAGAGCCCAAATGACTGCGCGGGCCCCCTGTTCTTCGTTAGGCAGGCAGACTTTACACAGTGGTCTTTCCCCACCGCGCCTTGGCGGCAGCTGCCCCAAGCTTCAGCGTGTCCCTCAACACGTAGTCCTGGACCATGGAAGGTGCCAGTCTGCAACATTCAGTCGGGGTCAACTCCTTCAGCTGGAAGATCAGCAGGTTTCGGACAACCCAGAGAGCGTCCTTCACCGAGTTGATGATCCTCCAGGCACAGTTGATGTTCGTCTCGGTGTGCGTCCCGGGGAACAGGCCGTAGAGCACGGAGTCCCACGTCACGGCACTGCTTGGGACGAACCTCGACAAACACCACTGCATTCCTCTCCAGACTTCCTCTGCGTAGGCACATTCCAGAAGGAGGTGTGAGACAGTCTGGTCCCCCCCGCAGCCGCTTCGAGGGCAGCGTGTGGTGCGGCTGAGAGTCCGGGCGTGCATAAAGGATCTCACAGGCAGAGCCCTTCTCACCACCAGCCAAGCCATGTCTTGGTGCTTGTTGGAAAGTTCTGGCGATGAGGCATTCTGCCAAATGGCTTTGACAGTCTGCTCAGGGAACCGCTCGATAGGATCCGCCCTCTCCTTTTCCCGAAGGGTCTCAAGGACACTACGTGCTGACCACTTCCTAAAGGACTTGTGGTCAAAGGTGTTTTTCTTCATAAATTTCTCCACGAAGGACAGGTGATACGGAACGGTCCAACTACTCGGAGCGTTCCGTGGCAGCGAGGCCAGGCCCATCCTTCGCAACACCGGGGACAGGTAGAACCTCAGTACGTAGTAACACTTGGTGTTTGCGTACCGGGGATCCACGCACAGCTTGATGCAGCCACACACAAACGTGGCCATCAGGGTGAGGGTGGCATTGGGTGTATTTTTTCCCCCGTTGCCCAGATCTTTGTACAGCGAGTCCCTTCGGACCCGGTCCATCTTTGACCTCCATATAAACTGGAAGATGGCCCGGGTGACTGCAGCGGCACAGGTTCTGGGAATAGGCCAGACCTGTGCCACGTATAACAGCAATGACAGTGCCTCACGACTGATGACCAGGTTTTTCCCGCGATGGAGAGCGACCGTAGCTTCCATCTTCCCAGTTTCTGCCTCACTTTGCTGATACACTCCTCCCAGGTCTTGGCGCATGCCCCAGCCCCCCCGAACCGAATACCCAGCACCTTCAGGTGGTCGGTCCTGACGGTGAAGGGGATCGAGGATTGGTCGGCCCAGTTCCCGAAGAGCATGGCCTCGCTCTTGCCTCGGTTTACCTTGGCCCCCGAGGCCCGTTCGAACTGGTGACATATGCACATGAGTCTGCGCACGGACAGCGGATCCGAGCAGAAAACGGCGACGTCATCCATGTACAGGGAGGCCTTAACTTTCAGGCCCCCACTGCCAGGAATAGTCACCCCTCTCAGGCTCGCATCCTTCCTGATGGACTCGGCAAATGGCTCTATGCAGCACATAAACAAGGCAGAAGAGAGAGGGCAGCCCTGCCTGACTCCAGATCTGACTGGGAAGCTATCTGATTCCCACCCATTGATTGAGACTGCACTGACAATGTTGGTGTAGAGCAGTCTGATCCAATTGCAGATTCCCTCCCCAAAGCCCATTTTGGAGAGAACATCTCTCATATACCTGTGTGATATCCTGTCAAAGGCTTTCTCCTGGTCCAGGCTGATCAGGCAGGTGTCCAACCCTCTGTCCTGCACGTAGGCGATCGTATCCCTGAGGAGCGCGAGTCGCTCAGCAATCTTCCTGTCTGGCACAGCACAGGTTTGGTCAGGGTGAATCACCGACCCCAGAGCAGACCTGACCCGGTTGGCGATTACCTTTGACAGAATTTTGTAATCCGCATTCAACAGTGAGATTGGTCTCCAATTTTTGAGTTCCTCCCTCTCCCCCTTCCGCTTGTAGATGAGGGTGATGATGCCTTTCCTCATGGATTCACTCATGGTACCTGCCCGAAGCATACTGACATACACCTCCAGCAGGTCCTGGCCAATCAAGTCCCACAGAGCGGAATAGAGCTTGACCGATAAGCCGTCGCTTCCGGGAGTTTTATTCTTTTTGAAGGACTCGAGGGCCTTGGTCAGCTCGTCCAGAGATAGCAGTTGGTCCTGCCTCTCCCGTGTTCTTTCGTCTAAGACCTCCGTGATAGAGGACAGGAACGACTGGGAGGCCGCGCTGTTGGTCGGCTTCGCGTCATACAGAGTGGCATAGAAGGATTTACTGATCCTCATGACGTCAGCCTGTGATGACGTTAGCAAGCCATCTTCTTCCTTCAGGCTGCTGAGCACAGAGCTCTCTTTGTGCACCTTCTGGATGAAGAAACGTGAGCACGTCTCGTCCTGCTCCACCGAGCAGACCCTGGACCGGAAGATTATCTTGGAGGCCTCCGAAGCAAAGAGCGAGGCTTGCTGACCCTTCACCTCCTTGAGGTCCTCCGTGACATCCACCCCCATCGTCTGCAGCAGGATCAGGTTCTGCAAACTTTCCTGGAGCTGGGACAGTTTTCCCCACCTCTCTCTCGCCTCCTGAACACCTTTGAGGATGAAGAACCTCTTGGTGTTCCCTTTTACTGTTTCCCACCAGTCCTCTGGGGACTCAAAGAGGGGCTTCACGGTTCTCCAACCTGCGTAGTCCCTCTTGAGCTCCTCAATGTTTCCCGGGGTCAACAGCTTGGTGTTCAGCTTCCACGTTCCCTTACCAGCCTGCTGCTCATCCTGTAGGCGACAGTCGGCCAGTAGGAGGCAGTGGTCAGAGAAGAACACCGGCTTGACATTGGTGGATCTGACCAAGAGCGTTCAGGACACAAACAGGTCATCTATCCTTGAGCAGATAGACCCGTCTGCCCGTGACCAGGTGTATCTACGCTGCGCTCCGTCTGCAGGGGTGCTGAAGACGTCGTGCAGCTTGGCATCTTTTACCGTGTCCATCAGGGCTCTGGGCGTGGTGTCCAGTTTACTGTCCCCCCCGCCGGATCGTCCATCTGCATCAATGATACAGTTGAAGTCTCCGGCCAGACTGACTGGCCTGGACGTAGCCAGCAACAGTGGAAGCTGCTGCAGGACGGCCAACCGTTCCCTCTTACCCACTGGGGCGTACACATTAATCAGTCTCAGGGGAGCATTCCTGTACATGACGTCGGCGACGAGGAGACGCCCGCCCATCACCTCCTTAACCTCGGAGATGGTGAAGTTGCCTCCTCTCAACAGGATACCCAGGCCGGAGGCGCGGCTATCGTTGCCCCCCGACCAAACTGACAGCCCATGGGCCCACAATCTCGACCATCTCCTGTAGCTGCTGAGGTGCGGTATCCCACACTCCTGCAGAAACAGGACGTCAGCTTTAACGTTGGCCAGGAAGGCCATCGTAGAAACACATCGCGTAGCCGATTTGATGCTACGCATATTGATGCTGGCAATTCTAAACCCCATTTTAACAGTTTACTCAGTTCACAGCGTCCATTTTCTGCTGGTCTTGCCCCTCTGGGGTAGCTGTGTGCATCCCCGTGGTGACGGCAAACTGCTGGACCATCCCAGGGCTGAGGTAGCTGTCCGGCTCCACGCTGGAGCCATTTCCCTGTTCTGGTGTCTTCGGGTCGGGCCCAGGCTCCGCATGGTCCAGTTCTCCATCTGACAGTGGGGCTGTCACAGGACCGCTGCTCCCAGTTACCTGGAGCTGTGGGCCGGTGGGTACCTCTTGGTTCTCACCGGGTCGGGGGAGGCCTTTACCCGTCCCCTCAGAGGGATGGTCTTTTCCTGCTTGGGCGGTGCTGCCCTCCTTTTTCCCCGCGGCGCTCTGTCTCTTCCTCTGGTGACGACCCTCCTTGCGCCCGTCCTCACCGTCGGAAGAGCTGCCTGTATCCTCACCGTGTAGGTGTCGCTTCCCCCTTCGCTGGGTGGCTCTGGGAGGTTTCCACTTCCTGCTTTTGACGGTAATCCAATCCTCTGCCTCCTTTGGTCCCTTCTCTTCCATTTCCTCCGTCTGTCCTGAAGGAGCTTGGATCGGCTGCTGCATCTCCCCGCTGTCTGCCGTCTGCTCCCCTACAGCCCGCCCTTCCTTCTGGGTGCCTCCAGACACCGTTCCCGTGCTGTTTTGTGGTACCTTGCTGGTCTTACTCGGTCCACGGCTCGTGTTGCCACCTCTGGCCATCTGTGCGTAGGTGGCGGCCCCTCGTCTTGGGCAGGCCTTGTACATGTGGCCCGCCTCTCCGCACAGATTACAGTTCTTGGCCTCCTTACATTCCTTGGTCGGGTGGCCTTCCTGCTTACTGTTTCGGCAGACGGTCACCTTACAATCCGCCGCCATGTGGCCTGACCTCCCGCAGGTTCGGCACACTTTTGGCTGCCCTGCGTATGTCAGGTAACCTCTGCTTCATCCGATGGCAAAGCTGGAGGGTGGGTGGAGGGTGTTCCCACTGGTATCGACCCTCAAGGTTACCCTGACCTGTCATTTGCTGGTCCAGATCCCGAAAGAATCGACCACATCGGTACTCTCTCCCTCGACCTGGACATATCTTCTCAAGAAGGTCAGGACTTGGTGAGTGTGGTGGGGGAGGATGGCCCACTTTGCCTCGGTCTTGGGAGAAGCACTATAGACTCAGACTTGCTGAGTCACCTCCGTCATGGATCCCTGAGCCTGGGCTTGGTTAAACATGGAGTCTCCTTCTCCTCCCCGCAGTGTTTACAAGACTTTAGACCAGGAATGATGAAGCTGTTTGGCTTCTCCCAATCAATGTGAAAATTAAATTGTCCATTGGAACCATTTCCCATTTGCTTGGAGCCTCTCTGATCTCAGGGTGTCTACATCCTGCTGTCAGGAAACCTGGACACAAATCCCATCAGAGTCTTCCAGACTGTGCTGCCTTCAATGTGTAAAAGATCAGGCTGGCTGTATAACAGGCGGCTGGTCAAACATCCCCCATTTCAAACTCTCCCCAAGAGATTCACATTCACCCCAGACACAGAGAGAGAGAGAGAGAGAAAATGGAAAGCTGAATTCTGTCCTTACCGGGAGAGACCCGGGAAAAACACAGGGAGATGGAGAGAAGGATCACCAACATTTTGGGAATCTACTCTCCCTATTCCCATCAGGTATTGGGAATAAAACATTCAGGGTGAGGGAACGGGATCAACTGCTGTTAGAGTCTATAAGAACAAACCACCTTCTCCCCGCCACTCCATGTCAATGCTGAGCTGCAGATCATTTCCTGAACTTCAAGCTGCAGAAGCAGAGAGTCAATGATTGGTCCCAGTCTCAGTAAAATACCCAATAAAGAGATGAACAGATTCCTGTCACCAGTTCCCAGGATGGTCACACTCAGACAGGTTGAGTTACCCTCAGGGAAACAGCTCAGTCATCACCAGGCAGGCGTGTGCTCCCTCCCAGGTGGGGAACACTTCAGCGGGCAGGGACATTCAGCTTCAGATCTCCCGGTGACCATCCTCCAATGCAGACTTCAGGACAGGCAATAACACAAAGTGGCCGAGAAGAGGCTGATAGTGAAGTTACGGAACCGGGATAAGGGAAGGGAGATAGACAGATACACATAGAGTGTTCAGTGTGCACCCATACACAGCTCACTCAGGACTGTAGAAAGATGTACACACACGGTTAATAGGTACAATGTCAGAAATATGGAGAAGTTGGACTGCAGGGTCTGTTTCCGTGACTCTATGCCTGAGGGACAATCCCGATGTACCATCACCTCCCCCAGTTGGAAGGACTGAGCCATATGTTTACGGTGAGAGGGGGATCCCAGGGTCCTAGTGCTGTCCTGATGCTCCTGAGCTGGTGGGGGAGGCCTCTTCTCAGCCCCAGCCTTACTGGCTCAGAGCCTGAACCTCAGCCTGGCTGTGCTGGAGCTTCCCCGTCACTGGGACCGGGTCATCACTTAGCACTTGTTCCATTTTTCTGCTTCTGCAGCTTCACATCAAACAATGGATCAAATTTCTCAACAAATAGGGTGCAGTCTCCAAAGATTGTTGTATTACTGGTTTTTCCAGTTTGTAAACAGAAGCTGTTTCCCCTCAGAGTGTTTAATTCCCAGTCCCTGATTGGAATAGGGACAGTGTATTCCCAGAATGTTGTGATCCTTTCCTTTACCTCCCTGTGTTTTTCCTGAGTCTCTCCCGATGAGTACAGAATTCAGCTTTCCATTCTGTCTCTGTGAACTGGGAGATTAAAAGGCCATTCGTGAATCATAGAATCCCTACAGCTAATCCACCCAATTTACACATCCCTGCACATGTTAGCCAAAAAATAACCCTGGGCACTGGGCAATTGAGCATGGCCAATCCACCCAAGGTGCACCTGTTCGACTGTGACAGGAAACTGGAGCACCCGGAGGAACCCCATGCAGACTCAGGGAAACTACATACAGATAGTCACCCAAGGCTGGAATCAAACTCAGGTCTCTGGTGCTGTGAGGCAGAAGTGCTAACCACTGAGGCATGGTGCCACCCTGGGTCATGGGTCACAGGTCAGTATCAGTCACTGCTAACCCTCTGCTGGTTGGGAATCCCATGGACCCTGGTGTTCTTCCTGGTAATGAGTCAAATTCAGGACACAGTCACAGGGGAGACACTCAGACCCTGGGAGGGGGGAGTGTGGAAGGGGAGAGTGCAGAGAGAGAAACACCCAGGCTCACCCCCATGGTCAAGGTTCTGGGTCAGGTGGCAAAGAGAATTGGGCTATTCTACCAGGAAAGGAAGCACATGATGGGATTTATAAAACATTAAACAGTCTGGAAACGAGAAATCTGAGATTGGTTTTAAACTAAACCGAGAGATTCAGAACAGGAGGACACAGTTACAGTGAGAGAGATTCTTCACCCAGTCAGTGATTGTTAGAAACGAAAATCGCTTCTCAATAATCGCTCTAGACAAATTCAGGAAAACAAAGTTTTATTAACAAGTCAAGTCTGCAGAGTCGGGCACCCTTGAAGAAAAGGCGCGCTGAGGCTTACAAAGTCTCCCATTATATACAGCACAAGTCCCTCCTCTCCTTGGCTCCAACAAGCCATGAGGTTCACATTCTTAAAAACATCATTATTTTTATCACAAAGTCTGCAACAAAAGGCTCCAGAGTCTCCAAAGTTTGTTGTTTTTCTCACCCTGTAGTCTTATCAGTCAAAGGCTTTAATCTGAAACAGATGTCTCTCGAGTCGTTCCCCCATCCTGGAGTCTTATCAGTCAAGGACTCATCCTTCCCGCCTGTGTCAATGGTTTCATCAATCAAGGGCCTGTTTGTTTTTACTCTGCTCACAAATTGTCAGCATTCTGCACAATTTAAACTATTCTACTTTTGAGTATATAAAATGTTCTAGAAAAGAAACAAAAGTTTTGTCTTTTATTATAGACCAGTCTGTGGTCCAGGCACATCTTAAAGTTTAAACCGAAATTACCTCTCACAGTGATCAATAAGCTAAACCTGACAGAGAGTTTGATGTGAGGGAACATGGAGTGGATTAATTACAGAGAGTCAGGTTGGCCTATGGGCTTTTGTGAAAAGGATTTATTTCTGAATTGATTGAAACTTTTAATTAAAGTGAATCCGGTTGGTACAGGTACAGAGAACCCGGGGGGGGGCGGGTCGGGGGGGATTGATGGTGAGAGTCAGGTACAGAGATCCCAGTGTGTGGGGAGGGTGGGGGGGGGAGTTGATGGTGAGGGTCAGGTACAGAGAACCCAGTGTGGTGGGGGGGAGAGGAGGGATTGATGGTGAGAGTCAGGTACAGAGAACCCAGTGGGGGAGGGGGGGATTGATGGTGAGAGGCAGGTACAGAGAACCCAGTGTGTGGGGGGGGGGGGGAGTTGATGGTGAGGGTCAGGTACTGAGAGCCCAGTGTGGTGGGGGGGAGAGGAGGGATTGCTGGTTAGAGTCAGGTACAGAGAACCCAGTGGGGCGGGGGGGAGGGATTGATGGTGAGAGTCAGGTACAGAGAACTCAGTGTGGAGGCGGGGGGAGATTAATGTGAGAGGCAGGTACAGAGAACCCAGTGTGGGGGGGGGGGGAATTGATGGTGAGAGTCAGGTACAGAGAACCCAGTGTCGGGTGGGGGGGGGTGGAAACAGACTGTTCACTGCACTCTGCTCCTGCCAATGACCATCTTGTGAGAACATATTTCCCCATTAAACCTCATGGCACACCCCCAAGCCCCTCCCCTCCTGTAGGACATGAACAGATCGAGCAGATGAAGACTGTGTGTCCATGAGGTACTGTGGGTCATCAACACCAGCAGAACTGCCATCCAATACAAACTGTAACCTCATGGCTCACCCCAACCCCCAGTCTCTCATTACCACCAAGCCAGGGGACCAACCCCGGTTCAATGAGGAATGTGGGAGGGATCACAGCAGCAGGACCAAGGAGAGATGAAAAGTGATGTCTTTTTTATTCACTGGAGGGATGTGGGAATCACTGGCTGCTGGAATTTATTTCCCGTCCCTAACTGTCCTTGAGAAGGTGGGGGTGAGGTACCTTCCTGAACAGCAGCAGTTCATGTGGTGGTGGGAGACCCACAATGTCATTAGGGAGGGAATTCCAGGGTTTTGACCCAGTGACAGTGAACCAAGTGCAATATATTTCCAAGTCAGGTTGGTGAATGGCTTGGAGGGGAACTTGTAAGTGATGGTGTTGGTCAGTGAAGTGACAGATCAGGACTGATTGTGCAGTAAACAGCAGAGGGAGTAGAGTCAGAACTTAATGTTTCCACAACCGATAGATAAGATCGAAGCTCTGCTGTCCTGTCACATCCAGGTGTGAACATTGAACAACTCCCTGGAGGAGAAAGAAGTTTCTCATTCTGGAATGATACTTTGGTCACTGGATTCCTCCTCCAGAGACAATAACCATGTATCACACCTCCCCCAGTTTTTGTATTGATTCTGTTTGTGTGGGATGTGGGTGTCTCTGACTGGCCAGCATTTATTACCTGTCCCTAGTTGCCCTTGAGAAGGTGGTGGTGATCTGCCTTCTTGAACTGCTGCAGTCTACCTCCTGTGGGTTGAGCCACAATGCCATGAGGGAGGGAAATCCAGGACTTTGGCCAGCAACAGTGAAGGAATGGTGACATATTTCCGAGTCAGGATGGTGAGTGGCTTGGAGGGAACATGAAGGTGGTGGTGTTCCCATATATCTGCTGACCTTGACCTTCCAGATGGAGGTGGTTGAGGGTTTGAAAGGCACTGTTTAAGGATCTTTGATGAATTTCACTGCTGTAACTGAGTGTCAGTGGTGGAGGGACTGGATGTTGGTGGATACAGTGCCAATCAGTTGGGTTGCTAAGTTCTGGATGGTATCAAGCTTCTTCAGTGTTGAGATGGCTGTACTCATCCAGGCAAGCAGGGAGTATTCCATCACACTCCTGACCTGTGTCTTGTAGTTGGTGGACAGGCGTTGGGAAATAAGGAGATGAGTTACGAGCTGCAGTATCTCTAGCCTCTGACCTGCTTTTGTAGACACTGCATTTATGTGGTGAGGCCAGTTGAGTTTCTGATCAATGATAACTCACAGGCTGTTGACAGTGGGGGGATTCAATGATGGTAACACCATTGAATGCCAAGGGGTGGTGGTGAGATTGTCTCTTGTTGGTGATGGTTACAACTTGGCATTTGTGTGGCGCAAATGTTACTTGCCACTTGTCAGCCCAAGCCTGGATATTGTCCAGACCTTGTTGCATTTGAACATGGACTGCTTCAGTGTCTGACGAGTTGCAAATAGTGCTGAACATTGTGCAATCACTGGCAAACATCCCCATTTCTGACCTTATGATGGAGGGAAGGTCATTGATGAAGCAGCTGAAGATGGTTGGGCCTAGGACACCACACTGAGGGACTCCTGCAGAGCTTTCCTGGAGCTGAGATGACTGACCTCCAACAACCAAGACCACCTTCCTATGTGTCAGGTATGACTCTATCCACTGGAGAGTTTCCCCCAATACCCATTGATTCCAGTTCTGCTCGAGTTCCATGATGCCACACTCAGTCGAATGTAGCCTTGATGTCAGGGGCTGTCACTCCCACCTCCCCTCTGGAATTCAGCTCTTTTGTCCATGTTCGAACCAAGGCTGTATTGAGGTCAGGAGCTGAGTGACCCTGGCAGAGCCCAAACTGGGCGTCACTGAGCAGGTTATTGCTGAGCAGGTGCTGCTTGATCGCACTGTTAATGACACCTTCCATCACTTTACTGATGATCGAGAGGAGACTGATGGGGCAGATTGGGTTTGTCCTGCTTTTTGTGTCTAAGATATACCTGGGCAATTTTCTACATTGTTGGGTAGATGCCAGTGTTGTAACTGGACTGGAACAGTTTGGATAGGGGAGTGGCAAGTTCTCGAGCACAAGCCTTCAGTACTATTGCCTGAATGTTGTCAGGGCCTGAAGCCTTTGCAGTACCCAGTGTCTTCAACTGTTTCTTGATATCACGTGGAGTGAATTGAATTGACTGAAGACTGGTATCTGTAATGCTGGGGACCACTGGAGGAGGCTGAGATGACACTTCTGACTGAAGATTGCTGTGAAACCTTCAGGCCTATCTTTCACACTGAGGTAATGGGCTGTTTCATCAGTGAGAGTGGGAATATTTGTGGAGCCTCCAGTGAGTTGGCTGGATGTGGCAGGACTGCAGAGCTGAGATCGGATCTGTTGGTTGTGGGATCACTTAGCTCTGTCTATCACTTGCTGCTTATGTTGTGTGACATGCAAGTCGTCCTGTTTGGTAGCTTCACCAGGTTGACACCTCATCTTCAGGTATGTCTGGTCCTGCTCCTGGCATGCCCTCCTACACTCCCCATTGAACCAGGGTTAATCCCCTGGCTTGGTGTTAATGGTTCAGTGGGGGTTATGCCAGGCCATGAGGTTACAGATAGAGCTGGAGTACGGTTCTGCTGCTGTTGGTGGCCCACAGTGCCTCATGGATACCCAGGTTTGAGCTGCTAGATCTGATCCAAGTCTGTTCCATTTAACACAGTGATAGTGCCACACAATACGATGGAGGTTATTCCCAATGTGACAGTGTGACTTTGCCTCCACAAGGACAGTGCGATGGTCACTCTCACTGAGACTGTCATGGACATTTGTACCTGCAGCTGGCAGATTGGAAAGATGGAATCAAGTATGTTTTTCCCTCTTGTTGGTTCCCTCACTACCTGCTGCAGACCCAGTCTAGCAGCTATGTCCTTTAGTACAAGTCTGATGTTGGTATCAAACCCACCACACACACACTCACATCCTCAGGGAATATCGATGGAATGGAAGTGATGTCCAGAATCTCCATCAGGTTCTGACACAATCTCCATTCCCTCACACTTGTGTGTTCCCACTCTCTGGGAATGGACTTTCCCTGATTGTGTTGATGGGTATGGAGTTATCATCTGGGAATTGGATTTTACAATAGAGGCAGATGGATATGGTCTTAACTCCCCCAGTTCACATTGAATTGAAGCTCAGCATCTGCTGGTTCCAAGAGCCACAAGCTGCTGCTGTGTAAATGAATAGAATTGTTCTTGTGAAATATTAATAAAAAATCAAAATTAATAAGTCAATAAATAACTTTTAATGATTACAAATGACACATATTGGTGATTGTAGTTAAACAATGGTGATAAGTAGTGATAGATTTTAGTATTCAACAATAACTCAGATTTATAATATTTATATATTTATTTAAGAATTAGAATATGTAAAACTGATATTTATGTACAGAGATTTACATAACATTTGAAATTTGTGAACGTCAGATGCAAAATCAATTCCTTCAATATAAAAATTGCCTCTGAGTTGCCTCAGGACGTTGCTTCATTTCAGGTCAATCAGTGACCCACTGAAGACACTGAGGATGAGAAAGTGTGAGGGAGGAACCATCTGTGAAGATCCCTCTGACGGTGACACTGCTCACATTTCTGAGACGGGATGGAAACAGGACTTGAGAAGGTCTCACTTGAAGAATCAGGATCCAAACCTGGGGATCTGGGATCCACTGCTCAACCTGTGGAAACACATTCCCAGAAACATTGACCTCTGTCCTGAAGGAATTGAGTGTGAACAATGAGCTGTATTTCTGTGTGTCTGCTGTGATATGGAAGGATGGACAATGGTGTCCATGTTCATACTGGAACAGGAAAATCCTGTTATTCTGCAATGAGGCTCCGGGAATGTCCTGTACTGGGGGCCAGGAAACCCACAAGGTCAGGAATGGACAGACACGAGGCAATCACTTCAGGGTGGGGAGGGGAGTTAGTCTGACAGGGTTTAACAGTGTCTGGGAGGGTGGGACAGGGTCAGGAGGGGAGGGGAATTAGTCTGACAGGGTTCAACAGTGACTGGGAGGGAGGGACAGATCAGGAGGGGAGGGGAATTAGTCTGACAGGTTTTATCAGCGACTGGAAGGGTGGGACAGGGTCAGGAGGGGAGGGAAATTAGTTTGATAGGGTTTAACAGTGTCTGGTAGGGTGGGACAGGGCCAGAAGGGGAGGGAAATCAGTCTGACAGGGTGTAACAGTGTCTGGGAGGGTGGGACAGGGTCAGGAAGGGAGGGGAATTAGTCTGATAGGGTTTAACAGTGTCAGGGAGGGTGGGACAGGGTCAGGTGGGGAGGAAAATTAGTCTGACAGGGTTTAACAGTGTCTGGGAGGGTGGGGCAGGGTCAGGAGGGGAGGGGAATTAGTCTGACAGGGTTTAACAGTGACTGAGAGTGCGGGACAGGGTCAGGAGGGGAGGGGAATTAGTCTGACAGGGTTTAACAGTGTCTGGTAGGGTGGGACAGGGCCAGAAGGGGAGGGAAATCAGTCTGACAGGGTGTAACAGTGTCTGGGAGGGTGGGACAGGGTCAGGAAGGGAGGGGAATTAGTCTGATAGGGTTTAACAGTGTCAGGGAGGGTGGGACAGGGTCAGGTGGGGAGGAAAATTAGTCTGAAAGGGTTTAACAGTGTCTGGGAGGGTGGGGCAGGGTCAGGAGGGGAGGGGAATTAGTCTGACAGGGTTTAACAGTGACTGAGAGTGCGGGACAGGGTCAGGAGGGGAGGGGAATTAGTCTGACAGGGTTTAACAGTGTCTGGGAGGGTAGGACAGGGTCAGGAGGGGAGGGGAATTAGTCTGACAGGGTTTAACAGTGTCTGGGAGGGTGAGACAGGTCAGGAGGGGAGGGGAATTAGTCTGAAAGGGTTTAACAGTGAATAGGAGGGTGGGACAGGGTCAGGAGGGGAGGGGGATTAGTCTGATAGCATTTAACAGTGTCTGGGAGTGTGGGACAGGGTCAGGAGGGGAAGGAATTAGTCTGACAGGGTTTAACAGTGTCTGGGAGGGTGGGACAGGGTCAGGAGGGGAGGGGAGTTAGTCTGACAGGGTGTAACAGTGTCTGGGAGGATGGGACAGGGTCAGGAGGGGAGGGGAGTTAGACTGACAGGGTTTAACAGTGTCTGGGAGGATGGGACAGAGTCAGGAGGGGAGGGGAATTAGTCTGACAGGGTTTAACAGTGTCTGGGAGGGTGGGACAGGTCAGGAGGGGAGGGGAATTAGTCTGACAGGATTTAACAGTGTCAGGGAGGGTGGGACAGGTCAGGAGGGGAGGGGAATTAGTCTGACAGGGTTTAACAGTGACTAGGAGTGTGGGAGAGGATCAGGAGGCGAGTGGGATTAGTCTGATAGCATTTAACAGTGTCTGGGAGGGTGGGACAGGGTCAGGAAGGGAAGGAATTAGTCTGACAGGGTTTAACAGTGTCTGGGAGGGTGGAACAGGGTCAGAAGGGGAGGGGAACTAGACTGACAGGGTTTAACAGTGTCTGGGAGGGTGGGACAGAGTCAGGAGGGGAGGGGAATTAATCTGACAGGGTTTAACAGTGTCTGGGAGGGTGGGACAGGTCAGGAGGGGAGGGGAATTAGTCTGACAGGGTTTAACAGTGTCTGGGAGGGTGGGACAGGGTCAGGAGGGGAGGGGAATTAGTCTGACAGGGTTCAACAGTGACTGGGAGGGTGGGACAGTGTCAGGAGGGGAGGGGAATTAGTCTGACAGGGATTAACAGTGTCTGGGAGGGTGGGACAGGGTCATGAGGGGAGGGGGATTAGTCTGACAGGGTTTAACAGTGTCTGGGAGGGTGGGACAGGGTCAGGAGGGGAGGGGAATTAGTCTGACAGGGTTCAACAGTGACTGGGAGGGAGGGAGAGATCAGGAGGGGAGGGGAATTAGTCTGACAGGTTTTATCAGCGACTGGAAGGGTGGGACAGGGTCAGGAGGGGAGGGAAATTAGTTTGATAGGGTTTAACAGTGTCTGGGAGGGTGGGACAGGGCCAGAAGCGGAGGGATATCAGTCTGACAGGGTTTAACAGTGTCTGGGAGGGTGGGACAGGGTCAGGAAGGGAGGGGAATTAGTCTGATAGGGTTTAACAGTGTCAGGGAGGGTGGGACAGGGTCAGGTGGGGAGGGGAATTAGTCTGACAGGGTTTAACAATGTCTGGGAGGGTGGGGCAGGGTCAGGAGGGGAGGGGAATTAGTCTGACAGGGTTTAACAGTGACTGAGAGTGCGGGACAGGGTCAGGAGGGGAGGGGAATTAGTTTCACAGGGTTTAACAGTGTCAGGGAGGGTGGGACAGGGTCAGGAGGGGAGGGGAATTAGTCTGACAGGGTTTAACAGTGTCAGGGAGGGTGGGACAGTGTCAGGAGGGGAGGGGAATTAGTCTGCCAGGGTTTAACAGTGTCTGGGAGGGTAGGACAGGGTCAGGAGGGGAGGGGAATTAGTCTGACAGGGTTTAACAGTGTCTGGGGGGGGTGAGACACATCAGGAGGGGAGGGGAATTAGTCTGAAAGGGTTTAACAGTGAATAGGAGGGTGGGACAGGGTCAGGAGGGGAAGGAATTAGTCTGACAGGGTTTAACAGTGTCTGGGAGGATGGGACAGGGTCAGGAGGGGAGGGGAACTAGACTGACAGGGTTTAACAGTGTCTGGGAGGATGGGACAGGGTCAGGAGGGGAGGGGAATTAGTCTGACAGGGTTTAACAGTGTCTGAGAGGGTGGGACAGGTCAGGAGGGGAGGGGAATTAGTCTGACAGGATTTAACAGTGTCTGGGAGTGTGGGAGAGGATCAGGAGGGGAGGGAAATTAGTCTGACAGGGTTTAACAGTGTCTGGGAGGGTGGGACAGGGTCAGGAGGGGAGTGGGATTAGTCTGATAGCATTTAACAGTGTCTGGGAGGGTGGGACAGGGTCAGGAGGAGAGGGGAATTAGTCTGACAGGGTTTAACAGTGTCTGGGAGGGTGGAACAGGGTCAGGAGGGGAGGGGAATTAGTCTGACAGGGTTTAACAGTGTCTGGGAGGGTGGGACAGGGTCAGGAGGGGAGGGGAATTAATCTGACAGGGTTTAACAGTGTCTGGGAGGGTGGGACAGGTCAGGAGGGGAGGGGAATTAGTCTGACAGGGTTTAACAGTGTCTGGGAGGGTGGGACAGGGTCAGGAGGGGAGGGGAATTAGTCTGACAGGGTTCAACAGTGACTGGGAGGGTGGGACAGTGTCAGGAGGGGAGGGGAATTAGTCTGACAGGGATTAACAGTGTCTGGGAGGGTGGGACAGGGTCAGGAGGAGAGGGGAATTAGTCTGACAGGGTTTAACAGTGTCTGGGAGGGTGGAACAGGGTCAGAAGGGGAGGGGAACTAGACTGACAGGGTTTAACAGTGTCTGGGAGGGTGGGACAGGGTCAGGAAGGGAGGGGAATTAGTCTGATAGGGTTTAACAGTGTCAGGGAGGGTGGGACAGGGTCAGGTGGGGAGGGGAATTAGTCTGACAGGGTTTAACAATGTCTGGGAGGGTGGGGCAGGGTCAGGAGGGGAGGGGAATTAGTCTGACAGGGTTTAACAGTGACTGAGAGTGCGGGACAGGGTCAGGAGGGGAGGGGAATTAGTTTCACAGGGTTTAACAGTGTCAGGGAGGGTGGGACAGGGTCAGGAGGGGAGGGGAATTAGTCTGACAGGGTTTAACAGTGTCAGGGAGGGTGGGACAGTGTCAGGAGGGGAGGGGAATTAGTCTGCCAGGGTTTAACAGTGTCTGGGAGGGTAGGACAGGGTCAGGAGGGGAGGGGAATTAGTCTGACAGGGTTTAACAGTGTCTGGGGGGGGTGAGACACATCAGGAGGGGAGGGGAATTAGTCTGAAAGGGTTTAACAGTGAATAGGAGGGTGGGACAGGGTCAGGAGGGGAGGGGGATTAGTCTGATAGCGTTTAACAGTGTCTGGGAGGGTGGGACAGGGTCAGGAGGGGAAGGAATTAGTCTGACAGGGTTTAACAGTGTCTGGGAGGGTGGGACAGGGTCAGGTGGGAAGGGGAGTTAGTCTGACAGGGTTTAACAGTGTCTGGGAGGATGGGACAGGGTCAGGAGGGGAGGGGAGTTAGACTGACAGGGTTTAACAGTGTCTGGGAGGATGGGACAGGGTCAGGAGGGGAGGGGAATTAGTCTGACAGGGTTTAACAGTGTCTGAGAGGGTTGGACAGGTCAGGAGGGGAGGGGAATTAGTCTGACAGGATTTAACAGTGTCTGGGAGTGTGGGAGAGGATCAGGAGGGGAGGGAAATTAGTCTGACAGGGTTTAACAGTGTCTGGGAGGGTGGGACAGGGTCAGGAGGGGAGTGGGATTAGTCTGATAGCATTTAACAGTGTCTGGGAGGGTGGGACAGGGTCAGGAGGAGAGGGGAATTAGTCTGACAGGGTTTAACAGTGACTGGGAGGGTGTGACAGGGTCAGGAGGGGAGGGGAATTAGTCTGACAGGGTTTAACAGTGTCTGGGGGGGGTGAGACACATCAGGAGGGGAGGGGAATTAGTCTGAAAGGGTTTAACAGTGAATAGGAGGGTGGGACAGGGTCAGGAGGGGAGGAGGATTAGTCTGATAGCGTTTAACAGTGTCTGGGAGGGTGGGACAGGGTCAGGAGGGGAAGGAATTAGTCTGACAGGGTTTAACAGTGTCTGGGAGGGTGGGACAGGGTCAGGAGGGGAGGGGAGTTAGTCTGACAGGGTTTAACAGTGTCTGGGAGGATGGGACAGGGTCAGGAGGGGAGGGGAGTTAGACTGACAGGGTTTAACAGTGTCTGGGAGGATGGGACAGGGTCAGGAGGGGAGGGGAATTAGTCTGACAGGGTTTAACAGTGTCTGAGAGGGTGGGACAGGTCAGGAGGGGAGGGGAATTAGTCTGACAGGATTTAACAGTGTCTGGGAGTGTGGGAGAGGATCAGGAGGGGAGGGAAATTAGTCTGACAGGGTTTAACAGTGTCTGGGAGGGTGGGACAGGGTCAGGAGGGGAGTGGGATTAGTCTGATAGCATTTAACAGTGTCTGGGAGGGTGGGACAGGGTCAGGAGGAGAGGGGAATTAGTCTGACAGGGTTTAACAGTGACTGGGAGGGTGTGACAGGGTCAGGAGGGGAGGGGAATTAGTCTGACAGGGTTTAACAGTGACTGGGAGGGTGGGACAGGGTTTGGAGGGGAGGGGAATTAGTCTGACAGGGATTAACAGTGTCTGGGAGGGTGGGACAGGGTCAGGAGGGGAGTGGGATTAGTCTGATAGCATTTAACAGTGTCTGGGAGGGTGGGACAGGGTCACGAGGGGAAGGAATTAGTCTGATAGGGTTTAACTGTGTCTGGGAGGGTGGAACAGGGTCAGAAGGGGAGGGGAACTAGACTGACAGGGTTTAACAGTGTCTGGGAGGGTGGGACAGAGTCAGGAGGGGAGGGGAATTAATCTGACAGGGTTTAACAGTGTCTGGGAGGGTGGGACAGAGTCGGGAGGGGAGGGGAATTAATCTGACAGGGTTTAACAGTGTCTGGGAGGGTGCGACAGGGTCTGGAGGGGAGGGGAATTAGTCCGACAGGGTCTAACAGTGTCTGGGATGGTGGGACAGTGTCAGGAGGGGAGGGGAATTAATCTGACAGGGTTTAACAGTGTCTGGGAGGGTGGGACAGGGTCAGGAGGGGAGGGGAATTAGTCTGACAGGGTTCAACAGTGACTGGGAGGGTGGGACAGTGTCAGGAGGGGAGGGGAATTAGTCTGACAGGGATTAACAGTGTCTGGGAGGGTGGGACAGGGTCATGAGGGGAGGGGGATTAGTCTGACAGGGTTTAACAGTGTCTGGGAGGGTGGGACAGGGTCAGGAGGGGAGGGGAATTAGTCTGACAGGGTTCAACAGTGACTGGGAGGGAGGGACAGATCAGGAGGGGAGGGGAATTAGTCTGACAGGTTTTATCAGCGACTGGAAGGGTGGGACAGGGTCAGGAGAGGAGGGAAATTAGTTTGATAGGGTTTAACAGTGTCTGGGAGGGTGGGACAGGGCCAGAAGGGGAGGGATATCAGTCTGACAGGGTTTAACAGTGTCTGGGAGGTTGGGACAGGGTCAGGAAGGGAGGGGAATTAGTCTGATAGGGTTTAACAGTGTCAGGGAGGGTGGGACAGGGTCAGGTGGGGAGGGGAATTAGTCTGACAGGGTTTAACAATGTCTGGGAGGGTGGGGCAGGGTCAGGAGGGGAGGGGAATTAGTCTGACAGGGTTTAACAGTGACTGAGAGTGCGGGACAGGGTCAGGAGGGGAGGGGAATTAGTTTGACAGGGTTTAACAGTGTCAGGGAGGGTGGGACAGGGTCAGGAGGGGAGGGGAATTAGTCTGACAGGGTTTAACAGTGTCAGGGAGGGTGGGACAGTGTCAGGAGGGGAGGGGAATTAGTCTGCCAGGGTTTAACAGTGTCTGGGAGGGTAGGACAGGGTCAGGAGGGGAGGGGAATTAGTCTGACAGGGTTTAACAGTGTCTGGGAGGGTGAGACACATCAGGAGGGGAGGGGAATTAGTCTGACAGGGTTTAACAATGTCTGGGAGTGTGGGAGAGGATCAGGAGGGGAGGGAAATTAGTCTGACAGGGTTTCACAGTGTCTGGGAGGGTGGGACAGGGTCAGGAGGGGAGTGGGATTAGTCTGATAGCATTTAACAGTGTCTGGGAGGGTGGGACAGGGTTAGGAGGAGAGGGGAATTAGTCTGACAGGGTTTAACAGTGTCTGGGAGGGTGGAACAGGGTCAGGAGGGGAGGGGAATTAGTCTGACAGGGTTTAACAGTGTCTGGGAGGGTGGGACAGGGTCAGGAGGGGAGGGGAATTAATCTGACAGGGTTTAACAGTGTCTGGGAGGGTGGGACAGGTCAGGAGGGGAGGGGAATTAGTCTGACAGGGTTTAACAGTGTCTGGGAGGGTGGGACAGGGTCAGGAGGGGAGGGGAATTAGTCTGACAGGGTTCAACAGTGACTGGGAGGGTGGGACAGTGTCAGGAGGGGAGGGGAATTAGTCTGACAGGGATTAACAGTGTCTGGGAGGGTGGGACAGGGTCAGGAGGAGAGGGGAATTAGTCTGACAGGGTTTAACAGTGTCTGGGAGGGTGGAACAGGGTCAGAAGGGGAGGGGAACTAGACTGACAGGGTTTAACATTGTCTGGGAGGGTGGGACAGGGTCAGGAAGGGAGGGGAATTAGTCTGATAGGGTTTAACAGTGTCAGGGAGGGTGGGACAGTGTCAGGTGGGGAGGGGAATTAGTCTGACAGGGTTTAACAATGTCTGGGAGGGTGGGGCAGGGTCAGGAGGGGAGGGGAATTAGTCTGACAGGGTTTAACAGTGACTGAGAGTGCGGGACAGGGTCAGGAGGGGAGGGGAATTAGTTTCACAGGGTTTAACAGTGTCAGGGAGGGTGGGACAGGGTCAGGAGGGGAGGGGAATTAGTCTGACAGGGTTTAACAGTGTCAGGGAGGGTGGGACAGTGTCAGGAGGGGAGGGGAATTAGTCTGCCAGGGTTTAACAGTGTCTGGGAGGGTAGGACAGGGTCAGGAGGGGAGGGGAATTAGTCTGACAGGGTTTAACAGTGTCTGGGGGGGGGTGAGACACATCAGGAGGGGAGGGGAATTAGTCTGAAAGGGTTTAACAGTGAATAGGAGGGTGGGACAGGGTCAGGAGGGGAGGGGGATTAGTCTGATAGCGTTTAACAGTGTCTGGGAGGGTGGGACAGGGTCAGGAGGGGAAGGAATTAGTCTGACAGGGTTTAACAGTGTCTGGGAGGGTGGGACAGGGTCAGGTGGGAAGGGGAGTTAGTCTGACAGGGTTTAACAGTGTCTGGGAGGATGGGACAGGGTCAGGAGGGGAGGGGAGTTAGACTGACAGGGTTTAACAGTGTCTGGGAGGATGGGACAGGGTCAGGAGGGGAGGGGAATTAGTCTGACAGGGTTTAACAGTGTCTGAGAGGGTTGGACAGGTCAGGAGGGGAGGGGAATTAGTCTGACAGGATTTAACAGTGTCTGGGAGTGTGGGAGAGGATCAGGAGGGGAGGGAAATTAGTCTGACAGGGTTTAACAGTGTCTGGGAGGGTGGGACAGGGTCAGGAGGGGAGTGGGATTAGTCTGATAGCATTTAACAGTGTCTGGGAGGGTGGGACAGGGTCAGGAGGAGAGGGGAATTAGTCTGACAGGGTTTAACAGTGACTGGGAGGGTGTGACAGGGTCAGGAGGGGAGGGGAATTAGTCTGACAGGGTTTAACAGTGTCTGGGGGGGGTGAGACACATCAGGAGGGGAGGGGAATTAGTCTGAAAGGGTTTAACAGTGAATAGAAGGGTGGGACAGGGTCAGGAGGGGAGGGGGATTAGTCTGATAGCGTTTAACAGTGTCTGGGAGGGTGGGACAGGGTCAGGAGGGGAAGGAATTAGTCTGACAGGGTTTAACAGTGTCTGGGAGGGTGGGACAGGGTCAGGAGGGGAGGGGAGTTAGTCTGACAGGGTTTAACAGTGTCTGGGAGGATGGGACAGGGTCAGGAGGGGAGGGGAGTTAGACTGACAGGGTTTAACAGTGTCTGGGAGGATGGGACAGGGTCAGGAGGGGAGGGGAATTAGTCTGACAGGGTTTAACAGTGTCTGAGAGGGTGGGACAGGTCAGGAGGGGAGGGGAATTAGTCTGACAGGATTTAACAGTGTCTGGGAGTGTGGGAGAGGATCAGGAGGGGAGGGAAATTAGTCTGACAGGGTTTAACAGTGTCTGGGAGGGTGGGACAGGGTCAGGAGGGGAGGGGAATTAGTCTGACAGGGATTAACAGTGTCTGGGAGGGTGGGACAGGGTCATGAGGGGAGGGGGATTAGTCTGACAGGGTTTAACAGTGTCTGGGAGGGTGGGACAGGGTCAGGAGGGGAGGGGAATTAGTCTGACAGGGTTCAACAGTGACTGGGAGGGAGGGACAGATCGGGAGGGGAGGGGAATTAGTCTGACAGGTTTTATCAGCGACTGGAAGGGTGGGACAGGGTCAGGAGGGGAGGGAAATTAGTTTGATAGGGTTTAACAGTGTCTGGGAGGGTGGGACAGGGCCAGAAGGGGAGGGATATCAGTCTGACAGGGTTTAACAGTGTCTGGGAGGTTGGGACAGGGTCAGGAAGGGAGGGGAATTAGTCTGATTGGGTTTAACAGTGTCAGGGAGGGTGGGACAGGGTCAGGTGGGGAGGGGAATTAGTCTGACAGGGTTTAACAATGTCTGGGAGGGTGGGGCAGGGTCAGGAGGGGAGGGGAATTAGTCTGACAGGGTTTAACAGTGACTGAGAGTGCGGGACAGGGTCAGGAGGGGAGGGGAATTAGTTTGACAGGGTTTAACAGTGTCAGGGAGGGTGGGACAGGGTCAGGAGGGGAGGGGAATTAGTCTGACAGGGTTTAACAGTGTCAGGGAAGGTGGGACAGTGTCAGGAGGGGAGGGGAATTAGTCTGCCAGGGTTTAACAGTGTCTGGGAGGGTAGGACAGGGTCAGGAGGGGAGGGGAATTAGTCTGACAGGGTTTAACAGTGTCTGGGAGGGTGAGACACATCAGGAGGGGAGGGGAATTAGTCTGACAGGGTTTAACAATGTCTGGGAGGGTGGGGCAGGGTCAGGAGGGGAGGGGAATTAGTCTGACAGGGTTTAACAGTGACTGAGAGTGCGGGACAGGGTCAGGAGGGGAGGGGAATTAGATTGACAGGGTTTAACAGTGTCAGGGAGGGTGGGACAGGGTCAGGAGGGGAGGGGAATTAGTCTGACAGGGTTTAACAGTGTCAGGGAGGGTGGGACAGTGTCAGGAGGGGAGGGGAATTAGTCTGCCAGGGTTTAACAGTGTCTGGGAGGGTAGGACAGGGTCAGGAGGGGAGGGGAATTAGTCTGACAGGGTTTAACAGTGTCTGGGAGGGTGAGACACATCAGGAGGGGAGGGGAATTAGTCTGAAAGGGTTTAATAGTGAATAGGAGGGTGGGACAGGGTCAGGAGGGGAGGGGGATTAGTCTGATAGCGTTTAACAGTGTCTGGGAGGGTGGGACAGGGTCAGGAGCGGAGGGGAGTTAGTCTGACAGGGTTTAACAGTGTCTGGGAGGATGGGACAGGGTCAGGAGGGGAGGGGAGTTAGACTGACAGGGTTTAACAGTGTCTGGGACGATGGGACAGGGTCAGGAGGGGAGGGGAATTAGTCTGACAGGGTTTAACAGTGTCTGGGAGGGTGGGACAGGTCAGGAGGGGAGGGGAATTAGTCTGACAAGATTTAACAGTGTCTGGGAGTGTGGGAGAGGATCAGGAGGGGAGGGGAATTAGTCTGACAGGGTTTAACAGTGTCTGGGAGGGTGGGACAGGGTCAGGAGGGGAGTGGGATTAGTCTGATAGCATTTTACAGTGTCTGGGAGGGTGGGACAGGGTCAGGAGGAGAGGGGAATTAGTCTGACAGGGTTTCAACAGCGACTGGGAGGGTGTGACAGGGTCAGGAGGGGAGGGGAATTAGTCTGACAGGGTTTAACAGTGACTGGGAGGGTGGGACAGGGTTTGGAGGGGAGGGGAATTAGTCTGACAGGGATTAACAGTGTCTGGGAGGGTGGGACAGGGTCAGGAGGGGAGTGGGATTAGTCTGATAGCATTTAACAGTGTCTGGGAGGGTGGGACAGGGTCAGGAGGGGAAGGAATTAGTCTGACAGGGTTTAACAGTGTCAGGGAGGGTGGGACAGTGTCAGGAGGGGAGGGGAATTAGTCTGCCAGGGTTTAACAGTGTCTGGGAGGGTAGGATAGGGTTAGGAGGGGAGGGGAATTAGTCTGACAGGGTTTAACAGTGTCTGGGGGGGGTGAGACACATCAGGAGGGGAGGGGAATTAGTCTGAAAGGGTTTAACAGTGAATAGGAGGGTGGGACAGGGTCAGGAGGGGAGGGGGATTAGTCTGATAGCGTTTAACAGTGTCTGGAGGGGTGGGACAGGGTCAGGAGGGGAAGGAATTAGTCTGACAAGGTTTAACAGTGTCTGGGAGGGTGGGACAGGGTCAGGAGGGGAGGGGAGTTAGTCTGACAGGGTTTAACAGTGTCTGGGAGGATGGGACGGGGTCAGGAGGGGAGGGGAGTTAGACTGACAGGGTTTAACAGTGTCTGGGAGGATGGGACAGGGTCAGGAGGGGAGGGGAATTAGTCTAACAGGGTTTAACAGTGTCTGAGAGGGTGGGACAGGTCAGGAGGGGAGGGGAATTAGTCTGACACGATTTAACAGTGTCTGGGAGTGTGGGAGAGGATCAGGAGGGGAGGGAAATTAGTCTGACAGGGTTTAACAGTGTCTGGGAGGGTGGGACAGGGTCAGGAGGGGAGTGGGATTAGTCTGATAGCATTTAACAGTGTCTGGGAGGGTGGGACAGGGTCAGGAGGAGAGGGGAATTAGTCTGACAGGGTTTAACAGTGACTGGGAGGGTGTGACAGGGTCAAGAGGGGAGGGGAATTAGTCTGACAGGGTTTAACAGTGACTGGGAGGGTGGGACAGGGTTTGGAGGGGAGGGGAATTAGTCTGACAGGGATTAACAGTGTCTGGGAGGGTGCGACAGGGTCAGGAGGGGAGTGGGATTAGTCTGATAGCATTTAACAGTGTCTGGGAGGGTGGGACAGGGTCAGGAGGGGAAGGAATTAGTCTGATAGGGTTTAACTGTGTCTGGGAGGGTGGAACAGGGTCAGAAGGGGAGGGGAACTAGACTGACAGGGTTTAACAGTGTCTGGGAGGGTGGGACAGAGTCAGGAGGGGAGGGGAATTAATCTGACAGGGTTTAACAGTGTCTGGGAGGGTGGGACAGAGTCGGGAGGGGAGGGGAATTAATCTGACAGGGTTTAACAGTGTCTGGGAGGGTGCGACAGGGTCAGGAGGGGAGGGGAATTAGTCCGACAGGGTCTAACAGTGTCTGGGATGGTGGGACAGTGTCAGGAGGGGAGGGGAATTAATCTGACAGGGTTTAACAGTGTCTGGGAGGGTGGGACAGGGTCAGGAGGGGAGGGGAATTAGTCTGACAGGGTTCAACAGTGACTGGGAGGGTGGGACAGTGTCAGGAGGGGAGGGGAATTAGTCTGACAGGGATTAACAGTGTCTGGGAGGGTGGGACAGGGTCATGAGGGGAGGGGGATTAGTCTGACAGGGTTTAACAGTGTCTGGGAGGGTGGGACAGGGTCAGGAGGGGAGGGGAATTAGTCTGACAGGGTTCAACAGTGACTGGGAGTGAGGGACAGATCAGGAGGGGAGGGGAATTAGTCTGACAGGTTTTATCAGCGACTGGAAGGGTGGGACAGGGTCAGGAGAGGAGGGAAATTAGTTTGATAGGGTTTAACAGTGTCTGGGAGGGTGGGACAGGGCCAGAAGGGGAGGGATATCAGTCTGACAGGGTTTAACAGTGTCTGGGAGGGTGGGACAGGGTCAGGAAGGGAGGGGAATTAGTCTGATAGGGTTTAACAGTGTCAGGGAGGGTGGGACAGGGTCAGGTGGGGAGGGGAATTAGTCTGACAGGGTTTAACAATGTCTGGGAGGGTGGGGCAGTGTCAGGAGGGGAGGGGAATTAGTCTGACAGGGTTTAACAGTGACTGAGAGTGCGGGACAGGGTCAGGAGGGGAGGGGAATTAGTTTGACAGGGTTTAACAGTGTCAGGGAGGGTGGGACAGGGTCAGGAGGGGAGGGGAATTAGTCTGACAGGGTTTAACAGTGTCAGGGAGGGTGGGACAGTGTCAGGAGGGGAGGGGAATTAGTCTGCCAGGGTTTAACAGTGTCTGGGAGGGTAGGACAGGGTCAGGAGGGGAGGGGAATTAGTCTGACAGGGTTTAACAGTGTCTGGGAGGGTGAGACACATCAGGAGGGGAGGGGAATTAGTCTGACAGGGTTTAACAATGTCTGGGAGGGTGGGGCAGGGTCAGGAGGGGAGGGGAATTAGTCTGACAGGGTTTAACAGTGACTGAGAGTGCGGGACAGTGTCAGGAGGGGAGGGGAATTAGTTTGACAGGGTTTCACAGTGTCAGGGAGGGTGGGACAGGGTCAGGAGGGGAGGGGAATTAGTCTGACAGGGTTTAACAGTGTCAGGGAGGGTGGGACAGTGTCAGGAGGGGAGGGGAATTAGTCTGCCAGGGTTTAACAGTGTCTGGGAGGGTGGGACAGGTCAGGAGGGGAGGGGAATTAGTCTGACAGGATTTAACAGTGTCTGGGAGTGTGGGAGAGGATCAGGAGGGGAGGGGAATTAGTCTGACAGGGTTTAACAGTGTCTGGGAGGGTGGGACAGGGTCAGGAGGGGAGTGGGATTAGTCTGATAGCATTTAACAGTGTCTGGGAGGGTGGGACAGGGTCAGGAGGAGAGGGGAATTAGTCTGACAGGGTTTCAACAGCGACTGGGAGGGTGTGACAGGGTCAGGAGGGGAGGGGAATTAGTCTGACAGGGTTTAACAGTGACTGGGAGGGTGGGACAGGGTTTGGAGGGGAGGGGAATTAGTCTGACAGGGATTAACAGTGTCTGGGAGGGTGGGACAGGGTCAGGAGGGGAGTGGGATTAGTCTGATAGCATTTAACAGTGTCTGGGAGGGTGGGACAGGGTCAGGAGGGGAAGGAATTAGTCTGACAGGGTTTAACTGTGTCTGGGAGGGTGGAACAGGGTCAGAAGGGGAGGGGAACTAGACTGACAGGGTTTAACAGTGTCTGGGAGGGTGGGACAGAGTCAGGAGGGGAGGGGAATTAATCTGACAGGGTTTAACAGTGTCTGGGAGGGTGGGACAGAGTCAGGAGGGGAGGGGAATTAATCTGACAGGGTTTAACAGTGTCTGGGAGGGTGCGACAGGGTCAGGAGGGGAGGGGAATTAGTCTGACAGGGTCTAACAGTGTCTGGGAGGGTGGGACAGTGTCAGGAGGGGAGGGGAATTAATCTGACAGGGTTTAACAGTGACTGGGAGGGTGGGACAGGGTCAGGAGGTGAGGGGAATTAGTCTGACAGGGTTTAACAGTGTCTGGGAGGGTGGGACAGGGTCAGGAGTGGAGGGGAATTCGTCTGACAGGGTTTAACAGTGTCTGGGAGGGTGGGACAGGGTCAGGAGGGGAGGGGAATTAGTCTGACAGGGTTTAACAGTGTCTGGGTGGGTGGGACAGGGTCAGGAGGGGAGGGGAATTAGTCTGACAGGGTTTAACAGTGTCTGGGAGGGTGGGACAGGGTCAGGAGGGGAGGGGAATTAGTCTGACAGGGTTTAACAGTGACTGGGAGGGTGGGACAGGGTCAGGAGAGATGTGAAAATGCTACAAATAAATCTAGAGAATATTAATCTGAATAAATTTCAGTCAGAGAAAAGTTGACATGTCACTTACTGAATCATGAAGAAGCTGCACCAGAGATATCAGAAGCTGAGAAAATAAAAACAGAATGTGAGAAGTTATATCAAATATAAAATGAGGCAGTGTGAGATATTCTCTATCACTCACTGGACCCAGGATTTAATCACCCTCAGCACTAACTAACCAGACTCTCTGAGCCCACCCCCAATTGGGAATGAAGGGTGAGTGAGTGGAGGGAGGGGCAGTGGGGGAAGAGAATGGAGGGTGACAATTCGAAGGAGAGACACTGGGGACATGGAGTAGAGAAACAGGACGATAAGCGAGTGTTGGCTGAGAAACAGCATTGTGAGGAGATGGACCCATCACCCTGAGCAACACCCTGGCAAATATAACTCTACACTCTCATAGGGGCAGCACGGTGGCTCAGTGGTTAGCACTGTTGCCTCACAGCACCAGGGACCCGGGTACAATTCCCACCTCGGGTGACTGTGCGGAGTTTGCACACTCTCCCCGTGTCTGTGTGGGTTTCCTCCGGGTGCTCCAGTTTCTGCCCACAATCCAAAGATGTGCAGGTCAGGTGAATTGGCCATGTTACATTGCCCATAGTGTTAGGTGTGTTAGTCAGGGGTAAATATAGGGTAGGGGAATGGGTCTGGGTGGGTTACTCTTTGGAGGGTCGGTATGGACTTGTTGGGCTGAAGGGCCTGTTTCCACACTGTAGGGAATCTACTCTACACCTCCCATTACCTTCTCCATCATTCCCAAAACTCTGTCCCCTCAGTCACTTACTGAGAGCTGTTGTGTAGGTCCCATTTGGTGAACCTGCAGAAACAAAATAAATGTCCATTAGGATGGGGAATAATCCATTCTCAGAGAGTGAGAACACAACAAGTGTGAGGGGATGGAGATTGATGTGGGGGTGTTGGTATTGGACTCGTGTGAATACAGTCAGAAATCACACACGGCCTCAAGTTACAGTCCAACAGATTTGTTTGAAATCACAAGCTTTCTGAGCGTAGCCCCTTCCTCAGGTGAAGTGAGAGAGAAGTTCACAGACACCGAACTTATCAGCAGGGAGATCAATGGGCAGAGAGATCAAAAGATCATCCAAATGGGGTGAGTGGAGTCTCTGCAGGTGATCACAAATGTCAGATGGTGGGAGGAAAGTGTCAACAGCTGGATAACAAGAGAAGGGATGACCCAGAATCCCATTAAATGGGGCAGAGAGAGATCATTCCAAAACATTAAAAATACGGTGGTACTGGAGACAAACCAAATGCCTGGAATAACATGATCGGTATCAGAGTCACACGCCCAGGGTCAAACCAAAGTAATAAGTCATCCAAAACTGCACAAACTCATTAAGGGAGAGAGATCTTCAAAATTTATCAAGGAGATGGTGCCCAAACAAGGCAGGAAGGAAGGTTTTACAGGGATTGTGTCAGAAATCCTCATTCCCACACTCCCGTCCATCCTTACACTTTATGGAGATGCAGAAAATCCCTTCCATTCCATTAATATTCAGTCATTGAGGATCTGATTGGGTGCAGTGGGTATAATGATCAATATTAGACCTGGTCTGGGCTGATCACATAAAGGAAGATCAGACATGGAACGAGATGTGTTTATACGTGTGTATCTGTGTGTGGGAATTCAATCAGTTCCATTCCCCACAGTGCCCTGTACTCCCAGTACTGGAGATCCCCCACACTCACTCTGTCCCCTCAGTTCCACATTCTCCTCTCTCTGATTCTTACCTCTCTGTGATCTTTTCCAGATGATTATTCCGACTATCCCGACAATAACAGCCAATAGAATGACCATTGATGCAATGAGACTTCCAAGTTGGGAATGCAGCCAATTGCTTTTCAGATTTTCTGAAACACATTGGAAATATATCAGGATTCTCTCTGTTCCTGGATTTATTTCTAACCCTGTGTTGATTGGGAACAATTATAACTGCTCCGGGCTGTTGGGAATTGTTGGGATTGGTTGAAATGCGGGTTTGACCCTCTCCCGATTTCACTCTCCAGTGAAGTCACCAAGGATCCCATTGATAGGGGTATAAACATCGTGTTGTGCCTGTCCTGGGGGTTACCTCCCCAGACAGTTCAGTTCCCATTCTCCCCAATATCTCTGTGTCCTGTCCTTACTAGTGCTGGTGGGGTAGATCGGCCTTGGGTGAGGTGAAGGAGTGAGTGAATGGTTGGAGGAGTGTAGTTCGGTGTCCCAGAAAGGCACTTCCTCAGTGGTTGGGCAAGGGGCAGTTTGGGAACTCACTGGTGAGTGTTGGGGATGTTGAGTACCAATGGAATGGGGTTTGGTTGCCACAGTGGGCTGGTGAGGGGGCCTTGTTAGGGATCCAGTTGTGGAGTTCTGTGTTGTGTCCCAGTTGTCTGTCCAGGGTGATGCACTGCGAGTCTGACAGACATCTGGAGGCGGTGAGCTGGTGTTGGTGCTGGGGAGAGGTCAAGTGTTGGTTGCAGAAGGTCAGGTCATGTGTTTGAGGGGATGGAGTCAAAGAGTTAAAGAGTCACACAACAAGTGTGTATGTTCAGTCCAACTTGCCCACACTGACCAGATATCCTCGTCAGTGTGTGAATGGAGGGATCAGCAGTACGTTTGGAGATGGTCAGTTTTCCAGCTCTCTGGTGTTAGGGACCAGACCAGGCCCCCTCAAAATATCTGAAGAAGGTAGTCTAGATCTGAACTGCTTCTTATTTTAAAACTGGATGGGAAGTGCAGTGTTCCAGATGCAATGCAAGTGTTCAAACAACTCAATGTTAAGCAAAACACAATTTATTTAAACGCTGTAATTAAAATACAAACAAAAGAAAAAGGAAGTTTGAATAACTTAACAATTGAAAAATGTAACTGAACATAGTACCTATTATTAATTAACTGTTGCAATATTGTAACATCCTATAAACACCTTGGCAAAAAGGTAAATTCAGACACAGATTCTTACATGCAGTTCTCCAATCCAGGAGGAAACAATATCAAGAAAAAAATGCAGACAGTAGAAGCCAGGTGACATTCACTGAAGCTGCCAACTCTTTTGAGACCCCAAAGGCTTCTGACGTAACTGAAAAAAACCAAACTAAGAAATCTGGATCTGTGAGAGCTGGCCACACCCATTCAGACTGCTTCTATTGTTCCAGCTTAAATAAAAACTCCAAGGCCTCACAACTTGTTTACCTCAGTCATGATCAGTAGCGAGTTTGGTGCCTCTGCCTTACAACCTCTCTTCAAAACAAAAACTAGGACACCAACAACCTTTTAAAGTGGCAGCATCATCACACTAGGAGTTAAAGAAGCTTCCAATCCCTAACCTCAGAACTTGAGATCTTTCCAGAGGGTTCCGGATACGGTTTGAAACTTCCCAGACAAATCCCATTCAGTGAGTCAGGAATTCTGAGGGGTCCAGACCCTCCTCTCTCAAGGTGTGTCCAGTCTCTGACTGTCTGGCTGCTGGACAATCTGGGCCCATGTCTGGTGCTGAAGCCTGGAATACAAGCAAATCTTCTTGTAATTCTGGTGAGATTATTCCGGAGTGAAATCGATGAGAACTTCACCAATAACAGGGCTGTGGGAATCTGGAATCCCCAAAAGGTGCTGGACGTTTGGGATTCGGAGACCCTCGGGAGAAAGTGAGGTCTGCAGATGCTGGAGATCAAAGTTGAAACTTTATTGCTGGAACAGCACAGCAGGTCAGGCAGCATCCAGGGAACAGGAGATTCGACGTTTCGGGCACAGGCCCTTCCTCAGGATTCCTGAGGAAGGGCCTGTGCCCGAAACGTCGAATCTCCTGTTCCCTGGATGCTGCCTGACCTGCTGTGCTGTTCCAGCAATAAAGTTTCAAATTCGGAGACCCTTTCAAACTTAGAATTGAAATCTTTAACACAATTGAGACCAACATGACATATCAACACAGGGAACAAGGTGGGTAGTTGCAAACAAGGAAGTGAAAAGGTGTCCTCTAAATAGTTTCATCTGTCACATGTATATATACACACACACACAGACACAGACACACAGACACACAGACACACAGACACACAGACACACAGACACAGACACAAACACACTCTCCAGTCCCTTACCCCACTGATAGAGCTGGGCCTCTGCCAGACTGCTGTGTTCAATGTGACAGGAGTATTGATCCTCATCCCCAGCATTGATCTCAATCTCTTTCTGGATCTGATGGGTCCCATCGTGGTTCGGTCGTATCCCCGAGGAATGTGTCTCAGACATGACCTCTCCATTCCTTAGCCAGGTCACCTCGATGTCTACAGGATAAAACCCAGTGACCAGGCAGGAGAGAGTGAGCGGCTTGTCCTGACCATTGGGCTCCCTCCTGGAGATGAACACTTCAGGCTGAACTGTGATGGGAAAGGGTGAAATCACAAACAATAGACAGACACTGAATGGAATGGGAGAGCGGTTTCATAGATCAGTGAAGTTAGATCAGAACATGGAACAGAACTGAAATACATACCTTTCCTTGTGAAATAATCCTTTCCAACTTCCAGATATCTGTTTAAATGTTCAACAGATGTTTTTTGCAGATATGATTCCCAATAGTAGTTCCAGGATTGATCTGAATTCCATTTCTCTTTATTGATCACTGCAAAGTGATTTGCGGCAACCCATCTCATTCTGTCTGGCTCTAAACTAATGTGGTCCTTTCCATCAAATCCAAATCTCATCGATCTCTTCACAGATCCATCTTCACTGACCTCAACAGAATGTATCCATTGGAGAGTGTGAATTCCTGTCAGTGACCAGACAGGGATCAATCATCAATAAATAATAGATAATCACACACTGTCTGATCAGAGAGAAAGGGGATCAAATATCAGATGGAAATAGGGGATGAGGGTCACAGTCTGATCAGAGGGGAAAGGGTTCCAATCTCAAGTTAAAGTTGCAGAATTAGTTGACAGTCCTCATTTCACTTTACATTCCAAGGTCAGTGCTGGGGGATGGACTGAGTGGAGTGACCCAGGGATCAGTGCTGGGAGATGGACTGAGTGGACAGACCCAGCGGTCAGTGCTGGGGGATAGACTGAGTGGACAGACCCAGGGGTCAGTGTTGAGAGATGGACTAAGTGGACAGACCCAGCGGTCAGTGCTGGGAGATGGACCGAGTGGAGTGACCTGGGGGATAATGTGGACAATTGATGGTGAGATTTTACCTGAAGTCTGGTTTGTCCTTTTCATGATCGATTTCAGATTCCCCTTTGCCAGCCTGGTGTGTGTGATCGCCTGATCTGTAGCATCATCCCAGAATTTCACACTGAGTGAATCAGCCAGGAACTGCTGCCTGGGGACACAGCGACGGGTATCACTGTCAAAGTAACCTGTTTGTATTCCGTTGACCATCGCAACAACAGTGACTTCAGGGAAATCTTGTTCTCCTGAGACAATTGTATATTTTATAGTTCGTGAGTTAGTCTCTGTAATATAAACAGTTCGAGGAGCTGGTTATCAAACTGCAGAACAAGCACTGGAAGGGAAACTGGGAGGGAGAGGAACTAGCAAACAAGACAGAATGTGGCTGGTGGGGGGGAGGAAGAGAGACTTGGGGGATAAGGAGAGCCAGACTGGGGAGGGACAGAGATTGGGGAGGGACAGAGACTGGGGAGGGACAGAGACAGGGGAGGGACAGAAACTGGGGAAGGACAGAAACTGGGGTGGGATGGAGACTAGCATTGGAAAATAAATACTGGGGATGGGGGAGAGAGAGACACTGGGAAGGAACTGGGAAATAAGGAAGAGAGACTGTACAGCATGGAGGAGGGACACTGAGGAGTGAGGAGAGAATGTGGAGGGTTTGGAAATGAGATAAGGAAGGTCAGAGGTGAAGAGAGAGCATTGGGATGAGGACAAAAGAGACTGGGACCTGGAGGAATAGAATGGGTGGGGTTACAGATCGAGAAGGGCGAGAGACAGGCGTAGAAGGCAAAGATATTGCAGAGGAGGGAAAGGGATTGGGAGGAGCAAAGGGACTGATGAGGGGATAAAGACTGTGAAGGAGGGGGAGAGAGAGAGATTACACAGGACAGAAAGAAACTGGGATGGGAAGCGGGGGGAGGGGTTGAGACCAGGGAGGGAAATGAGACTCTGGGGAAGGTTGGATTAAAGATTGGAGAGGGGATGAGAAAGAGGCTGAGGGTAGGGAGGGGATAAGAGCTGGGAGGAGGTGGAGAGACTCAGGAGGAACAGAAAGAAAGAGAGAGAGAGACACTGGGGAGGGGAAAGAGAGAGAGAGAGAGAGAGAGAACAGCGGGAAGGAAGAGAGAGAGATTGTTGGGAGAAAGCAAGAGACGAGGAAGTTTGCTCAATGATTTGGTTGAAATTTCCTAGTTCTGCCACTGGATGTTAAAAATGTCCAATTTCGCTTCATTTATCCCTGTCATTTAAACAGGAGCTGTGTCACATCATTTCATTCGGTATTCGAACTGGGGTTTGCTTCATTAATTGGGAGGCACTGGTGTTGGACTGGGGTGGACAAAGTTAAAAATCACACAACACCAGGTTCCAGTCCAATCGGTTTATTTGGAAGCACTAATTTTCGGAGAGCTGCTACTTCATCAGGTGATTGTGGAGAATAAGATTGTAGGACACAGAATTTACAGCAAAAGTTTACAGTGTGATATAACTGAAACCATATATTGAAAAAGACCTGGATTGTTTGTTATGTCTCACACACAGACGGACACACACAGACACTCCTACACACACATACACACACATACACGCACACACACACAGACGGACACACACAGACACTCCTACACACACATACACACACATACACACACAGACGGACACACACAGACATTCCTACATACACATACACACACATACACACACAGACGGACACACACAGACATTCCTACATACACATACACACACACAGACGGACACACACAGACGGACACACACAGACACTCCTACACACACATAACATGCACACACACACACACAGACGGACACACACGAACACTCCGACACACACCTAACACACACACACACACAGACAGGCAGACACACACAGACGGGCACACACAGACACTCCTACACACACATAACATACACACGCGCACACCCACATGCACACATACACATATAAGTTTGTGGGTGAATTTGTACTTGCAGAATTACATTGTACTTTGCTCAAAAACTGCATGAATCCATGTAAGAGTCTGTAAATCCGTTTTTAGATTTGAATCATTCTGACCATTGTGGCACAGACATTCTCACACAGGGAGTTTACACCTTCAATACCTTATCTGGGCCATTTGTTAAAATGCACTTGAGGATGTAATTTTTAAAAAAAATTAAAACACTATTATCCCCTCAAGACTGATGACTAAACTTTGTGATCTCAGACTGAGCCCCACTCTCTGAACCTGACCTGTTTCCTGACCCACAGGCTATAATCAGTGAAGATTGGGGACAATATTTCATCCTCACTAACACTTAATTCTGGAGCCCCCCAGGGGTGCGTACTCAGTTCCCTACACTACTCACTGTATACCCATGACTGCGTCACCAAATACCAGACTAATGCCATTTACAAGTTCGCTGATGACACTACCACAGTCGGTCGAATCTCAGATGGCGACGATAGAGACTACAGATGAAAGACCTGGAAAAATGGTGCACTGAGAATAACCAAGCTCTCAATGCCGGCAAAACCAAGGAACTCATTATTGACTTTCGGTGGGATGCTACTCATGCCCCCCCTACACATTAACAGCACAGAGCTGGAACGAGTGGAGAGTGTCAAGCTCCTGGGAGTGGTCATCCACAACAAGCTTTCTTGGACTCTTCACATGGATGCACTGGTGACAAAGGCCCAACAACGTCTCTTCTTCCTCAGGCAGCTGAGGGAATTTGGCATGACGCTCTGCGAACTTTTATAGGTGCGCCACTGAGAGCATTATGTCTGGATGTATCACTACCTGGTATGGCAACTGTACCATTCAAGATCGGAGACGGTTACAGTGAGTGGTGAACTCAGCCCGGACAATCACAAAGGTCAACCTCCCATCTTTAGAATCCATCTATCAGGCCCACTGTCAAGGAAAGGCCACCAGCATTCTCAAAGATCCATCCCACCCTGGCAATGTTTTTGTATACCCTCTGCCATCAGGGAGAAGGTACAGAAGCCTGAACTCATTCACCAGCTGGTTTTGAAACCATTTCGACCCGACTGTTGCTAGAATACTGAATGGACTCACAAACGCGGAGCATTTGCCTGTACCTGTGTTTTTGTTTTGCTGCTGTTTTAATTATTATTTGCTTATCTATGCTACTTAACTCTGTGATCTGCCTGTATTGCTCACAAGACAAAGCTTTCCACTGTGCCTCAGTACACATGACAATAAATTCAATACAATTTTGCTGTCAGCCCTGAGCTGTTCAGTTCCCTGACAACCAATCACCTTGCTGTTGGCGGGCAGAGGAGCCCTGTCATTACAACCGGCTATGAGGCCACAAACCAATCAGCTTCACTTTAAACCACCCCTCAGCCCCAGTTTACTGGTGTACTGATCCGTATGATATCACTCAGGTTTATCTCATCGAATATGAGTTCCCTGATTGTGGCTGTTAACCTCAACCAATCAGGAAGCCCCAGCTGACAGATATAAACAGGAGGGTCAGGGGTTCTGTCCACTCGAGGAGCTGGCTCCGTGCTACCTGAGTCACTGTCATGTGCTATGTACCTGTAAATAAAGGGTGACTCCAGTTTGGGGGGAGAAAGTGGAGTCCCACACTAGTGTTCTGGAATTAAACATAGGAAATGAGAGAGGCATGGGAATAGATTTGGCTCGAGTAGATTGGGCAGGAAGGCTAAAAGATAAGAGAGTGGATGAGCAGTGGCAGTTGTTTAAGGGGCTAGTAAAATTCCTCACAACTAAAATATATCCCAGTGAGTAAGAAAGGTGGTAAGGCGTTGGGGGGTTGGTGGGGGGAGGGGTGGGGGGGGGGGGAGTGTGTGGGGTGGAGGGCAGGGGGTAGAAGGTCAAAAACTTCCATAGCTAAAAAAGGAGGTCAAGGACAATATAAAGTCAAAAATGAAGGTCTACCATATTGCAAAGGCCAGTGGCAGGCTGGAAGCTTGGGGAACTAGCAAACATAAGCAAAGGCATACGAAAAAATTAATAACAGGAGCTAAGGTAAATGAAGATAGAAAATTGGCACAAAATATCAAAAAAGGAGAGCAAAGGCTTCTATAAGTATACAAAAGGGAAGAGAGCCGCTGATGTGAATGTTGGTCCCTTGGAAGGTGAAACTGGAGAGTTAATTGTGGGGACAACTGAAATGGCAGAGATGCCAAAGCAATGCTTTGCCCCAGTTTTCACAGTGAAGGACCATTCTTATTGGTTCGAGTCAGAGGCAATAGAAAGGGAAGAACGTAAAACAATCAGCATTGATCAGGAAAAGGTACTCAGCAAACTATTAGGATTGAGAGCAGACAAGTCCCCAGGGCCAGATGGCCGAGAGCCGAGGGTATTAAAGGAAGTGACGGTGGAGATCATGGATCCATTCATTACAATATTCCAAAATTCCCTCGACACAGGAAAAGCTCCCATGGATTGGAAAAATACTAATCTTATTCAAAAATTATAGACCAGTTAGTTTAATATCTGTTGATGGAATCAATTATCAAGGAAGCAATATCAGGACAGGTGGCAAGTCAGAATGCGGTCCATCAGAGTCAGCATGGGTTTATGAAGGGCAAATCATGTTTGACTAATTTGCTAGATGGCTTTGAAGATGTGAGAAGCAAAGTAGATAATGGGGATCCTTTAGGTGTAATGTATCTGGACTTTTGGCAGGTTTTTGATGAGGTGCCGCACAAAAGGATAATATGGGATTATGGGTAATTTATTATCTTGGGCAGATGACTGGCTAATGGACAGAAGACAGAGAGTCGGGATAAATAGGGTTTTTTTCCGGATGGCAAAAGGTTACGAGTGGAGTGCCACAGGGTTTGGTCCTTGAGCCCCAGTTATTGACAATCTACGTTCACGACTTGGATATAGGGAAGGTTGCCAAAAATAGGCAGGAGGGTAAATTGCAATAAGGAAACAGGAACCTTACAACAGATAGGGTAGGGGAGTCAGCCAAAATGTGGCAGATGGAGTTTAACCCGGATACGTGTGAGGTCATGCATTGGGGTCGAGCAATGGGAAGGTGACCTTTTATCTACATGGGCAGAGACTTGTGATGCTGAGGTACAGAGGGAGGTGGGTGTCCTCATTCATGAGGTACAGAAAGCTCGCATGCAGGTCCAGCAGATAGTAAAGCAAGTGAATGGAATGTTGTCTTTCCCAGCTCAGGGAATAGAATATAAAGGGAAGGCCGTATTGTTGCAGCTATACAAGGCATTGGAGAGACCGCACCTGGAGTATTGTGCACAGCTTTGGTTCCCTTATTTGAGGAAAGATGTAATGGCATTGGAGGCAGTTCCCAAGAGGGTTCATGAGATTGATCCCAGCGATGAGGGGTTTGTCACATGAAGAGAGATTGACCAGTGTAGGCCGATACTCTCTGGAGTTTCGAAGAATGAGGGGAGATCAAATTGAGGTTGTCAGGATGATAAAAGTCATGGATAAAATGGATGGGGAATGGATGCTTCCCCTTGTGGGGCATCCTCGGACGGGAGGTTGTAGGATGAGAGGGAGCAAATTTCAAACAGAGTTGGGGAGAAGCGACTTCTCCCAAAGGGTTGTGAATCGGTGGGATTCATTCCCCCAAAGTGTGGTGGATGCTGGGACAGTGAGTAAATTTAAGGAGGAGTGAGACAGATGTTTAATTGGTAATGGGGTGAAGGGATATGGAGAGAAGGCAGGAAAATGGGGGTGAGGAGCAGAACAGCCATGATGGAATGGCAGAGCAGACTTGATGGGCCGAATGGCCTAATTCTGCTCCTCGATCTTATGAACATGTGACTTGGTGACAGGATACCAGCCTTGGTGGAGATATTTCAGCTGAAACCAACAGCTACACAAACAGGGTTCACAAAAGGTATCGAATTCCTTACTTCCAAAACATGCAGCCATCCTTGTAAATCCCTGCTGGAAAACAGGGCTTTCCCATTTCAGTCCACAATATTAAAAATCACAATAAAAATACACTGTTTTTACACATTTCAAACTGAGGGCCATCCACACCACAGCTCACATTTTATTATTGACAGACAAAAAAACTGCAGGTGCTGGGAATCCAAACCAGAGAGGCAGGAGGCTGGAAGAACACAGCAAGCCAGGTAGCATCAGGAGGTGGAGAACTCATCATTTTGGGGACAACCCTTCTTCAGGACTTGGGGTGGGTATGGGGGGAGCTGCAGATAAAGGGGGTGGTCCCCCCTGTCCTCACCTACCGTCCCACCAGTCTCCACATCCAGCACATCACCCTTAAACACTTCTGCCAACTCCAACTAGACCCCACCACCAAGAACATCTTCCCCTTCCCAAAGAACATCTTCCCCTCCCCAACCCTCTCTGTTTTCCACAAGGACCATTCCCTCTGACACTCCTTGCTTTGCACCACTCTCCCCACCAAACCCCCCCGAACCCTCAGATACCTCCCTGTGCAACCAGAAGAAATGCAAAACCTGCTCAACACACCCCTCACCTCAATCCAGGGCCACAAACTGTCCTTCCAGGTGAGACAGAGATTCACCTGTCTCTCTTCCAACCTAGTTTACTGCATCACCACAAATCCCAGGAACCCTATCCAGGACAAACATATAAATAGAAAGCAGGCGACAACAGCTTCGCTTCACTTGGAGGTCGCCACTGATGATGTTACCGAGCCAGGTAATGAAACGTCAGGATATCAAACCTACAGCTCAGTGAGCAAACCTACACCCTAAATCTCAACCTGAGCTGCAAACTTTCACAAACCTTGCACTGTTAAGAAGCTTTTAGATTACGAACCTGGACACAAATCCCATCAGAGTCTTCCAGACTGTGCTGCCTTCAATGTGTATAACAGGCGGCTGATCAAATATCCCCCATTTCAAACTCTCACCAAGAGATTCACATTCACCCCAGACACAGAGAGAGAGAGAGAGAGAGAATGGAAAGCTGAATTCTGTACTTACCGGGAGAGACCCAGGAAAAACACAGGGAGACGGAGAAAAGGATCAGCAACATTCTGGGAATCCACTCTCCCTATTCCAGTCAGGGATTGGGAATAAAAAGTGATTGGAAAATATCTGCTGTTCACAAACTGAAAAATTAACAAAATAAACATTCCTTCCTACCCATAATGCCATTTCCCGATCGACAAAGTAATTTGATCATTTGCTGAACTTGAAGTTGCCGAACCAGTCTCAGTCCCAGTCTCAGTAAAAAACCCAATAAAGAGGTGAACAGATTTCTGTCACCAGTTCCCAGGGAGATCAGACACAGACAGGTTGAGTTACTCGCTGTGAAACAGACACAGGGAAAACTGACCTTTCTCCCATTGGCAGGACACAGGGTGTGGGGTCTTTGTGGGATACCCTTCGGTGGGTCGGGTGGACTTGTTGGGCCAAATGGCCTGTCCCCATACTGTAGGGAGTCTATGAATCCATGATTCTAAAAACAGCCGTCTCATGTTCATATGAACTTGTACCAGAAGCTGAAAGAAAACAATTTCAAAATCTAACGGAAGAACTTGGTCAAAGTTTGAAAAAAATCAAACAAAGTAACATTGAGAAGTGGATAAGGCCATGAAAATAAATCAGACACATATCACAGTCTTGGAGAGACTACTTTGTTGGAGTTCAAGAATTCACTTTGTGAAGTATTGGCAACTCATGATGAAGAGCAGAGAGTTAAAACTGCGAAGAATTTCCTTGTGTTATAAAGTGGAGGTTGACCCCACCCCCCCATCCCCAAAGAGGAACACCTCACCTCATAATCTGTAAAAGGGGGTGTGCAGAGTGGTGTACCTCAGCAACTTCAAGCGGTTCAATAAAATAAATCCCTGACACTCACTTTAAAATCAATTCGTTACCATCTATTTATCTCACTCGAACAGTGAACAAATTAACTAAACTATTAATAAGCAGAATTAATCCTGATTAACTTCTAACTATTCCCAATTACAGCAAGATTCTAATGGTATGCTGTTCCAATAAAGAACAGTCCCACTTATACATAAAAATATTTAGTCTCTCAAAATTACATCCATGTTACGTGCCTTCTGGAATGTTCTATGCCTTCTCCAACAATTCTTCTGTCAGGAATATTAACTAGCTGTACCACTGGTACCATTTTTATTTTAATGGCACTTTCTCTAAGACATAGATGAGGCTGTGAGAGCCAGTGATTCTCTCTTAAGAGCTGAGGGCCATTGGCTCTGCTGGAGGGCAGTTAGCTCTGGGGTCTTTATCCAACTGCCCCCTACCTTCATCTCCTTGATGACATATCAATATTTCACACAATAGGATTGGTCTTCTGTTGTTAAAATCATCAGCCTTAAATTTAATAGATTTTTGGTATCGAAGTCGCTGCTCAAATTAATTGGCTAAATTCAAAAGCCTGTTGTCTTGAAAAAATAACTGGTGTTTAGCCTGCTAACTGTATAGCCTTTCAATATAATGTTTCAATTTGGGTGCTCTCTGTGGATTTGCAAACCTTCAAGCTGCTGTTCACAGACATCCATTTTAAATCTCTAAACATAGAAAAAGCACTAGATTTTTAAAGGGACCAAGCAATGCTTTCCCCCATCCACCCCTAGCCTTTTACAAATACCAAATTCTAGCTTTCTACCTTCCAATCCACAAGTACTCTCTTCAACTTTGCAGCACTTGTGCGAGGAAAGTTTCCTCATGTTTACCAAGACGGGTAGGAAAAGAAATTAAGATTTTTAGAGATATGGGAGCAAGTCAATCTTTGCTAGGGAGAGATACAGAGATGTGTAATCAGAAAAAGTATTGCTAGAATACATGGAGTCCATGGTGAGAAACATAGTGTTCTTTCATGTAAGGTGAAGTTAGAGGGTCTGATGAAAAGTGGTGGATGGAGTAACAGAGAAATTCTCGGTTCCAGAACAGTTCATTCTGGAATTATTCCTGAATGTGTGATAACAAGGTCACAAAGCCACAGGTTGAACAGAAGGAGAGAACGAAGAGAAAAGATAAGCAAGTTAAAATTCAATTATCAGAAACTATATTTGTTCAATTTGTTGAGAAAAAGCAAGAACAAAGCATACGTTTTCTAGCTCAGAGATGTTAGCGAAATTACAACAGAAAGGTGGAAAGATAATACAGTTTTACCGAAAAGGTGAATCTGCGCCTGTCCCACAATGTCACTCTCTTAAAAATGAAATGTTGATGAGGAAATGGAGACCATCACATATTCAAGTGGGTGAAAAATGGGCAGAAGCTCATCAAGTTGTATTACTGGTGTGTGATATAAAGGAGGTGTTGTGGGTAGCACCATGAGAGTAACCAGTAGGAGGTCATTTGGAAGTAAGGAAAATAGAAGTTTATTTTTATTGGCCTGGACTGCAGAAAGATGTTCGGTGAAAGTGAGGACTGCAGATGCTGGAGATCAGAGGCAAGGTTACAGTGGTGCTGGAAAAGCACAGCAGGTCAGGCCGCATCCGTGGAGCAGGAAAATCCATGGTTCTGGCAAAAGCCCTTCAAAATGTTGTTGCATTTTGCCAGACATGTCAGGCATGTCAGATAATTGGAAAACTCATTTATTGATCAAACCAACACCCTTAATACCTATTCCAGCATTTGATGAATCTTTTACAAAAGTTTTAATTATTTGCATCAGACCCAACCCTAAAACAAAAAGTGGGGATCAATATTTGTTGACGATAATGGATGTGTCTCTGAGATTTCCAGAGGCCATTCCAGAATGAGATAGCATGGCTGAAAGGAGTGGAGAAGAATTACTCAGTATTTTTCCCTCATTACAGACAACCTGTAGAAATGCAATTGGAACAAGGATCAAATTTTACATCAAAGTTATTCAAGGAAATTATGAAGAGCTCAGGCATCTAAATAATTTAAATCAATTGTGTACCATCCAGAAATGGGGGAGCATTCAAACTTTAAATTGAATTGAATTTATTGTTACATGTACCGAGGCACAGTGAAAAATTTTGTCTTGCGAGCAATACAGGCAGATCACAGACTTAAATAGCAGAAATAGTAAATAATAGGTAAACAGCGGCTAAAACAAAAACACAGGTACAGGCGAATGTTAAGAGTTTGTGAGTCCATTCAGTATTCTAACAGCAGTCGGGTAGAAACGGTTTTGAAACCAGCTGGTGAATGTGTTCAGACTTCTGTACCTTCTCCCTGATGGTAGAGGTGAAAGAAAAACATTGCCAGGGTGGGATGGAGCTTTGAGAATGCTGGCGGCCTTTCCTTGACAGCGGGCCTGGTAGATGGATTCTATAGATGGGAGGTTGGCCTTTGTGATTGTCTGGGCCAAGTTCACCACTCTCTGTAACCGTCTCCGATCTTGAATGGTACAGTTGCCATACCAGGTTGTGATACATCCAGACAGAATGCTCTCGATGGCACACCTATAAACGTTGGCAGAGCGTCATGCCAAATTCCCTCAGCTGCCTGAGGAAGAAGAGACATTGCTGGGCCTTTGCCACCAGTGTGTCCACATGAAGAGTCCAAGAAAGCTTGTTGTGGATGACCACTCCCAGGAGCTTGACACTCTCCACTCGTTCCACCTCTGTGCAGGGGGGCAGGAGTAACATCCCACCGAAAGTCAATAATGAGTTCCTTGGTTTTGCTGGCATTGAGAGTTAGGTTGTTCTCAGTGCACCGTTTTTCCAGGTCTTCCACCTCCCGTCTGTAGACTGTTCATTGCCATCTGAGATTCGATCGACTGTGGTGGTGTCATCAGCGAACTTGTAAATGGCATTAGTCTGGTATTTGGTGACACAGTCATGGGTATACAGTGAGTACAGTAGGGGACTGAGTACGCACCCCTGGGGGCCTCCAGTGTTGAGTGTTAGTGAGGATGAAATATTGTCCCCAGTCTTCACTGAGTGTGGCCTGTGGGACAGGGAACTAAGGATCCAGTTGCAGAGAGTGGGGATTAGTCCAATATCAGTAAGTTTAGTCATCAGTCTCAAGGGGATAATAGTGTTGAAGGCTGAACTGTAGTCAATGAGTAGGATTCTTATGTAGCTGTTCTTGGAGTCAAGATGTTCTAGGGACGAGTGAAGGGCAAGTGACATGGCATCTGACGTGGATCTGTTGGTCCAATGGGCAAATTGGAGTGGGTCAAGAGCAGTGGGGAGCCGAGAGAGGTTGTAGATGTCCGAGAAGACCTCTACCAGTTGATCTGCGCATGATCTGAGTGCACGGCCTGGTACTCTGGTCCCATTACTTTGCTTGGATTCACACGCAGGAAAACTGACCTGACCTCTGATGCAGCGACGGTTGGGAGAGGTTCATCAGGACTTGTTGGAATAGGTGTTACCTCTCCACCAGAGGTCTGCTCAAAGTAAGCATAGAAGGTGTTGAGACGATCTGGGAGGGATGTGTCATCGTCTGCTATCTTGCACTGTCTCTTTTTCAAGCCTGTGATGTCATTCAGCCTTTGCCATAGTTGCCGGGTGTCTGTCTGGGTCTCGAGTTTGGATCAGTTTTGATCCTTGGCTGTCTTCATGGCTCTGTGAAGGTCACACCTGGATTCCTTATATTTGAGTGGGTCTCCTGATGTGAGGCCTCACACCTGGTTTTTAGCAGGTTCTGTATGTCCTGATCCATCCAGGGTTTCCTGTTGGGGAACACCCGCATTTCAACACTATCTTGAGGGCAGACAGTCAAGAAAATCCAGGGGATTGTGTTATGAACCAGACCAAATCCCCTCAAAATATTCAGAAGATAGTCTGAACACTAACGTTTTCTTATTTTAAAGCTCAACATGAGATGCTGCATTCCAGATGCAATTTGATTGGTCCATCTACCGGATTTAAAGCAGAACACACTTTATTCACCCACTGTAGTCAAAATACAACAAAATAACAACTCTATTAAAAACATAACAGAATAATTGAAGCAATAACTATTAGTAATTAACTGTTCCAATAGAGTAATATCCCATAAATATATTCTTGGCAAATTGTAAATTCAGAAAACAGACTGTCTCACATCCAACTGCAATAACAGGAAGAGAACCCCCAGCTTTTGGCTGTAACTGAGAGAGGGACAAATAGATTCCACGTCTTCAAAACCCAACAGCAACTGTTGAAAGGTATAAAAAAATCCTGGTTCTGTGGGAGCCTGACCCCACAGGATCATTCAGGCTGCTTCTATTATTCCAACTTATAAAAACCCCAAGGCCTCACAAGCTGTTTACTCTCACGGCTCAGCTGGACTGCTCAGTACCTCTGCCTTAAAATCTCTCTTCAAATAAAAACCAGGGTAAAATCCATCACTTAATGCCACAGTGTCATCACAACTGGGAGAACAAAATTGTATTTGTACATTTTTTTCAATTTGGGATATACCTAATAAATCAGCTAAATTTGAATTAGTATTCGGACATGAGGTGGGGGGACCATTTAAATTAATTAAGGAAATATTGAAGAGTCAACATTGAAGAGACTAAGTATTAGGACAACATAATAAATATTAGGGAGAAATTAAATAGAGTGTGTGAGTTGGCTGGACAGTGTGTAAACCCAGCACACCACGTGGTGATTCAGGAAGCAAACAGGTGCTCAGACATGTGTAGTTTTGCTAATGGGGATAAGGGGATCGTGTTACTGTCAGTGGGAGGTGAACATTAAAAGGTAAGGGTTAGTTGGCTTTATAGAATCAAAAGGAAATTGAGTGAGGGGAATTATTTGATAAGAACGTCAGGTAGAAAGGAAACAGGGTGGGAATTTGCTCAGAAAGTGTTTGAGAAGGAAGAAAAGTGAGATGAGAATGGATACTTGTTACAACTCAGAGGGAAGACCCAAATCCAAATAAGTCTGAATTTGATTTTCCTCAAATTAAATTGGACAATGAAGAAACTTGCACTAAATTACTGAGTTCCCATCCAGAGGAAAATCAAACTGTACTGAAAGTCTGATTGCAATCACATAAAGATATAGCTGTATGTGGGAATAAGCCGGGAAGTAGTCAAGTAATTGCTCATGGTGGAAATGTGGGAAATGCTTTTCCAATGAAGAAACATTCTTGTAGACTTAATATTTTGAAATTGCTAAAAGTTCCAAAAGAGTTTGAAAACATGCTCAGCGATGACATAATTGAATGAGTTGCAGTGAATGGAGCTCACGCACAGTGATGGTCCCAAAACCAGATGGTACCCAACAATTTTGTGTGGACTATCAAAAATACAACGCAGTGATGGAACCTGCTTTGTACCCTATGCCAACATTGAAAGATTACATTGAGAAGGTGGGACAAGCAACTTACATTTCTCAGCTTGAACTACTCAGAGGATACTGGCAGGTGACTTTAACTGAAAGAGTGAAGGCAATTGTGGCTTATATGACAGCGAGCAGCCTTTACCAGTTCAAAGTGATGTCTTTTGACACGGAAAATGCCATATTTTGAAGACTAACGAAGAAGGCTATTTTGGGATTGTTCGATTGTGTGGTGTACTTGGTTGATCTTGTCATTTTCAGACACACGTGGAAGGATCATTTGGAGTATCTCTCAGAATTATTTAATCAACTTCCGAAGGCGTGCTTGGTGCTAAACCTGGTGAACAGTGAGTTCACAAAAATCCAAGTCATGTTCTTCCGGCATATCATTGGGCAGATGGCCCCATAAGCTGTGAAAGGAAAGGGTAATGGGGAGCTTTCCATACAGTCGACAAAAAGAGGGCTGAGGAGTTTAATTCAGAAAATGTGAGGTGCTGCATTTTGGGAAAGCAAAACTTAGCAGGACGTATACACTTAATGGTAAGGTCCCAGGGAGTGTTGCTGAACAAAGAGACCTTGGAGTGCAGGTTCATAGCTTCTTGAAAGTAGAGTTACAGGTAGATAGGATAGTAAAGAAGGCGTTTGGTATGCTTTTCTTTATTGGTCAGAATATTGAGTACAGGAGTTGGGAGATCATGTTGCAGCTGTACAGGACATTGGTAAGGCCACTTTTGCAATATTGCATGCAATTCTTTCAGAAAGATGTTGTGAAACTTGAAAGGCTTCAGAAAAGATGCATAAGGATGTACCAGGGTTGGAGGACTTGAGCTATAGGGAGAGGCTGAACAGGCTGGGGCTGTTTTCCCTGGAGCGTCGGAGGCTGAGGGGTGACCTTATAGAGGTTTACAAAATTATAAGGGGCATGGATAGGATAAATAGACATGGGCTGGAGGAGTCTGGAACTAGAGGGCATAGGTTTAGGGTGAGAGGGGAAAGATATAAAAGAGATCTCAAGTGCAACGTTTTCACATGGAGTATGTTACGTGTATGGAATGAGCTGCCAGAGGAAGTAGTGGAGACTGGCACAATTGCATTTAAAAGGCATCAGGAAGGTTAAATGAACAGGAAGGGTTTGGAGGGATATGGGCCAGGTGCTGGCAAGTGGGACTGGATGATGTCAAGATAACTGGTCAGCTTGGATGTGTTGGACTGAACTGTCTGTTTCTGTGCTGTATGTCTCTATGACTCTATAACCGTTTTTTATCAAATGATTGATATAGATTTTTCTTGGGAATGTGCTTCCACAAATTGAATTGTGGATCCCAGATCCACCAGGTCAGAATCCTGATTCTTCAGGTGAGACTTTCCCCAGGAGTGGCTCCATCCAGTGTCAGCAAGGTGATGGCTCTCACAGTCGAAGGGATCTTCAGGGCTGGTTTCCCTCACCCTTTCTCATCTTCAACAACTTGTTCCCAATTACAGACATCTGTGTTGCTTTGTGTCAGAGTCACTTTGAAACAGACATTATAATCTTACTGTTCACTCTGAACTTACCCAATAAGACCATCTTCAGGATTGGATCCTCAGACACTGGAACCACATGAGCTGAACATTGTCACCGTGATTCATGGTCAGAGCATCGATAGCTGGCAGCTCAGCTTTTAGATGGATTTTAGTGTCAGGATCTTGTTAACTGCCTGATCCCCATTGGCAGTGTGAGGTAGCTCAGGGGAAAGTGATTCCAGGTCAAAATGTGGTCTGAATACATGATCCACATTTCACAGACAGAGAGCAGGATCCTGTCAGTAGGTGGATTGCACAGAGTGAGAGAGAAAAGGCAGATAATGAAAGGGAGATGGACAGATATCGGTCAGTGTTAGATATGTCAGTGTGCACTCATACACAGCTCACTCAGGAGTGTAGAAAGATATACACGGATGGGGATAAGTACAAAGGCAGAGACATCTGTTTGCATCCAGACACAACATACTGATGGACATACACATACAGATATAGATACAGTGTTAGATCAAGATATCCAGTGATGGTTCATTATCTGGATGGCGTTGGTCCTTCATTGTGCAATGATGGAGATGTTAGGAAGGTAAAATTCCAGTCTACAACAGAGTGGTACCCAGATCTCATTAACCTCGAGCTCTTCAAGAACACTTCCACGGCTGTTTGAAGGGATTGACACCATGAACCATTGACTTTTCAGACACGTAGGGTAAGATGGATCCTCCCCACAGCTCCTCCAGTTCCATCTGAGAGATTAAATGTGAACATCCTCTTTCCTGGTTGGAATCTCCAGGACCTGGTTGGTCAAGTGGTTAGTTGAGGAAAACCACAGGCTCTTGTTTTAAACAGGACTGAGTTTACTTCATGGTAACAGCTCGGTCCAGGATACACTGGCGTTGGGGAGTGAGGGGGACATTGTTTTACAGACGATGAGGGAGATATCCATGCTGGGTCTCACCCCTTCAACATCCACAGCTGATCCCTTCATCCAAGTCCATGTGACATCATCATATTGGGCAGTGCTTAATGTACTCCTCAGCATTAACCCTTTCAGAGCCAAACCTCATTTACCAATAATATGTGAAACCCAGAATGGGGCATTTCATGTAAAGGGATTTCAAGTCCCATAGATGCTGAATGAAGCAAGGTCTTTGTCTGCAGCCCTCCCACCTCATTACAGGAAGAGATTGATGACCTTATAAAGCCCCTTGAGGGAGCTGTCTGATTAACGTGATGTGTATATTGTAAAATATAACCGACAATTATAAATGTAGTGAGGCAGCTCAGAGAGCCACAGACTGCACTGAAAGAATGTGACTGACTTTGCACTTTGTGTCATGTAAATTGGATCCAATACGGAATTTTTTTTTACAATTTTTACAAAGCAAATATGCAAATGAGAAAACAATCTTTTCCTATTTATATCATTAAACTGACTGTAAATGCTGATAATTGTAGTCAGTCATCAATAAATAATTGTTCGTTGTTGATTGAATTCATTGCTAATAATTTCACGAGATTTTCACTCAGCAGCTTGTGGGTCCTCGTATCAGCAGTTGTTGAGGGTCAGTTCAATGCGACCTGGGAGAGTTAAGGCCATTCATGGGTCACAGGTCAGTATCAGTCACTGCTAACCCTCGGCTGGCTGGAAATCCCATGGACCCTGGTGTTCTTCCTGGTACTGAGTCTAATTCAGGACACAGTCACAGGGGAGACACTCAGACCCTGGGGGAGGGAGGGGTGTGCAGAGAGAGAAAGGAAGAGTGTGGTGTGGAGTCTTCATGGAGTGGATTAATGACAGAGAGTGGTGTGGGACGTTTAGTCCCAGAGGATCCAGTATGGGAGTTGATGGTGAGAGTCTGGTACAGAGAATCCAGCATGGAGATTCAGCTGGTTCCCTGCAGTCATGGGAGAACCCATCTCCCCAGTGATCCTCATGGAGCATTCCATGTGCTGGAGGCAGACCCACAATGTCATTAGGGAGGGAGGGAATTCCAAGATTTGGAGCCAGTGACAGTGAAGGAATGGATGGTCAGGATGGTGAGTGGCTTTGAGGGAACTTGCAGATGATGGTGTTCCTCGGTGAAGCTACAGAACAGGCCGAGGTGTGCAGAAACAACAGGAGCAGCAGAGACAGAGCTCAGTGATTCCACAACCAACAGATCAGATCTGCTGTCCTACCACATCCAGTCATGATCATTCAACAACTCAATGTAGGAGGAGGAGGCTCCACTTGGGTTGCTGGATTCCTGCTCCAGGGACAATCCCGATGTACCGTCACCTCCCCCAGTTGGAAGGAGTGAGCCATATGTTTACTGTGAGAGGGGTACCCCAGGGTCCTAGTGCTGTCTTGATTCTCCAGAGCTGGTGGGGGAGGCCTCTTCTCAGCCCCAGCCTTACTGGCTCAGAGCCTGAACCTCAGCCTGGCTGTGCTGGAGCTTCCCCGTCACTGGGACCGGGTCATCACTTAGCACTTGTTCCATTTTTCTGTTTCTGCAGCTTCACATCAAACAATGGATCAAATTTCTCAACAAATAGGGTGCTGTTTCCAAAGATTGTTGTATTACTGGTTTTTCCAGTTTGTAAACAGAAGCTGTTTCCCCTCAGAGTGTTTAATTCCCAGTCCCTGATTGGAATAGGGACAGTGTATTCCCAGAATGTTGTGATCCTTTCCTTTACCTCCCTGTGTTTTTCCTGAGTCTCTCCCGATGAGTACAGAATTCAGCTTTCCATTCTGTCTCTGGGAACTGGGAAATTAAAGGCCATTCATGAATTATAGAATCCCGACAGTGTGGAAACAGGCTATTCAGCCCATTGAGTCAACACCGACCCTCTCAAGACTTTCCTACCCAGACCCACCACTCTATTCCATCCCGTAACCCTGCATGTTCCATAGATAATACACATGCACATCCCTGGACATTGTGGGCAATTGAGCATGGCCAATCCACCCAAGGTGCACCTGTTCGACTGTGGCAGGAAACTGGAGCACCCGGAGGAACCCCAGGCAGAATCAGGGAAACTACACACAGACAGTCACCCAAGGCTGGAATCAAACTCAGGTCCCTCGTGCTGTGAGGCAGAAGTGCTAACCACTGAGGCATGGTGTCCCCCTGGGTCATGGGTCACAGGTCAGTATCAGTCACTGCTAACCCTGGGCTGGCTGGGAATCCCATGGACCCTAGTGTTCTTCCAGGTACTGAGTCTAATTCAGGACACAGTCACAGGGGAGACACTCAGACCCTGGGGGAGGGGAGTGTGGAAGGGGGAACTGCAGAGAGAGAAACACCCAGGCTCCCCCCCACCGACAGTGAAGTAATGGCAATATATTTCCAAGTCAGGTTGGTGAGTGGTTTGGAGGGGAACATGAAGGTGGTGGTGTTCCCATATATCTGCAGGGTAGGGGGGGTGGGGATTGATGGTGAGAGTCAGGTACAGAGAACCCAGTGTGAGAGGGGAGGGGGATTGATGGTGAGAGTCAGGTACAGAGAACCCAGTGGGGGCCGGGTGGTTACAGCCCATTCACTGCACCCTGCTCCTACCAATAACCATCATATGGGAACACATTTCACCATTAAACCTCATGGCACACCCCCAAGCCCCTCCCCTCCTGTGGGATGTGAACAGGTCGAGCAGATGAAGACTGTGTGTCCATGAGGTACTGTGGGTCATCAACACCAGCAGAACTGCCATCCAATACAAACTGTAACCTCATGGCTCAACCCAACCCCCAGTCTCTCAGTACCACCAAGCCAGGGGACCAACCCCGGTTCAATGAGGAATGTGGGAGGGATCACAGGAGCAGGACCAAGCAGAGCTGAAAAATTATGTCTTTTTTATTCACTGGAGAGACGTGGAAATCACTGGCTGCTGGAATTTATTTCCCGTCCCTAACGGTCCTTGAGAAGGTGGGGGTGAGCTACCTTCCTGAACAGCAGCAGTTCATGTGGTGGTGGGAGGGAATTCCAGGATTTTGACCCAGTGACAGTGAACCAAGTGCAATATACTTCCAAGTCAGGATGGTGAGTGGCTTGGAGGGGAACTTGTAAGTGATGGTGTTGGTCAGTGAAGTGACAGATCAGGACTGATCGTGCAGTAAACAGCAGAGGGAGTAGAGTCAGAACTTAGTGTTTCCACAACCGATAGATAAGATCGAAGCTCTGCTGTCCTGTCACATCCAGGTGTGAACATTGAACAACTCCCTGGAGGAGAAAGAGGCTTCTCATTCTGGAATGATACTTTGGTCACGGGATTCCTCCTCCAGAGACAATAACCATGTATCACACCTCCCCCAGTTTTTGTATTGATTCTGTTTGTGTGGGATGTGGGTGTCTCTGACTGGCCAGCATTTATTACCTGTCCCTAGTTGCCCTTGAGAAGGTGGTGGTGATCTGCCTTCTTGAACTGCTGCAGTCTACCTCCTGTGGGTTGAGCCACAATGCCATGAGCGAGGGAAATCCAGGATTTTGGCCAGCAACAGTGAAGGGATGGTGATATATTTCCGAGTCAGGATGGTGAGTGGCTTGGAGGGGAACATGAAGGTGGTGGTGTTCCCATATATCTGCTGACCTTGACCTTCCAGATGGAGGTGGTTGTGGGTTTGGAAGGCACTGTTTAAGGATCTTTGATGAATTTCCTTAGATAGCAAACACTGCTGTAACTGAGTGTCAGTGGTGGAGGGACTGGATGTTGGTGGATACAGTGCCAATCAGTTGGGTTGCTAGGTCCTGGATGGTATCAAGCTTCTTCAGTGTTGAGATGGCTGTACTCATCCAGGCAAGCAGGGAGTATTCCATCACACTCCTGACCTGTGTCTTGTAGTTGGTGGACAGGCTTTGGGAAATCAGGAGATGGGTTACTTGCTGCAGTATCCCTAGCCTCTGACCTGCTCTTGTAGCCACTACATTTATGTGGTGAGGCCAGTTGAGTTTCTGATCAATGATAACTCACAGGCTGTTGACAGTGGGGGGATTCAGTGATGGTAACACCATTGAATGCCAAGGGGTGGTGGTGGGATTGTCTCTTGTTGGTGATGGTTATAACTTGGCATTTGTGTGGCGCAAATGTTACTTGCCACTTGTCAGCCCAAGCCTGGATATTGTCCAGACCTTGTTGCATTTGAACATGGACTGCTTCAGTGTCTGAGGAGTTGCAAATGGTGCTGAACATTGTGCAATCACTGGCAAGCATCCCTATTTCTGACCTTATGATGGAGGGAAGGTCATTGATGAAGCAGCTGAAGACGGTTGGGCCTAGGACATTACCCTGAGGGACTCCTGCAGAGCTTTCCTGGAGCTGAGATGACTGACCTCCAACAACCAAGACCACCTTCCTATGTGTCAGGTATGACTCTATCCACTGGAGAGTTTTCCCCCAATACCCATTGATTCCAGTTCTGCTCGAGTTCCATGATGCCACACTCAGTCGAATGTAGCCTTGATGTCAGGGGCTGTCACTCCCACCTCCCCTCTGGAATTCAGCTCTTTTGTCCATGTTCAAACCAAGGCTGTATTGAGGTCAGGAGTTGAGTGACCCTGGCAGAGCCCAAACTGGGCGTCACTGAGCAGGTTATTGCTGAGCAGGTGCTGCTTGATAGCACTGTTAATGACACCTTCCATCACTTTACTGATGATCGAGAGGAGACTGATGGGGCAGATTGGGTTTGTCCTGCTTTTTGTGTCTAAGATATACCTGGGCAATTTTCTACATTGTTGGGTCGATGCCAGTGTTGTAACTGGACTGGAACAGTTTGGATAGGGGAGTGGCAAGTTCTCGAGCACAAGCCTTCAGTACTATTGCCTGAATGTTGTCAGGGCCTGAAGCCTTTGCAGTACCCAGTGTCTTCAACTGTTTCTTGATATCACGTGGATATTGAATTGGCTGAAGACTGGTATCTGTAATGCTGGGGACCACTGGAGGAGGCTGAGATGACACTTCTGACTGAAGATTGCTGTGAAACCTTCAGGCCTATCTTTCACACTGGTGTAATGGGCTGTTTCATCAGTGAGAATGGGAATATTTAGGGAGCCTCCAGTGAGTTGGCTGGATGTGGCAGGACTGCAGAGCTGAGATCGGATCTGTTGGTTGTGGGATCACTTAGCTTTGTCTATCACTTGTTGCTTATGTTATGTGACTTGCAACTCGTCCTGTTTGGTGGCTTCACCAGGTTGACACCTCATCTTCAGGTATGTCTGGTGCTGCTCCTGACATGCCATCCTGCACTCCCCATTGAACCAGGGTTAATCCCCTGTCTTGGTGTTAATGGTTCAGTGGGGGCTATACCAGGCCATGAGGTTACAGATTGTGCTGGAGTATGGTTCTGCTGCTGTTGATGGCCCATAGTGCCTCATGGATACCCAGGTTTGAGCTGCTAGATCTGATCCAAGTCTGTTCCATTTAACACAGTGATAGTACCACACAATACTTTGTGGGCGGCATGGTGGCACAGTGGTTAGCACTTTTGCCTCACAGCGTCAGAGACCCGGGTTCAATTCCCACCTCAGGCGACAGACTGTGTGGAGTTTGCACGTTCTCCCCGTGTCTGCGTGGGTTTCCTCCGGGTGCTCCGGTTTCCTCCCACAATCCAAAAAATGTGCAGGTTAGGCAAATTGGCCATGCTAAATTGCCCGTAGTGTTAGATGAAGGGGTAAATATAGGGGAATGGGTCTGGGTGGGTTACGCTTCGGCGGGTCGGTGTGGACTTGTTGGGCCGAAGGGCCTGTTTCCACACTGTAAGTAATCTAATCTAAACAATACGATGGAGGTTATTCCCAATGTGACAGTGGGACTTTGCCTCCACAAGGACAGTGCGATGGTCACTCTCACTGATACTGTCATGGACATTTGTACCTGCAGCTGCCAGATTGGAAAGATGGAATCAAGTATGTTTTTCCCTCTTGTTGGTTCCCTCACCACCTGCTGCAGACCCAGTCTAGCAGCTATGTCCTTTAGTACAAGTCTGATGTTGATCAAACCCACCACACACACTCACATCCTCAGGGAATATCGATGGAATGGAAGCGATGTCCAGAATCTCCATCAGGTTCTGACACAATCTCCATTCCCTCACACTTGTGTGTTCCCACTCTCTGGGAATGGACTTTCCCTGATTGTGTTGACGGGTATGGAGTTATCATCTGGGAATTGGATTTTACAATAGAGGTAGATGGATATGGTCTTAACTCCCCCAGTTCACATTGAATTGAAGCTCAGTATCTGCTGGTTCCAAGAGCCACAAGCTGCTGCTGTGTAAATGAATAGAATCGTTCTTGTGAAATATTAATAAAAACATCAAAATTAATAAGTCAATAAATAACATTTAATGATTACAAATGACACATATTGGTGATTGTAGTTAAACAATGGTGATAAGTAGTGATAGATTTTAGTATTCAACAATAACTCAGATTTATAATATTTATATATTTATTTCAGAACTAGAATATGTAAAACTGATATTTATGTACAGAGATTTACATAACATTTGAAATTTGTTAACGTCAGATGCAAAATCAATTCCTTCAATATAAAAATTGCCTCTGAGTTGCCTCGGGATGTTGCTTCATTTCAGGTAAATCAGTGACCCACTGAAGACAGTGAGGATGAGAAAGTGTGAGGGAGGAACCATCTGTGAAGATCCCTCTGACGGTGACACTGCTCACATTTCTGAGATGGGATGGAAACACGACTTGAAAACGTCCCACTTGAAGAATCAGGATCCAAACCTGAGGATCTGGGATCCACTGCTCAATCTGTGGAAACACATTCCCAGAAAAATTGATCTCAGTCCTGAAGGAATTGAGTGTGAACAATGAGCTGTAATTCTGTGTGTCTGCTGTGATATGGAAGGATAGACAATGATGTCCATGTTCACACTCGAACAGGAGAATCCTTTTATTCAGCATTGAGGCTCCGGGAATGTCCTGCAGTGGGGCCCAGGAAACACACAAGGTCAGGAATGGACAGACACAAGGCAATCACTTCAGGGTGGGGAGGGGAGGGGAATTAATCTGACAGAGTTTACCAGTGACTCGGTCGGTGGGTCAGGTGCAGGAGGGGAGGGGAATTAGTCTGACAGGGTTTGACAGTGTCAGGGAGCATGGGACAGGGTCAGGAGGTGTGGGGAATTAGTCTGACAGAGTTTAACAGTGTCTGGGAGAGTGGGACAGGGTCAGGAGGGGAGGGGAATTAGTCTGACAGGGTTTAACAGTGTCTGGGAGGGTGGGACAGGGTCAGGAGGGGAGGGGAATTAGTCTGACAGGGTTTAACAGTGACTGGGAGGGTGGGACAGGGTCAGGAGAGGAGGGATATTAGTCTGACAGGGTTTAACAGTGCCTGGGAGGGTGGGACAGGGTCAGGAGAGGAGGGGGATTAGTCTGACAGGGTTTAACAGTGTCTGGGAGGGTGGGACAGGGACAGGAGGGGAGGGGAAATTAGTCTGACAGGGTTTAACAGTGTCTGGGAGGATGGGACAGGGTCGGGGAGGTGAGGGGAATTAGTCTGACAGGGTTTAACAGTGACTGGGAGAGTGGGACAGGGTCAGGAGGGGAGGAGAATTAGTCTGACAGAGTCTAACAGTGTCTGGGAGAGGGGGACAGGGTCAGGAGGGGAGGGGAATTGGTCTGACAGGGTTTAACAGTGTCTGGGAGGGTGTGACAGGGTCAGGAGGGGAGGGGAATTAGTCTGACAGGGTTTGACAGTGTCAGGGAGCATGGGACAGGGTCAGGAGGTGTGGGGAATTAGTCTGACAGAGTTTAACAGTGTCTGGGAGAGTGGGACAGGGTCAGGAGGGGAGGGGAATTAGTCTGACAGGGTTTAACAGTGTCTGGGAGGGTGGGACAGGGTCAGGAGGGGAGGGGAATTAGTCTGACAGGGTTTAACAGTGACTGGGAGGGTGGGACAGGGTCAGGAGAGGAGGGATATTAGTCTGACAGGGTTTAACAGTGCCTGGGAGGGTGGGACAGGGTCAGGAGAGGAGGGGGATTAGTCTGACAGGGTTTAACAGTGTCTGGGAGGGTGGGACAGGGACAGGAGGGGAGGGGAATTAGTCTGACAGGGTTTAACAGTGTCTGGGAGGATGGGACAGGGTCGGGGAGGTGAGGGGAATTAGTCTGACAGGGTTTAACAGTGACTGGGAGAGTGGGACAGGGTCAGGAGGGGAGGAGAATTAGTCTGACAGAGTCTAACAGTGTCTGGGAGAGGGGGACAGGGTCAGGAGGGGAGGGGAATTGGTCTGACAGGGTTTAACAGTGTCTGGGAGGGTGTGACAGGGTCAGGAGGGGAGGGGAATTAGTCTGACAGGGTTTAACAGTGTCTGGGAGGGTGGGACAGGGACAGGAGGGGAGGGGAATTAGTCTGACAGGGTTTAACAGTGTCTGGGAGGGTGGGACAGGGTCAGGAGGGGAGGGGAATTAGTCTGACAGGGTTTAACAGTGTCTGGGAGGATGGGACAGGGTCGGGGAGGTGAGGGGAATTAGTCTGACAGGGTTTAACAGTGACTGGGAGAGTGGGACAGGGTCAGGAGGGGAGGAGAATTAGTCTGACAGAGTCTAACAGTGTCTGGGAGAAGGGGACAGGGTCAGGAGGGGAGGGGAATTGGTCTGACAGGGTTTAACAGTGTCTGGGAGGGTGTGACAGGGTCAGGAGGGGAGGGGAATTAGTCTGACAGGGTTTAACAGTGTCTGGGAGGGTGGGACAGGGACAGGAGGGGAGGGGAATTAGTCTGACAGGGTTTAACAGTGTCTGGGAGGATGGGACAGGGTCGGGGAGGTGAGGGGAATTAGTCTGACAGGGTTTAACAGTGACTGGGAGAGTGGGGCAGGGTCAGGAGGGGAGGGGAATTAGTCTGACAGGGTTTAACAGTGTCTGGGAGGGTGCGACAGGGTCAGGAGGGATGTGAAAATGCTACAAATAAATCTAGAGAATATAAATCTGAATAAATTTCAGTCAGAGAAAAGTTGACATGTCACTTACTGAATCATGAAGAAGCTGCACCAGAGATATCAGAAGCTGAGAAAATAAAAACAGAATGTGAGAAGTTATATCAAATATAAAATGAGACAGTGTGAGATATTCTCTATCACTCACTGGACCCAGGATTTAATCGCCCTCAGCACTAACTAACCAGACTCTCCGAGCCCCCCCCAGTGGGAATTAAGGGTGAGTGAGTGGAGGGAGGGGCAGTGGGGGAAGAGAATGGAGGGTGACAATTCGAAGGAGAGACACTGGGGACATGGAGTAGAGAAACAGGACGATAAGAGAGTGTTGGCTGAGAAACAGCATGGTGAGGAGACGGACCCATCACCCTGAGCAACACCCTGGCAAATATAACTCTACACTCTCATAGGGGCAGCACGGTGGCTCAGTGGTTAGCACTGTTGCTTCACAGCACCAGGGACCCGGGTACAATTCCCACCTCGGGTTACTGTGCGGAGTTTGCACATTCTCCCTGTGTCTGTGTGGGTTTCCTCCGGGTGCTCCGGTTTCTACCCACAATCCAAAGGTGTGCAGGTCAGGTGAATTGGCCATGTTACATTGCCCATAGTGTTAGGTGTGTTAGTCAGGGGTAACTATAGGGTTGCGGGATGGGTCTGGGTGGGTTACTCTTTGGAGGGTCGGTATGGACTTGTTGGGCTGAAGGACCTGTTTCCACACTGTAGGGAATCTACTCTACACCTCCCATTACCTTCTTCATCATTCCCAAAACTCTGTCCCCTCAGTCACTTACTGGGAGCTGTTGTGTAGGTCCCATTTGGTGAACCTGCAGAAACAAAATAAATGTCCATTAGGATGGGAAATAATCCATTCTCAGAGAGTGAGAACACAACAAGTGTGAGGGGATGGAGATTGATGTGGGGGTGTTGGTATTGGACTCGTGTGAACACAGTCAGAAATCACACACGGCCCCAAGTTACAGTCCAACAGGTTTGTTTGAAATCACAAGCTTTCTGAGCGTAGCCCCTTCCTCAGGTGAAGTGAGAGAGAAGCTCACAGACACCGAATTTATCAGCAGGGAGATCAATGGGCAGAGAGATCAAAAGATCATCCAAATGGGGTGAGTGGAGTCTCTGCAGGTGATCACAAATGTCAGATGGTGGGAGGAAAGTGTCAACAGCTGGATAACAAGAGAAGGGATGACCCAGAATCCCACTAAATGGGGCAGAGAGATCATTCCAAAACATTAAAAATACGGTGGTACTGGAGACAAACCAAATGCCTGGAATAACATGATCGGTATCAGAGTCACACGCCGAGGGTCAAACCAAAGTAATAAGTCATCCAAAACTGCACAAACTCATTAAGGGAGAGAGATCTTCAAAGTTTATCAAGGTGATGGTGCCCAAACAAGGCAGGAAGGAAGGTTTTACAGGGATTGTGTCAGAAATCCTCATTCCCACACTCCCGTCCATCCTTACACTTTATGGAGGTGCAGAAAATCCCTTCCATTCCATTAATATTCAGTCAGTGAGGATCTGATTGGGTGCAGTGGGTATAATGATCAATATTAGACCTGGTCTGGGCTGATCACGTAAAGGAAGATCAGACAGGGAACGAGACGTGTTTATACGAGTGTATCTGTGTGTGGGAATTCAATCAGTTCCATTCCCCACAGTGCCCTGTACTCCCAGTACTGGAGATCCCCCCACACTCACCCAGTCCCCTCAGTTCCACATTCCCCTCTCTCTGATTCTTACCTCTCCGTGACCATTTCCAGATGATTATTCCGACTATCCCGACAATAACAGCCAATAGTATGACCATTGATGCAATGAGACTTCCAAGTTGGGAATGCAGCCAATTGCTTTTCAGATTTTCTGAAACACATTGGAAATATATCAGGATTCTCTATGTTCCTGGATTTATTTCTAACCCTGTGTTTATTGGGAACAATTATAACCCTCCGAGCTGTTGGGATTGGTTGAAATGCGGGTTTGACCCTCTCCCGATTTCACTCTCCAGTGAAGTCACCAAGGATCCCATTGATAGGGGTATAAACATCGTGTTGTGCCTGTCCTGGGGGTTACCTCCCCAGACAGTTCAGTTCCCATTCTCCCCAATATCTCTGTGTCCTGTCCTTACTAGTGCTGGTGGGGTAGATCGGCCTTGGGTGAGGTGAAGGAGTGAGTGAATGGTTGGAGGGGTGTAGTTAGGTACCCAGAAGGCACTTCCTCAATGGTTGGGCAAGGGGCAGTTTGGGAACTCACTGGTGAGTGTTGGGGATGTTGAGTACCAATGGAATGGGGTTTGGGTGCCACAGTGGGCTGGTGAGGGGGCCTTGTTAGGGATCCAGTTGTAGAGATCTGTGTTGTGTCCCAGTTGTCTGTCCAGGGTGATGCACTGCGAGTCTGACAGACGTCTGGAGGCGGTGAGCTGGTGTTGGTGCTGGGGAGAGGTCAAGTGTTGGTTGCAGAATATCAGGTCATAGGTTTGAGGGGATGATGTCAAAGATTAAAAGAGTCACACAACAAGTGTGTGTGTTCAGTCCAACTTGCCCACACTGACCAGATATCCTCGTCTGTGTGTGAATGGAGGGATCAGCAGTACTTTTGGAGATGGTCGGTTTTCTCAGTCTGTTAGGGACCAGATCAGGCCCCCTCAAAATATCTGAAGAAGGTAGCCTAGATCTGAACTGCTTCTTATTTTAAAACTGGATGGGAAGTGCAGTGTTCCAGATACAATGCAAGTGTTCAAACAACTCAATGTTAAGCAAAACACAATTTATTTAAACGCTGTCATTAAAATAAAAACAAAAAAGGAATTTTGAATAACTTAACAATTGAAAAATGTAACCGAATACAGTACTTATTATTAATTAACTGTTCCAATTGTTACATCCCATAAACACCTTGGCAAAAAGGTAAATTCAGACACAGATTCTTACATGCAGTTCTCCAGTCCCAGAGGAAACAATATCAAGAAATAAATGCAGAGAGTAGTAGCCAGGTGACACTCACTGAAGCTGCCAACTCTTTTGAGACCCCAAAGGCTTTTGATGCAACTGAAAAAAACCAAACTAAGAAATCTGGATCTGTGAGAGCTGGCCACGCCCATTCAGACTGCTTCTATTGTTCCAACTTAAAATAAAACCCCAAGGCCTCACAACTGGTTTACCTCAGTCATCACCAGCAGCATGTTTGGTGCCTCTGCCTTACAACCTCTCTTCCAAACAAAAACTAGGACACCAACAACCTTTTAAAGTGACAGCATCATCACACTAGGAGTTAAAGAAGCTTCTAATCCCTAACCTCAGAACCTGAGATCTTTCCAGATGGTTCCGGATTGAGGTAATTGTCCATTGGAAGTTGAAACTTCCTGGACCAATCCCATTCCGTGAGTCAGGAATTCTGACGTGTCCACACCCTCCTCTCGCAGGGTGTCTGGCTGCTGGACAATCTGGGCCCATGACTTGTGCTGAAGCCTGGAATACAAGGGAATCGGCTTGTAATTCTGGTGAGATTATTCCGGAGTAAAATCGACGAGTACTTCACAGGTCTTTAGGAATCTGGAATCCCCTAAAGGCTCTGGAAGCTTGGGATTCGGTGACCCTTTCAAACTTAGAATTGAAATCTTTAACTCAGTGAGACCAACATGACATATCAACGCAGAGAACAAGGTGGGTAGTTGCAAACAAGGAAGTGAAAAAGTGTCCTCTAAATGGTTTCATCTGTCACTTACCCCACTGATAGAGCTGGGCCTCTGCCAGGCTGCTGTGGTCAATGTGACAGGAGTATTGATCCTCATCCCCAACATTGATCTCAATCTCTTTCTGGATCTGATGGGTCCCATCGTGGTTCGGTCGAACCCCCGAGGATTGGGTCTCAGACATGACCTCTCCATTCCTTAACCAGGTCACCTCGATGTCTACAGGATCAAACCCAGTGACCAGGCAGGAGAGAGTGAGCGGCTTGTCCTGACCATTGGGCTCCCTCCTGGAGATGAACACTTCAGGCTGAACTGTGATGGGAAAGGGTGAAACCACAAACAACAGACAGACACTGAATGGAATGGGAGAGCGGTTTCATAGATCAGTGAGGTTAGATCAGAACATGGAGCAAAACTGAAATACATACTTTTCCTTTTGAAATAATTCTTTCCTGCTTCCAGATATCTGTTTAAATATTCAACAGTGAGTTCTTCCAGATTTCTTTTCCAGTAGTTGTTCCAGGATTCATCAGAATCCCATTTCTCTTTAGTCATCACTGCAATGGGATTGGATGTGATCCATCTCATTGTGTCTGGTTCTAAACTGATAAAATCCTTTCCGTCAAATCCAAATCTCATTGATTTCTTAATGCTGCCGTCATCACTGATCTCAACAGTAGTTATCTGTTGAAAAGTGTGAATTCCTGTCAGTGATCAAACAGACATAGATAATTAACAAATTATTTAACCAGAGAAACAATCCGGTCAAATTATCCTGTACCAGGCCCAGGGAGAGGGGGTTACACACGATGCTAATCCCCAGGGCCTGTGCTGTCAGAGGGTCCCAGACTCAGGCAGCACTGCCCCTTTCTCCAACTGCTGTCTCACACCTCAACCTGGAGCAAATAAGCAATATGCTCTCCGATCCGGGTCAGAATTCCAGCGCTCACATTTCCACTGTCCTGGAACGACAGGCCCAGTCCTTCTGGTCATTTGTTTCAATCACAGGCTGCATTCTGGGGGATGTAGTCCATGTCTGTCTGTGACCACTCTGTCAGCCTCCCACAGGCTCTGGCCCATGATCGGACTCTGTGTGTTATTTACAAGGACCCTCTCCCTACGTGGGGCTGTGCAATCTCTTCCCCTGAGCCTGGCTGAATGGAGATGAGAATCAATCTCTTTAAGTTACTCACTACCTGTGTCCATCTTCTGTCAGTTTTATAAATGATTTGGATGTGCAGATAGGAGGAATGGTCAGTAATGGTTCATTTGCAGATGACACCAAAACAGGGCTGAGGAGTTTACTTTAAATAAAAGTTGTTGCATTTTGGGTAAATCACAGTTGCACTTGTACAGTTAATGGTAGGGTGCTGGGGAGTGTTGCCAAACAAACAGACCTTGGGGTGTAGAGTCATTGTTCCTGAAGGTGGAGTTACAGATTGACAGGATAGTGAAGAAGGTGTTTGGTCTCCTTGCCTTTATGGGTCAGTGGATTGAGTACAGGAGTTGGGATATCATGTTGCACTCATACAGGACATTGATTCAGCCAGTTTTCGAATGCTATGTTAAATTCTTGACTTCCTGCTTAGGAAATGTGAAAGGGTTCAGAAAAGATTTACAAGTTTTGGAGCTGTAGTGAGTGACTGAATAGACGGGGCTATTTTCCCTCGAGCGTTGGAGGCTGAGGGGTGACCTTATAGAAGTTTATAAAATCATGAGGGGCATGGATAAGGTGAATAGCCAAATTCTTTTTCCCACGATAGGGCAGTCCAAAACGAAAGGGAATACGTTAAAAGTGAGAGGGAAAAGATTTCAAAGCGATCTAAGAGGCAACGTTTTCACACAGAGGGTGGTGCAAATATGGAATGAGCTGCCAGAGGAAGTGGTAGAGACTGGTACAATGACAGTATTTAAAAGGCATCAGGATGGGTTTATATAGAGGAAGAGTTGAGAAGGATCTGGTCTGTTCTGGGCAATCCAAGATCGAGGACAGGAAAAAAAATTGTGTCTGGAAGAGCTGCTTTTTTTTTGAGGTATTTTAGGTATTCGGGTGATTTTCTCAAATTCCAGGAGCAGCAATTACTGTTGTATATGCTGTTGCATTGTTTTGGAACTTTGGAGAAAAGAAATGTCAAAACAACAGCACTTTTAAAAGGAGGAAAGGCAGACAAAGAGTTCACGTATCTGTGGATATCAGAGTGTGTCTTGGAAAGTTAGCAAACAGCGAAATTCACAGCTGACCTTGGAGGAACCAGCACAGGAACAGGTACATTCATAATTTTTAATGTATAACCTTGCTGGAAGTCTGCAGAACTGAATACAGTAAATTCTTTTTTGATTATTTGTTTAATTGAAACCTGTCTCTTGATTAAATGTTTAGAAATATAAACCAAACATTCCCAGTTGGCCTGGAGCATTGCTTTCCAGCGCAATAAGACGGTGATATTTTCTGGATCTGTAGATTGTGAAGGAGCAGTGATGGCCTTTAGTAGAGTGATATGCTCTTCCTGTCGGATGTGGGAGGTTAGGAAGTGTTTTCATGTTACTGATGATTATGTTTGCAGGAAATGTGTTTGGTTGCGAATCCTATTGAATCACATGGATCGGTTGGAGCTACAGTTGGAGGCAATGAGGAATTTGCTAGAGCAATGGGGTGTGATGGATGGCAGTTACTGAAAGGCAGAAAAGCTGCAGATACGGTCAGATAGATGGTTTACCTCCAGGAAAGGTAGGAGAGTTAGGCACGAAGTGCAGGAGTCTCCTGTGGCTATTCCCATTTCAAACAAGTATGTTGTTTTGGAAAATGTAAGGGGTGATGGAGTCTCAGGTGAATGTAACAGGAACAGCCAAGTTTCTGGTATCAAGACTGGCTCTCATGTAATGAGGGGTGAGTCAGGTTCCAATCAATTGATTGTGTCACGACACTCTCTGTTCAGAGGCACAGACGACGTTTCTGTGACCAGCCGTGAAAAATCAGAATGGTGTGTTAACTCCCTGGTCTCAGGATCAAGGATATCTCAGACAGAGTGAAGAATGTTCTCAAAAGGGGAGAGGGACAAGCAGGAGGTCATTGTACATGTTGGAACCAACGACATAAGAAGGGAAAAGGATGAGATTCAGAATGGAGAATATAGAGAGTTAGGCAGAGATTTAAAAAGGAGGTCCTCGAGGGTAGTAATATCTTGATTACTCCTGGTGCTGCGAGCTAGTGAGGGTAGAAATAGGAGGATAGAGCAGATGAATACGTGGCTGAGGAGCTGGTATATGGGAGAGGGATTCACATTTTTGGATCATTGGAATCTCTTCTGAGGTAGAAGTGACCTGTCCAAGAAGGATAGATTGCATCTAAATTGGAAGGGGACTAATATACTGGCAGGGAGATTTGCTAGAGCTGCTCAGGAGGATTTAAATGAGTAAGGTGGAGGGATGGGGCGCACCCAGGGAGATATTGAGAAAAGTGATCAAGCCGAGACTGGTACAGTTGGGAAAGGGAGTTAGTCAAACAGCTGGGGCAGGAAGGAACATAGCAGGCAACAAGATAGCAGTGATAAATTAAACTGCATTTACTTCAATGCAAGAGGCCGAATAGAGAAGGCAAATGAACTCAGGGCATGGCTGGGAACATGGGACTGGGATATCATAGCAATTACAGAAATGTGGCTCAGGGATGATCAGGCCTGGTTGCTTAATGTTCCAGGATACAAATGTCAGAGAAGGATTGCAAGCGGTGGGGTCGGTGGGGGGTGGGCAAGAGAGGAAGGGGAGCAGCATTTTTGAAAAGGGATAGTATAACTGAAGGAGGATATTTCTGGGAGTACATCAAGGTGAGTTATTTGGGTGGAACTGAGAAATAAGAAAGGGATGATCACCTTTCTGGGATTGTAGATGCCTTAATAGTTAGTGGAAAAATGAGAAACAAGTTTGGAAGGAGATTTCAGTTATCTGTAAGAATAATCGGGTGGTTATGGAAGGGGATTTCAACTTTCCAAACATGGACTGGGATTGCCATCGTGTTAAGCGTTTAGATGGAGAGGAATTTGTGTACAAGAAAATTTTATGATTCAGTATGTGGATGTACCTACTAGAGAAGGAGGAAAACTTGACTGAGTCTTGGGAATTAAGGTAAAAGTGACTGAGGTATCAGTGGGGGAGCACTTTGGGGCCAGCAGCCATAATTCTATTAGTTTTAAAATAGCGATGGAAAAAGATAGACCTGACCTAAAGGTTGAAGTTCTAAATTGGAGGAAGGCTAAGTTTGATGGTATGAGGCAGGAACTTTCAAAAGCTGACTGGGGGCAGATGTTCGCAGGTTAATGGAGTGGGTCATGTACAGAGAGCCCAGTGTGGGGGTAAATGGAGTGGGTCATGTACAGAGAGCCCAGTGTGGGGGTTAATGGTGTGGGTCATGTACAGGGAACCCAGTGTGGGGGTTAATGGAGTGGGTCATGTACAGGGAACCCGGTGTGAGGGTTAATGGAGTGGGTTATGTACAGAGAGCCCAGTGTGGGGGTTAATGGAGTGGGTCATGTACAGGGAACCCAGTGTGGGGGTTAATGGAGTGAGTCATGTACAGAGAGCCCAGTGTGGGGGTTAATGGTGTGGGTCATGTTAGGGAACCCAGTGTGGGGGTTAATGGAGTGGGTCATGTACAGAGAGCCCAGTGTGGGGGTTGATGGGATGGGTCATGTACAGAGAGCCCAGTGTGGGGGTTAATGGAGTGGGTCATGTACAGAGAGCCCAGTGTGGGGGTTAATGGAGTGGGTCATGTACAGAGAGCCCAGTGTGGGGGTTGATGGGATGGGTCATGTACAGAGAGCCCAGTGTGGGGGTTAATGGATTGGGTCATGTACAGGAAGCCCAGTGTGGGGGTTAATGGAGTGGGTCATGTACAGAGAGCCCAGTGTGGGGGTTAATGGAGTGGGTCATGTACAGAGAGCCCAGTGTGGGGGTTGATGGGATGGGTCATGTACAGAGAGCCCAGTGTGGGGGTTAATGGATTGGGTCATGTACAGGAAGCCCAGTGTGGGGGTTAATGGAGTGGGTCATGTACAGAGAGCCCACTGTGGGGGTTGATGGGATGGGTCATGTACAGAGAGCCCAGTGTGGGGGTTAATAGAGTGGGTCATTGTCAGAGAGCCCAGTGTGGGGGTTAATAGAGTGGGTCATGTACAGAGAGCCCAGTGTGGGTGTTAATGGAGTGGGTCATGTACAGAGAGCCCAGTTGGCGGGGGAGGGGGGGGGGGGTTAATGGTGTGGATCATTTACAGAGAGCCCAGTGTCAGGGTTAATGGAGTGGGTCATGTACAGAGAACCCAGTGTGAGGGTTAATGGAGTGGGTCATGTACAGAGAGCCCAGTGTGGGGGTTAATGGGGTGGGTCATGTACAGGGAACCGAGTGTGGGGGTTAATGGAGTGGGTCATGTACAGAGAGCCCAGTGTGGGGGTAAATGGAGTGGGTCATGTACAGAGAGCCCAGTGTGGGGGTTAATGGTGTGCGTCATGTACAGGGAACCCAGTGTGGGGGTTAATGGAGTGGGTCATGTACAGGGAACCCAGTGTGAGGGTTAATGGAGTGGGTTATGTACAGAGAGCCCAGTGTGGGGGTTAATGGAGTGGGTCATGTACAGGGAATCCAGTGTGGGGGTTAATGGAGTGAGTCGTGTACAGAGAGCCCAGTGTGGGGGTTAATGGTGTGGGTCATGTACAGGGAACCCAGTGTGGGGGTTAATGGAGTGGGTCATGTACAGGGCACCCAGTGTGAGGGTTAATGGAGTGGGTCATGTACAGGAAGCCCAGTGTGGGGGTTAATGGAGTGGGTCATGTACAGAGAGCCCAGTGTGGGGGTTAATGGAGTGGGTCATGTACAGGGAACCCAGTGTGGGGGTTGATGGGATGGGTCATGTACAGAGAGCCCAGTGTGGGGGTTAATGGAGTGGGTCATGTACAGGGAACCCAGTGTGAGGGTTAATGGAGTGGGTCATGTACAGAGAGCCCAGTGTGGGGGTTAATGGAGTGGGTCATGTACAGAGAGCCCAGTGTGGGGGTTAATGGAGTGGGTCATGTACAGAGAGCCCAGTGTGGGGGTTGATGGGATGGGTCATGTACAGAGAGCCCAGTGTGGGGGTTAATGGAGTGGGTCATTGTCAGAGAGCCCAGTGTGGGGGTTAATAGAGTGGGTCATGTACAGAGAGCCCAGTGTGGGGGTTAATGGAGTGGGTCATGTACAGCGAGCCCAGTGTGGGGTTAATGGTGTTGGTCATGTACAGGGAACCCAGTGTGGGGGTTAATGGAGTGGGTCATGTACAGGGAACCCAGTGTGAGGGTTAATGGAGTGGGTCATGTACAGAGAGCCCAGTGTGGGGGTTGATGGGATGGGTCATGTACAGACAGCCCAGTGTGGGGGTTAATGGAGTGGGTCATGTACAGAGAGCCCAGTGTGGGGGTTAATGGAGTGGGTCATGTACAGAGAGCCCAGTGTGGGGGTTGATGGGATGGGTCATGTACAGAGAGCCCAGTGTGGGGGTTAATGGAGTGGGTCATTGTCAGAGAGCCCAGTGTGGGGGTTAATAGAGTGGGTCATGTACAGAGAGCCCAGTTGGCGGGGGAGGGGGAGGGTTAATGGTGTGGATCATTTCCAGAGAGCCCAGTGTCGGGGTTAATGGAGTGGGTCATGTACAGAGAGCCCAGTGTGGGCATTAATGGAGTGGGTCATGTACAGAGAGCCCAGTGTGGGTGTTAATGGAGGGTGTCATATTCAGAGATCCCAGTGTCAGGGGTAATGGAGGGGATCATGTTCAAGAGAGACATGTATGGGGGTTAATGGAGTGGGTCATGTACAGAGAGCCCAGTGTGGGGGGTTGATGGGATGGGTCATGTACAGAGAGCCCAGTGTGGGGGTTAATGGTGTGGATCATGTACAGAGAGCCCAGTGTGGGGGTTAATAGAGTGGGTCATGTACAGAGAGCCCAGTGTGGGCATTAATGGAGTGGGTCATGTACAGAGAGCCCAGTGTGGGTGTTAATGGAGTGGGTCATGTACAGAGAGCCCAGTGTGGGAGTTAATGGAGTGGGTCATGTACAGAGAGCCCAGTGTGGGGGGTTGATGGGATGGGTCATGTACAGAGAGCCCAGTGTGGGGGTTAATGGTGTGGATCATGTACAGAGAGCCCAGTGTGGGCATTAATGGAGTGGGTCATGTACAGAGAGCCCAGTTGGCGGGGGAGGGGGGGGGTTAATGGTGTGGATCATGTACAGAGAGCCCAGTGTCGGGGTTAATGGAGTGGGTCATGTACAGAGAGCCCAGTGTGTGCATTAATGGAGTGGGTCATGTACAGAGAGCCCAGTGTGGGTGTTAATGGAGTGGGTCATGTACAGAGAGCCCAGTGTGGGAGTTAATGGAGGGTGTCATATTCAGAGATCCCAGTGTCAGGGGTAATGGAGGGGATCCTGTTCAAGAGAGACATGTATGGGTGTAAATGGAGTGGGTCATGTACTGCGAGCTCAATGGAGTTGTGGATAGTGACGAAGGATGTTGTAGGTTACAGAGAGACATAGATAAGCTGCAGAGCTGGGCTGAGAGATAGTGAATGGAGCCTAATGCAGGCAAGTGTGATTCAGTTTGGTCGGAGTAACCAGAATGCAAAGTACTGGGCTAATGATAAGATTCTTGGTAGTGTAGGTGAGCAGAGAGATCTCGGTGTCCAGGTACACAGATCCTTGAAAGTTTCCACCCAGATTGACAGGGTTGTTAAGAAGGCATACAGTGTTTTAGCTTTTATTAATAGAGGGATCGATTCCGGAACCATGAGGTTATGCTACAGCTGTACAAAACTCTGGTGAGGCCGCACTTGGAGTATTGTGTACAGTTCTGGTCACCGTATTATAAGATAGATGTGGAAGCTTTGGAATGGGTGCAGAGGAGATTTACTCGGATGTTGCCTGCTATGGAGGGATGGTCTTATGAGGAAAGGCTGAGGGACTTGAGGCTGTTTTCGTTAGAGAGAAGGAGGTTGAGAGATGACTTAATAGAGACATATAAGATAATCAGAAGGTTAGATGGGGTGGACAGGGAGAGCGTTTTTCCAAGTATGGGGACAGCGAGCACGGGGTGGGGGGGGGAGTAGCTTTAAATTGAGGGGTGATAGATATAGGACAGATGTCAGAGGTAGTTTCTTTACTCAGAGAGTAGTAAGGGTATGGAATGTTTTGCCTGCAACGGTAGTAGATTCGCCAACTTTAAGTACATTTAAGTTGTCATTGGACAAGCATATGGATGTACATGGAATAGTATAGGTTAGATGGGCTTCAGATTGGAATGACAGGTCAGCGCAACATCGAGGGCCGAAGGGCCTGTCCTGCGCTGTAATGTAATGTTCTAGTTCTATGTCCAGGGAGCCCAGTGTGGGGTTAATGGAGTGGGTCATGTACAGAGAGCCCAGTGTGGGGGTTAATAGAGTGGGTCATGTACAGAGAGCCCAGTTGGCGGGGGAGGGGGGGGGGGGGGGGGTTAATGGTGTGGATCATATACAGAGAGCCCAGTGTCGGGGTTAATGGAGTGGGTCATGTACAGAGAGCCCAGTGTGGGTGTTAATGGAGTGGGTCATGTACAGAGAGCCCAGTGTGGGTGTTAATGGAGGGTGTCATATTCAGAGATCCCAGTGTCAGGGGTAATGGAGGGGATCCTGTTCAAGAGAGACATGTATGGGTGTAAATGGAGTGGGTCATGTACAGCGAGATCGATGGAGTTGTGGATAGTGACGAAGGATGTTGTAGGTTACAGAGAGACATAGATAAGCTGCAGAGCTGGGCTGAGAGATAGTGAATGGAGCCTAATGCAGGCAAGTGTGAGGTGATTCACTTTGGTCGGAGTAACCAGAATGCAAAGTACTGGGCTAATGATAAGATTCTTGGTAGTGTAGGTGAGCAGAGATTTCAGTGTCCAGGTACAGAGATCCTTGAAAGTTTCCACTCAGGTTGACAAGGTTGTTCAGAAGGCATACAGTGTTTTAGTTTTTATTAATAGAGGGATCGAGTTCTGGAACCATGAGGTTATGCTACAGCTGTACAAAACACTAGTGTAGCTGTACTTGGAGTATTGTATACAGTTTTGGTCGCTGCATTATAAGAAGGATGTGGAAGCTTTGGAATGGGTGCAGAGGAGATTTACTAGGATGTTGCCTGGTATGGAGGGAAGGTCTTATGAGGAAAGGCTGAGGGACTTGAGGCTGTTTTCGTTAGAGAGAAGGAGGTTGAGAGGTGGGCGGCATGGTGGCAGTGGGCGGTACGGTGGCACAGTGGTTAGCACTGCTGCCTCACAGCGCCAGAGACCCAGGTTCAATTCCCGACTCAGGTGACTGACTGGTGGAGTTTGCACATTCTCCCCGTGTTTGCGTGGGTTTCCTCCGGGTGCTCCAGTTTCCTCCCACAGTCCAAAAAATAGATGTGCAGGTCAGGTGAATTGGCCATGCTAAATTGCCCGTAGTGTTAGGTAAAGGGGTAAATGTAGGGGAATGGGTGGGTTGCGCTTCGGCAGGTCGGTGTGGACTTGTTGTGCCGAAGGGCCTGTTTCCACACTGTAAGTAATCTAATCTAATCTAATAGAGACATATAAGATAATCGGAAGGTTTAATAGGGTGGACAGGTAGAGCCTTTTTCCAAGTATGGGGACGGCGAGCACGAGGGGGCATAGCTTTAAATTGAGGGGTGATAGATATAGGACAGATGTTAGAGGTAGTTTCTTTACTCAGAGAGTAGTAAGGGTATGGAATGCATTGCCTGCAACGGTAGTAGATTCGCCAACTTTAAGTACATTTAAGTTGTCATTGGACAAGCATATGGATGTACATGGAATAGTGTAGGTTAGATGGGCTTCAGATTGGTATGACAGGTCGGCGCAACATCGAGGGCCGAAGGGCCTGTACTATGCTGTAATGTAATGTTCTATGTTCTTTGTCCAGGGAGCCCAGTGTGGGGTTAATGGAGTGGATCATGTACAGGGAGCCCAGTGTGGGGATTAATGGGCACCTCTGGGCCACCCGGACGAACCAACCCAACCACCCTGTAGCACAGCATTTCAACTCCCCCTCCCACTCCACCGAGGATATGCAGGTCATTGGACTCATCCACCGCCAAACCACAACAACGCGACGGTCGGAGGAGGAGCGTCTTATCTTCCGACTGGGAACCCTCCAACCACAGGGGATGAACTTGGACTTCACCAGTTTCTTCATCCCCCCTCCCCCCACCTTGTCTCAGCCGAATCCCTCCAGCCCGGCACCGCCTTCCTGACCTGCAGTCTTCTTCTTGACCTCTCCGCCTCCATCCTACTCCGACCTATCACCCTCACCTTGACCTCTTTCCACCTATCACATTTCCAACGCCCCTCCTCCAAGTCCCTCCTCCCTACCTTTTATCTTCTCCTGCTGAACACTCTCTGCTCATTCCTGAAGAAGGGCCTGTGCCCGAAACGTTGAATCTCCTGTTCCCTGGATGCTGCCTGACCTGCTGTGCTGTTCCAGCAATAAAGTTTCAATTTTGATCTCCAGCATCTGCAGACCTCACTTTCTCCTCGATTAATGGGGTGGGTCATGTACAGAGAGCCCAGTGTGGGGGTTAATGGAGTTGATCATGTACAGAGAGCCCAGTGTGGAGGTTAATGGAGTGGGTCATGTACAGAGAGCCCAGTGTGGGGGTTAATGGAGTGGATCATGTACAGAGAGCCCAGTGTGGGGGTTAATGAAGTTGATCATGTACAGAGAGCCCAGTGTGGAGGTTAATGGAGTGGGTCATGTACAGAGAGCCCAGTGTGGGGGTTAATGGAGTGGGTCATGTACAGAGAGCCCAGTGTGGGGGTTAATGGAGTGGGTCATGTTCCAGAGAGCCATGTATGGGGGTAAATGGATTGGGTCATGTACAGCGAGGTCGGTGGAGTTGTGGATAGTGACGAAGGATGTTGTAGGTTACAGAGAGACATTGATAAGCTGCAAGCTGGGCTGAGAGATGGCAAATAGAGCCTAATGCAGGCAAGTGTGAGGTGATTCACTTTGCTTGGAGTAACCAGAATGCAAAGTACTGGGCTAATGATAAGATTGTTGGTAGTGTAGATGAGCAGAGAGATCTCGATGTCCAGGTACACAGATCCTTGAAAGTTGCCACCCAGGTTGACAGGGTTGTTAAGAAGGCATACAGTGTTTTAGTTTTTATTAATAGAGGGATCGAGTTCCAGAACCATGAGGTTATGCTACAGCTGTACAATACTCTGGTGCGGCCATACTTGGAGTATTGTGTACAGTTCTGGTCGCTGCATTATAAGAAGGATGTGGAAGCTTTGGAAAGGGTGCAGAGGAGATTTACTAGGATGTTGCCTGGTATGGAGGGAAGGTCTTTCGAGGAATGGCTGAGGGACTTGAGGCTGTTTTCATTGGAGAGAAGAAGGTTCGGAGGTGACTTAATAGAGACATATAAGATAATCAGAGGGGTAGATAGGGTAGACAGGTAGAGCCTTTTTCCAAGTATGGGGATGGCGAGCATGAGGGGGCATAGCTTTAAATTGAGGGGTGATAGATATAGGACAGATGTCAGAGGTAGTTTCTTTACTCAGAGAGTAGTAAGGGTATGGAATGTTTTGCTTGCAACGGTAGTAGATTCGCAACTTTAAGTACATTGAAGTTGTCATTGGACAAGCATATGGATGTACATGGAGTAGTGTAGGTTAGATGGGCTTCAGATTGGTATGACAGATCAGCGCAAAATCGAGGGCCAAAGGGCCTGTACTGCGCTGTAATGTAATGTCCTATGTTTTTTGTCCAGGGAGCCCAGTGTGGGGTTAATGGAGTGGGTCATGTACAGAGAGTCCAGTGTGGGGGTTAATGGAGTGGGTCATGTACAGAGAGTCCAGTGTGAGGGTAATGGAGTGGGTCATGTACAGGGAGTCCAGTGTGTGTGTTAATGGAGTGGGTCATGTACAGGGAGCCCAGTTTGGGGGTTAATGGAGTGGGGTACAGGGAGGCCAGTGTGGGCGTTAATGGAGTGTGTAATGTACAGAGAGCCCAGTGTGGGTGTTAATGCAGTGGATCGTAATGCATGAAATGATGCTCGGCCCAGAGAAAATGACTCCTTTCCCATGGGAAATCCAGTATTGCCGGCCTAAGACCTTCCCCAGGGGCAGTAAAGAGATAGGATGTTCCAGTCCATGAGGTTAGATGTCCCATTAAAACAGGATTAAAGACAGAGGAGTTAGCCATCTGTTTACCTTTCCCCAGCCCAGCCTATCCCAGTTCCTGGGCAGTACCCTGGTGTTAAGATTCAAACATCAGAGATGGAACCTGACTGGGATTGTATGAATGGATTAAAATTCATTGATGTATTTGAATAATGTAAGGTCCGTGTGAAAAGTGGCATATTGTCCCTGATTGGTAACAGCTTGAAGAGATCAATTTTTCCCAACAGGAAAGGGAATCACATTTGCATATGCATGAATAAACACCGGCCAAGCTTCCAAATTGCTCCGTCTAGTTTTCTTAGGCTGTGGAAATTGAAGAGAAAACCATCCTTTTCAAGGGCTTCATCACAGCTGAGCCTGGGCTGGGTTAAACATGGAGTATCCTTCTCCTCCCCGCAGTGTTTACAAGACTTTAGACCAGGAATGATGAAGCTGTTTGACTTCTCCCAATTGACAAAATTAAAATTGTCCATTTCAATAGTTTCCCATTTGCTTGGAGCTTCTCTGATCTCGGGGTTTCTACATCCTGGAGAGTGGGGTGAACCAGCTGTCCCTGTTCCAATCAGTGACTAGGAGGAAGGGGAGTCTGGAAGAACAAACCACCATGAACCCATATGGAAGGGCTCGGAGTTAAAAATACAAGGTTAGCAGCAGAATTGGCCAATGATTATTTCAATCTGTTATGTTAGGTAAGGGGTAGATGTAGGGGTATGGGTGGGTTGCGCTTCGGCGGGGCGGTGTGGACTTGTTGGGCCGAAGGGCCTGTTTCCACACTGTAAGTAATCTAATCTAATCTAATCTGTGAGGGACAGAATTTGGGCAAAGAGATATCCTCAGGTGGTAAAGGAAAGGGTTGAAGATAATAACGACAATTTACCACAAGTTAAAAAGGAAACCCAAGAAGGGGGAAGAGAAATAAAAAAAACTCAGGCATTTTCACTGTCATAAGGAAGGAGACATGAGTTGCAATGTTGGTGGTTTAGGAAAAGCACTGGGAAGAAGGATGTGGTAAAACAGGAGAAGCCAGTGAGGTTTGTTAAAGCAGTAAAGGAGATCGATCACAGTGGAAGCTAAAAAGCTGCAGTAGGAATGTACAGCCTGGTCAGGGGTTGGTTGAGAAGAAAGGGCCAGATCTCTTTAAAGAACATTCCTGTGCAGGAGGAGGAGCAGGGAAACAGGAAACATCAATCTTTGATGCTGAGGAATGAGGGAATATGTCATTCAAAAGGAGGACAGGGGCAACCCCAGTATCCATGGAACTGGTTTCCGTGGTTTCAGTTACTGCCACCCGAACACATGAAAGGGAATGTTCCGGAACCAGGAGGCTACCGGGAAGGTAAGTTTCCCATGTAAATGAATGGGCTAGCTCCTATCTGCTGTTTCAAGCTTCCGCGGATAGGTCCTGAAACATATCCCCGCTGGGTACGGGGGAGACTACTGTATTGACAGAAGAGATGGTAATATGTTGCATTCAAATTCAAAGTGAGGTTGGAGAGTCTGGTGAAAAGTGGTGGAGGGTCAATAGGAGTACAGTTTATCCTTGGAAAGGAGGCAGCTGGACCACGGCTGGGAGTAATACCTACTGTGTTTGGAAAACCAGTTGAAAACCCAACAACTGAGGTGTCACAGGAAATATATTCTGGGATTTTTCTTGATTGTGTGGGTAGATGCCAGTGTTGTAACTGGACTGGAACAGTTTGGATAGGGGAGTGGCAAGTTCTCGAGCACAAGCCTTCAGTACTATTGCCTGAATGTTGTCAGGGCCTGAAGCCTTTGCAGTACCCAGTGTCTTCAACTGTTTCTTGATATCACATGGAGTGAATTGAATTGGCTGAAGACTGGTATCTGTAATGCTGGGGACCACTGGAGGAGGCTGAGATGACACTTCTGACTGAAGATTGCTGTGAAACCTTCAGGCCTATCTTTCACACTGATGTAATGGGCTGTTTCATCAGTGAGAGTGGGAATATTTGTGGAGCCTCCAGTGAGTTGGCTGGATGTGGCAGGACTGCAGAGCTTAGGTTGTGGGATCGCTTAGCTCTGTCTATCACTTGCTGCTTATGTTATGTGACACGCAAGTCATCCTGTTTGGTGGCTTCACCAGATTGACACCTCATCTTCAGGTATGTCTGGTACTGCTCCTGACATGCCCTCCTGCACTCCCCATTGAACCAGGGTTGATCCCCTGGCTTGGTGTTAATGGTTCAGTGGGGGCTATGCCAGGCCATGAGGTTACAGATTGTGCTGGAGTACGGTTCTGCTGCTGTTGGTGGCCCACAGTGCCTCATGGATACCCAGGTTTGAGCTGCTAGATCTGATCCAAGTCTGTTCCATTTAGCAAGTGATAGTACCACACAATACGATGGAGGTTATTCCCAATGTGACAGTGGGACTTTGCCTCCACAAGGACAGTGCGATGGTCACTCTCACTGAGACTGTCATGGACATTTGTACCTGCAGTTGGCAGATTGGAAAGATGGAATCAAGTATGTTTTTCCCTCTTGTTGGTTCCCTCACTACCTGCTGCAGACCCAGTCGAACAGCTATGTCCTTTAGTACAAGTCTGATGTTGGTCATCAAACCCACCACACACACTCACATCCTCAGGGAATATCGATGGAATGGAAGTGATGTCCAGAATCTCCATCAGGTTCTGACACAATCTCCATTCCCTCACACTTGTGTGTTCCCACTCTCTGGGAATGGACTTTCCCTGAATGTGTTGACAGGTATGGAGTTATCATTTGGATTTTACAATAGAGGCAGATGGATATTGGTCACTTTGTAAAGGTGATCATTTTAAAGAAGTCAGAAAGTCATTTAAAACAGTGATCTCTGTGTATCAATTCTACAAAAGCTTGTTATTATTCTCATCTAGCAACCAAACAGAATCCCTTGGGTGTGAATGAGTTAAGAGTTGACACTGCTGAGTTAATGCCAAACCGGGAAAAGAGAGAAAGGTCAATAGTTTCGTTTTGACTTCAGAACAGAAGGTTAAAGGTCTCAGTTCAGGGGTGAGAACAGTTTTCTCCTTGCGAGAAATTGATATTTTCAGTTCAATTCAGGATAACCAGAGACCCGAGCCAGAGGGCTGCAGTTTCTGGAACTTCTCAACTGGGAGAGTTTGGATCAAAGTCAGTTGTTGGAACTGGAAAGATTGAAACGATCCGAATTGTGAAAGGTTCATTCCAGCAGATTTGGGAAGGAGTCATGAATCTGTCTCAGCATTCCAAGGATAAGGGAGAGTCGGTAAAATAAAAACTGACAGAGTTGACCTTTTAGTGAATATCTGTAACCGTGCTGTGGAACAGATTGAATCTGTTTTCTTATTTGCACAAAGACCTTTCTGACTGCGGATATATACTATATATAAAATACACAGCTTTGGTTGTTTCTTTTCCTTTCTTGTGTCAACATAGACTCCCTTTGTAAAAGAACATCAGCAGCCTCGTGTGAATATGTTTCAGTGACTAACCTGCATGGTAACCCGATCTACAAATATTCCACCTCGAATCCAGGTTTCATTCCAGGATTGGACTGTCCTTGGTGACCGTCAGCTGGAACCAGAACATCATTCAAACTGACGGGGATTTTGTTCCTGCAGATGGAATAAGTGTGACACAGACTTGCAGGAAGTGACTGAGGGAACAGAGTGTCAGGAATAAAATCCATTTTCATTTTATTCACGTTTCTTACATTCTCATTATTCAAGCACTGTATCATTTTTCAAACGAGAATTACATTGTACCAAAATATAGCTGACATAGTTTAAAAGATTCTGACAGGATTGATCAGGTGCAATGATTTTTTTTATCAAAAGTTATTGCCTCAGTATAATCATTAACATGTCCAATTGGAGGATAGACTTGAAGCTAAAATCCCATTCCTGGAGAGTGGACAGGTCAGGGGTCACTTTATAATTCTCTCCTGTTAATGTCTCAAGGATTGTGTGGGTCATTCAGCTGGTGAGCCTACCCCTTTCCTCAAGTATGGTCAAGTATGTATCTGAGTGTGAGAGGGTGTGTGCATGGGTGCTTGTTTGGAGGAAAAGGTAGATTTTCACTCTTCCCCCCCACCCCCCCCAGCAGCCTGGGCCAGGCATTAAGTGAAAGTGCGATATCTTCTGGGGTGTGGTACATTTTATTTTGTTCCAAAACTGCAGACTTACAGACATTTTCAACCATCCAGTTCTTAACACACATTGAACAAACCTCACTTTGAGCTCCCTGGTTAGTTTGGGGAAGGCTTGTTGGGGAGTTGGATGGTCTTCACTCCCCCAGTTCACATTGAATTGAAGCTCAACATCTGCTGGTTCCAAGAGCCACAAGCTGCTGCTGTGTAAATGAATAGAATCGTTCTTGTGAAATCATTAATAAAAACATCAAAATCAATAAGTTCACAAATAACTTCTAGTGATTACAAATGACACACATTGGTGATTGTAGTTAAACAATGGTGATAAGTTGTGACAGATTTTAGTATTCAACAATAAATCAGATTTATAAAATTTCTGTAGATATTTATCTCAGAATTAGAATATGTAAAACTGACATTTATGTACAGAGATTTACATAACATTTGAAATTTGTTAACGTCAGATGCAAAATCAATTTCCTACAATATAAAAACTGCCCCTGAGTTCCCTCAGGATGTTGCCTTATTTCTGGTCAATCACTGACCCACTGAAGACAGTGAAGATGAGAATCTGTGAGGGAGGAAACATCTGTGAAGATCCCTCTGACGGTGACACTGCTCACATTTCTGAGACGGGATGGAAACACGACTTGAGAAGGTCTCGCTTGAGGGATCAGGATCCAAACTTGCAGACCTGGGATCCACTGCTTAACCTGTAGAAATACATTCCCGGAAAACTGATCTCAGTCCTGAAAGAATTGGGTGTGAACAATGAGCTGTAATTCTGTGTGTCTGCTGTGATAAGGAAGGATAGACAATGATGTCCATGTTCATACTGGAACAGGAGAATCCCATTATTCCGGAATGAGGCTCCGGGAATGACCTGTAGTGGGGCCCAGGAAACCCACAAGGTCAGGAATGGACAGACACAAGGTAATCACTTCAGGGTGGGGAGGGGAGGGGAATTCGTCTGACAGGGTTTAACAGTGTCTGGGAGGGTGGGACAGGGTCAGGAGGGGAGGGGAATTAGTCTGACAGGGTTTAACAGTGTCTGGGAGGGTGGGACAGGGTCAGGAGGGGAGGGGAATTAGTCTGACAGGGTTTAATAGTGTCTGGGAGGGTGGGACAGGGTCAGGAGGGGACGGGAATTAGTCTGACAGGGTTTAACAGTGTCTGGGAGGGTGGGACAGGGTCAGGAGGGGAGGGGAATTAGTCTGACAGGGTTTAACAGTGTCTGGGAGGGTGGGACAGGGTCAGGAGGGGAGGGGAATTAGTCTGACAGGGTTTAACAGTGTCTGGGAGGGTGGGACAGGGTCAGGAGGGGAGGGGAATTAGTCTGACAGGGTTTAACAGTGTCTGGGAGAGTGGGACAGGGTCAGGAGGGGAGGGGAATTAGTCTGACAGGGTTTAACAGTGTCTGGGAGGGTGGGACAGGGTCAGGAGGGGAGGGGAATTAGTCTGACAGGGTTTAACAGTGTCTGGGAGGGTGGGACAGGGTCAGGAGAGGAGGGGAATTAGTCTGACAGGGTTTAACAGTGTCTGGGAGGGTGGGACAGGGTCAGGAGGGGAGGGGAATTAGTCTGACAGGGTTTAACAGTGTCTGGGAGGGTGGGACAGGGTCAGGAGGGGAGGGGAATTAGTCTGACAGGGTTTAACAGTGTCTGGGAGGGTGGGACAGGGTCAGGAGGGGAGGGGAATTAGTCTGACAGGGTTTAACAGTGACTGGGAGGGTGGGACCGTGTCAGGAGGGGAGGGGAATTAGTCTGACAGGGTTTAACAGTGACTGGGAGGGTGGGACAGGGTCAGGAGGGGAGGGGAATTAGACTGACAGGGTTTAACAGTGTCTGGGAGGGTGGGACAGGGTCAGGAGGGGAGGGGAATTAGTCTGACAGGGTTTAACAGTGACTGGGAGGGTGGGACCGTGTCAGGAGGGGAGGGGAATTAGTCTGACAGGGTTTAACAGTGACTGGGAGGGTGGGACAGGGTCAGGAGGGGAGGGGAATTAGACTGACAGGGTTTAACAGTGTCTGGGAGGGTGGGACAGGGTCAGGAGGGGAGGGGAATTAGTCTGACAGGGTTTAACAGTGTCTGGGAGGGTGGGACAGGGTCAGGAGCAGAGTGAAAATGTTATACATCACTGGAGCTACATTAAAATGTCACTCACCAAATCATGAAGGAGCTGGAACAGAGATATCAGAAGCTGAGAAAATAAAGACAGACTGTGAGAAACGGAACAAAATATAAACTTGACCATTTTGAGTTATTGTCGCTCAGTCACAGGACCCAGGATTCAATTCCCCTCAGCATTAACAAACCAGACTCAGAGAGCACAGCACAAAGGGAGTGGAGGAAGAGGGATTGGAGGGAGAGAGTGGATGGTGGGGTTTAGGGAGTGCAGTGTGGGGGATGGGGAAGTGAAGGGTGAGGCAGTGGGACACTGGGGCCTGAGGGAACAGGAACTGAATGGTGACGGATGGGGATAACAGATGAAAGAGCAAAGAATTGGATGGAGACGAATGGGGGGTGGGAAAAGTGTGAAAATGAGGAAGAAGTGGGAAAAGAGACGAGAGTTTGAGGGTCTTCAGAGTGAGGAAGGTGGCACATGTGTCAGCCTGAGTAACACTCAGTGGAATGTAACTCTGTACTTGCAAATCCCGCTCCATCATTCCCAACACTCTGTCCCCTCAGTCACTTACTGGGAGCTGTTGTGTAGGTCCCACTTGGGGAATCTGCAGAAACAAAATAAATGTCCATTAGAATGGGGAATAATCCATTCTCAAAGGATGACAACACAGTGTGTGGGAATTGAGGTTCTGTAAGAAATCCTAGTTCCCACATTCCTTTCCATCCTCACCTTTTATGGAGATTCTGGCGATCTCTCCCATTCCATTGATACTCAGTCAGTGAGGAGGTGAGAGTGTGTGAAGGGTTTAATGATCAATATTAGCCCTGGACTGGGCCGATCACCTGAAGGAAAGTCAGACAGGGGACAGGACGTGTGTATACGTGTGTATGTGTGTGTGGGGGTTATTCAGTTCCATTCCCCACAGTGCCCTGTACTCCCAGTACAGGAGATTCCCCCACACTCACCCTGTCCCCTCAGTTCCACATTCCCCTCTCTCTGATTCTTACCTCTCCAGGGCTTTTTCCAGATGATCATTCCAAATATTGCAGCCATTGCAACGACTAATCCAATCACAATTCCAAGATGAGCATATCCTGCACTGTTTTTCGGGACTTCTGAAATACATTTGAATAACATCAGGATTATCTCTGTTCCTGGATCCGTTCCCAATTCATGTCGATTCAAGACAATTGAAAAGAACTTATCCGTTGGGACTTGATGGGGTTGGGTCAACATTGGTTTGACCGTCACTCAGGTTCACTCTCCTAAAGTCCCTAAAGATCTTATTGAAGGTGGTGTAAAGAACGTGTTGTCCCAATCTAGGGGGATAATATCCATGTTTACAGAAGGCGCTAGATTGAGAGACGGACTGAAGGGACAGTAACAGAGTAAATGAGTGAATTCCATCTGCTTCAGTTTTATCCAATGTGGGGAAGTGTGCAATCATCCACTTTAGATCTGAGAAAGACAAATCTGAACCCTTTCCTGCTGTTGTGAAATTATACGATGTTAAATATAGTACATTTAGCAAGGCCATGTATAAACATCATAAAAATCTCATGCATGTTCCATTAAAAAACACAAAGTTATTCGAGTGTTGGCCTTTAACTCAAGGGGGTTACAATATAAAGTGACAAAGTGCATCTTCGGTTAGACTCTATCCAGAGAATGACATTGTGTCCTGAACATCAAACCTCACATCAGACAGACTGTTCTGGAGGGAGGTATAGTGGAGATTCAGTAGAGTGAATGATAAGCACTGGACACATTAACCTCATTAATTTGCTCCTGGGATGTGGGGGTCACAGAGACAGAAATGGCTGCAGCACAGAGAGAGAGAGACACCCTTCAGCACATCACGTCCGCACCAGTTAACAACAACCAACAAACTGTTTTAATCCCATTTTCAAGCACTTGGCCATAGTCTTGTTAGCCTTGGAATCACAAGGACACATCTAAATACTCCTTAAATGCTAATGAGGGTTTCTGCTTCAACATCCAAACACACAGTGAGTTCCAGATTCCCACGACCCACTTTTCCTCACCGCTCCTCGGAACGTTCTCAGATTTAATGTGGATGTTCTCAGACTTATATAAAATCTATTGGCCCTGTTCATTGATCTCTCCACCCCACAGAGGGAAATGTTTCTTCTGTCTGCCTTATCTGTGCTCCCCATGATTTTATACACCACAATCATGTCCCTTCCCACTTCGATCTCCTCTGCCGTATGTAAAACAATCCCAGTCTGTCTCATCTCTCTTCATAACGGAAACTCTCCAGACCAGGCATATCCTGGTAAATCTCCTCTGCACCCTCTCTAGTCCGACCACGTGAATGAATGAATGATTTCATTGTTATGTGTATTTTACAGTGAGCAAACAGTAAGATACAGTGAGAAGATTTTTCACTGTCACCACAATCTGAGGCCATTTTGATTAGTTTTAAGAACAAGGGGACAGCACAGTGGCTCAGTGGTTAGCACTGCTGCCTCCCAGTGCCAGGTATCCAGGTTCGACTCCAGCCTCGGGCGACTGTCTGTGTGGAGTTTGCACATACTCCCCTTGTCTGCATGGGTTTCCTCCCCCAATCCAAAGATGTGCAGGTCAGGTAAAGTGGCCATGCTAAATTGCCTATTGTGTTCAGGAATGTGTAGGTTAGGTGCATTAGTCAGGGGTAAATGTAGAGTAATGGGGAATGGGTTCAGGTGGGATATTCCTCGGAGGATCAGTGTAAACTTGTTGGGCCATAGCACCTGTTTCGACACTGTTGGGATTCTATTTTTAAAAAAAACAAAAAAATGAGAGTTAAAGCTTCAAGAGAGTCCATGAGGCCTGATCATCGATGATGCTGCACCACGATCCCTCTCCCACTGCCTCGCCCACTCTCTACACTGGACCCAACCAACGCTGAAACTGCCACTCTTCAGGCACCATCTTGTAAATCTGGGCCAATTCTCCTCTGCCACCGCCTTGCTGCCACCTGCACCGGATCCACCAACATCAGAATCGCATCTCTCACCATTTGGCCAACCTCACCAATGTCACTATGAGGCCCTCCCACCACTGTATCTCCATCACTAGAGCTGGGTCCAACCAATGACGAAGTTACTGATCCTCAGGTGCCATCTTTTGCTGCTGAGCCTACCCTACCAACATCGCCTCCGCTGGGTAGCAGCTGCCAATTCTGATGCCAGCTCCCCATGCTCGGCCCTGGTAAAGTAAGTAAGCAAGGCTCACTTACCACCATCACAAGGTCCACACTAGGCCCAGTCGAGTCCACACTGGGATACTTTGCTGCTGCTGATGCTGTTCAAGCTCAGGGAAAGAGGTGAGTACAAACAGAAAGACCAAAAAAATGTGGAGCTACACTCCACCGCCATCTTGATGACACATCATGCCTGTAAATCTTTTTTGATTACATTAGATTCCTGATAGTGCGGAAACAGGCCCTTCAGCCCAAGAGGTCCACACCGACCCTCCGAAGAGTATCCACCCAGACCCATTTTATTCTCTTTTTCTTCCTGTCCGGGAGCAGAGGGAGACAGAGTGGAGGTGATGTTGGAGACCAGGAGGTTGCCGGGAAAGTAAGAGAACAGTATAAGTTCTTACCTTCGAAGCCCAAAGCCTTTTTCCTGTCTGAGAGCAGCGGGAGACAGAGCAGAGGTAGTGGTGGAGACTAGGAGGTTGCCGGGAAAGTAAGGACTTAGTATAAATTTGGGCAGCGGCTAAACCCGTGATACTACACGTGTAGTATCTCCCTCCCCCCCCCCCCCCCACTCTAACCAGAAGAAAAGGATTCTGTAAGGTAAGGCTTTCTTTTACTTTCGTTTCTTTCATATATTTAAGTGCATTGTTTGGTTTTAGTTAGTTGATATAAAGCTAAGGCTTACAATGGCAGGGGACCTCAGACCCGTGGCATGTGCCTCTTGCTTGATGTGGGAGCTCAGGAACGTGGCTGACGTCCCTGACTCTTACATTTGGAAGAAGTGTGTCCAGTTGCAGCTCTTGTTTGACCGTGTGATGGCTCTGGAGCTGCGGATGGACTCACTGTGGGGCATCCGAGAAGCTGAGGAGGTCGTGGACAGCACGTTTAGTGATATGGTCACACCGCAGGTTAGAACTGCTGAGGGAGACAGTGAATGGGTGACCAAAAGGTAGAAAAAGAGCAGGAAGGCAGTGCAGGTGTCCCCTGCGGTCATCTCCCTCCAAGACAGGTATACCACTTTGGATACTGCTGGGGGAGATGGCTCACCAGGGGAGGGCAACAGTTGCCAGGATCATGGCGCCTTGGTGGGCTCTGCTGTTCACAAAGGCGGAAAAAGACTTGTAGGGCCATAGTCACAGTGGATTCTATTGTAAGGCGAATAGATAAGCGGTTCTGTGGCTGAAAACGAGACTCCCATATAGGCACCAACGATACAAGTAAAAGATTGAGATGAGGTCCTGAAAGCAGAATTCAGGGAGCTCGGAGAGAAGTTAAAGGGGAGGACCTCACAGGTAGTGATCTCGGGATTACTACCAGTGCCACATGTTAGCCAGGGTAGAAATGAAAGAATAGGCAGGATGAACATGTGGCTTGAGGGATGGGGTAGGAGGGAGGGGTTCAGATTTGTGGGACATTGGGATCAATTCTGGGGAAGGCAGGACAATTACAAATTGTCGGTCTACATCTGAACCAGACTGGAACCAATGTCCTTGGGGGTGTTTTTGCTACTGCTGTTGGGGAGGGTTTAAACTAATGTGACAGGGGGCTGGGAACCAGAAGAGAAGACTAGTAGACAGTGAGGTGGACACTGGAGACTATAAGGATCATGAAGTTAGCATTACCAAGGGGAAGAGTAGGCAGACAGCAGATGAATGCAAAAGAACTGGGTGGCCTGAAGTGCAGATACTTTAATGCATGAGGTATAGTGGGTAAGGCAGATGGACTTAGGGCTTGGATTGGTGCCTGGGAGTATGGCATTATTGAGATCACAGAGACTTGGTTGAAGGAAGGGCATGATTGGCAACTAAATGTTCCAGGATATAGATGCTTCAGACAGGACAGGGAGGGAAGTAAAAGGCGGGTGGAGGAGTTGCATTGCTGGTCAGGGATGATATCACGGCTGTGCTAAAGGAGGACACTACAGAAGGTTTAGGTAGTGAGGCATTATGGGTGGGGCGGAGAAATAAGAAGGGCTCAGTTACATTGTTGGGGCTGTATTACAGGCCTCCCAACAGTGAGCGAGAAGTAGAAGAACAAATAGGTGAACAGATTATAGAAAGATGTAAAGGCAACAAGATGGTGATAATGGGAGATTTTAATTTCCCCAAAATTGACTGGAATACACTTAGTGTCAGAGGTCTGGATGGGGCAGATTTTGTAAGGAGCATCCAGGAAAGTTTTCTGGAGCAGTATGTCAATAGTCCAACAAGGGAAGCGGCCATATTGGATCTGGTGTTGGGGAATGAACCAGGTCAGGTGGTAGAAGTTGCAGTGGGAGGTTTTCTTTGGGAATAGTGACCACAATTCTGTAAGTTTTAGAATACTCATGGACAAAGATGAGAGTGGTCCTAAGGGAAGAGTACTAAACTGGGCCAAGGCCAATTACATCAAAATTAGGCAGGAGCTGGGAAATGTGGATTGGACACAGCTATTTGAAGGGAAGTCCACATTTGAGAAGTGGGAGGCTTTCAAAGACAGGTTAAAGATAGTGCAGGATAGGCATGTCCTTTTGAAAACAAGGGATAGGAAAGGCAAGATTCATGAACCGTGGATAATCGGAGAAATCATGCAACTAGCCAAGAGGAAAAGGGAAGTGTACATAAGGTCCAGGCAGCTTAGAACAGAACGGGTCTTGGAGGAATATCGGGAGAGTCGGAACAATCTTAAATGAGGAATCAAGCGGGCTAAAAGGGGTCATGAAATAAGGAGAATCCCAAAGCCTTTTATTCATATATAAGAAGCAAGAGGGTAACTAGAGAAAGGGTTGGTCCACTAAAGGATAAGGAAGGAAGGTTGTGTGTCGAACCTGAGAAAATGGGTGAGATTCTCAATGATTACTTTGCATCAGTGTTCACTGAGGAGAGGGACATGAGATTAGAGAGAGAAGTTTGTTTACTCTGGATCACGTTGACATAAAGAGGCAAGATATGCTGGGTAGGCTGAAGGATATTAAGGTGGACAAATCTCCAGGACTGGATGGGATCTAACCCAGGTTGCTGAGGGAGGTGAGAGAGGAAATAGCTGGGACCCTGATAGATATCTTTGTAGCGTCCTTAAACACAGGTGAGCTGCCAGAGGACTGGAGGGTTGCTCATGTTGTCCCCCTGTACAAGGAGGATAGTAGGGATATTGCGGGTAACCACAGACCAGTGAGCCTGATGTCAGTGGTGGGAAACTTGCTGGAGAAGGTACTGAAGGATAAAATCCATTTATATTTAGAAAGAATGGGCTTATCAGTGATAGGCCACATGGTTTTGTGTGGGGGAGATCGTGCCTTACCAACTTAATAGAGTTCTTTGAGGAAGTGACCAAGTTGATAGATGAAGGAAGGGCTGTAGATATCATACACATGAACTTTAGTAAGGCATTTGATAGGGTTCCCACGTAGTAAACTAATGGAGAAAGTGAAGTCACATGGTGTGCAGGGTGTTCTGGCGAGGTGGATAAAGAACTGGTTGAGCAACAGGAGACAGGGAGTAGTAGTTGAAGGGAGTTTCTCCAAATGGAGAAAGGTGACCAGTGGTGTTCCACAGGGGTCAGTGTTGGGGTCACTGTTGTTTGTGATATACATAAATGATCTGGAAGAGGGCAGAGTTGGTCTGATCAGTAAGTTTGCAGAAGATACGAAGTTTGGTGAGGTAGCAGAAAGCATAGAGACTGTCAAAGAATACAGGAGAATATGGATAGACTGGAGAGTTGGGCGGAGAAGTGGCAGATGGAGTTCAATCCAGGCAAATGTGAGGTGATGCATTTTGGGAAGTCTAATTCTAGAGCGAACTATACCGTAAATGGAAGAGCCTTGGGAAGAGTTGTTGGGCAGAGGGATCTGGATGTATAGGTCCATTGTACCCTGAAGGTGGCTGGACAGGTGGATAGAGTGGTCAAGAAGGCATATAATATGTTTGCCTTCATTGGACGGGGTATTGAGTATAAGAGCTGGCAGGTCATGTAAAAATTGTACAAGACATTGGTTCGGCCGCATTTAGAATACTGTGCACAGTTCTGGTCGCCACATTACCAAAAGGATATGGATGCTTTGGAAAGGGTGCAGAGACGATTTCCAAGGATGTTGCCTGGTATGGAAGGTGCTAGCTATGAAGAAAGGTTGAGTAGGTTAGGTTTATTTTCATTAGAAAAAAAGGAGATTGAGGGGGGACCTGATTGAGGTCTACAAAATCATGAAGGGTATACACAGGGTGGATAGGAATAAGCTTTTTCCCAAGCTGAAGGATTCAATAACGAGAGGTCACATATTCAAGGTGAGAGGTGAAAATTTTAAGGGGGATACACGCGGCAAATACTTCCCAGGATCCATCAAGTATTCCCTTGCCTTGGTTGTCCTGCCCCAGGGCATCACCTTCGCCTTATCCAGAGTGAATTCCATTTGGCACTGATCAGCCCACCTGACCAGAACATCTATATCTTCCTGTAATCGAAGGCTATCCTCCTCACTATGTCCCACCACACTCATTTCATATCATCTGAGAACTTACTGATCAACCCTCTAACATTCAACTTTACGTAGTTTCTATAAATCAGAAACAGCAGTCTTACTGGCTGGTCTAGCATTTATAAATCAATCCTAATTGGTCAGAGGGCAGTTGAGAGTTACCCACACTGCTGTATGACTGGAGTCACATGGAGGTGAGAACGGCTGATTTCCACCCAAAAGGGAATTCATGAACCAAACAGGTTTACACAACAATGGTTTCATTGTCATTATTAGACTCTTAATTCCAGATTTTCATTCAAATCAACTTCCACCATCTAACAAATAGAATACAAACTCAGGTCACCAGGATGTTACTCAGGTCTCTGGATTAATAGTCTCGTGATAATACCACCACGTCATCACCTCCCCTCCTCACTAAAAGAGGGAATTCCACCCACTATCATTTTACCCAATCCGAGGAAGTGTGAGTCCAAGAAAATCTAAGGTCAATCTCAGAAAGAGCTATCAAAGGATTTTCATAAATTTTAAAAGTTTATGCATTGTAAAAAAAATTGCATGGATACACACAGACACACAGACTCCAGTTCCTTACCCCACTGATAGAGCTGGGCCTCTGCCAGGCTGCTGTGGTCAATGTGACAGGAGTATTGATCCTCATCCCCAGCATTGATCTCAATCTCTTTCTGGATCTGATGGGTCCCATCGTGGTTCGGTCGAACCCCCGAGGATTGGGTCTCAGACATGACCTCTCCATTCCTTAGCCAGGTCACCTCGACGTCTACAGGATCAAACCCAGTGACCAGGCAGGAGAGAGTGAGTGGCTTGTCCTGACCATTGGGCTCCCTCCTGGAGATGAACACTTCAGGCTGAACTGTGATGTGAAAAGGGTGAAAACACAAACAATAGACAGACACTGAATGGAATGGGAGAGCAGTTTCACAGGTCAGTGAGGTTAGATCAGAACATGGAACAAAACTGAAATACACACCTTTCCTTCCAAAATACTGCTTTCCAGCTTGCAAATATCTCTTTAAATCCCGAACAAACCCTTGCCCTAGATGTGTTTCCCAATATTTGTTCCAGAATTAATCAGAATCCCATTTCTCTTTAGTCTTCACTGCATTGTGATTGGTTGTGATCCATCTCATTCTACCTTGATCGAAGCTGAGGTATTCCTTTCCATAAAATCCAAGTCGCATCGATCTCTTAATATCGCCGTCATCAGTGATTTCAACAATTGTTATCCATTGAAACGTGTGAATTCCCATCGGTGATCAAACAGGAAATAGTATTAAATTTTTTGCAAATAAATGACAACTTGCCTGATCTGAGGGGAGGGTAATCTAGTATCAAATAGAATTGGAAATTATACTCCAGTAATGAATGATATCAGGAGGTTAGTGCTGGAGTCGGACTGAGTGGGGTGATCCAGGGGTCAGCACTGGGAGACGGACTGAGCGGGGTGATCTAGGGGATAGACTGAGTGGAGTGACCCAGGGGTCAGTGCTGGCGGGTGGCCTGAATGGGGTGATCCAGGGGTCAGTGCTGGGGTATGGATTTGATCATCTCCACTGCTTTATCTCTCAGATATTTCCTACAGAGCTTCTCACTGTCCTCTCACACTGCCTGTTGGATTCACATTGCCCATTCTGTAATATTGGGAAAGAGCAATGTCTCCCTCCCCCCAACCTTATGTATGAACAGACATTGAGACCCAACAAGCTGCCCATTCCTGGAGGATCACACCCATCTCACCAGATTCCCATTCACTCAATCGTAAACCAACTCCTGATCTTCATCAGTATGACACATTTCATAAATGCATACCTCTGGCTCACACTGTGTCACATGTGGAATGTAGAAATGTTACAAGGAACAATATAACTCAGGCTCAGTACCTGCCTGTTACTCATTGGAAAGAACAAATAAAATTAAGTTTGTTTTTAAAAAGCAAGTTTCGTGATCTCTAGGAATGCTGAAGTGTGATGTAATTCATTACCTTTAGTAATTGTTTTAAAAGGAGGCAATGTGGGAGATAATTTGGACACAGGAAGGCTCCTACATACTTGCAAATGATGAAAATTGAAGTTTGATACTGACCAGGGTGTTAGGGATAACTTCCCTGCTCTTCTTCAAAGGTTCATCAATATAAAGCCAACGGACACTCTGTTCAGCATCTCATTTGACAGACAGCAACTTCAACAGCACAGCATTCTGTAAAGCCTGAACTGGCATGTTCAGTGTAATTGCTGTGTTTATGCCCTGGGGTGGGGGCTTTGTACCAAACAACCTTCTGATACAGAACCCAGAGGGACACCACCTACACCACAGTCAACATTACCATTCAGAAATTCCATATCACCGATCTTACCAGATGTCTGGTTTGTACTTTTCATCATTGTATTCAGATTCTCCTTTGCCATGTCTGATCGTGTATTCCTGAGACCTGTGAGATATTGCCAGTATTCTGCATCAAAATAGTCCACCATGAACTGCTGATGAACATTAGTGCCATGATAATTGAGTTGAACTCCATTGACTATCGCAATGTTAGTCACTTCTGGAAAATTCTTAATGCCAGAGACTGCCGTGTCGATCACAGTCAGTGAGTCGGTGTCTGCAAATATCAGTTAAAGAAGGGGTTAATAACCATCTACACAGTACTGAAGACTTATGCCCCAGAAAATTCCTACACACCTAACCAAGATGTTCCAGTACAGCTCCAACACGAGCCTCAATGTGACAATGTGGACAAATCCAACCCAGTGAATTAACCACCCCCATCAGCCTACTCTCGATCATCAGTAAACTGATAGAAAGTGTTATCAAGCAGCAATAACCTGCTCAGTGACACCCAGTTTAGTTTCTCCAGGGGCCACTGAGTTCCTGACCTCATTATAGACTTGGTTCAAACATGCACAAAAAAGCTGAATTCCAGAGGGCAGGCAAGAGTGGCAGCCCTGGGTATCTAGGCCACGTTTGACCAAGTGTAGCATCAAGGAGTCCTGGCAAAGTGGGAATCAGGGGGAAAACTTTCTGCCGGTTGGAGTCATACTTGGCACAGGAGAAAATGGTTGTAGTTGTTGGAGGTCAGGCATCTCAGCTCCAGGACATCACTACAAGAGCTCCTCAGGGACCTTCTGTCCAGTATAAAGTCAGAAATAGAGATGTTCACTGATGATTGCACAATGTTCAGCATTGTTTGTGATTCCTCAGGCACTTAACCCATCCATTACCAAATGCAGCAACACCTGGGCAATATTCAGGAACAGCTTATGCTCGAACCATTAACTCTTCTGCTCCTCGGATGCTGCGTGACCTGCTATGCTTTTCTAGTGCCACACTTGTGACAATATTCAGGCTTCGGCTAGTAAGTGGCGAGTTATACTGGCAGCACACACAGGCCTCATGTACTGACCAACTGAAACCGGTGAGAATGTAACTATCTCCCTTTGACATTCAATGGTGTTGTAATCACTGAGTGTCCAGAAACTGAAGTGGATGAACCACATGTATACTGTATGCAAAAGCAGGTCAGATGTTGGGAATTCTGCAGTGAGTAACTGCTGACTCACGGCCTGCTTAATTGTTAGCCCATCCACAACACTCACTCCTTACATGAGGGCATCACAACTGAGCCTGGGCTGGGTTAAACATGGAGTCTCCTTCTCCTCCCCGCAGGGTTTACAAGACTTTAGACCAGGAATGATGAAGCTGTCTGGCTTCTCCCAATCGATGTGAAAATTAAAATTCTCCATTGGAACCATTTCCCTTTTGCTCGGAGCTTCTCTGATCTCGGGGTTTCTACATCCTGCTGTCAGGACACCTGGACACAAATCCCATCAGTCTCCCAGACTGTGCTGCCTTCAATGTGTAAAAGATCAGGCTGGCTGTGTAACAGGCGGCTGGTCAAACATCCCCCATTTCAAACTCTCCCCAAGAGATTCACATTCACCCCAGACAGAGAGAGAGAGAGAGAATGGAAAGCTGAATTCTGTACTTACCGGGAGACCCGGGAAAAACACAGGGAGATGGAGAGAAGGATCAGCAACATTCTGGGAATCCACTGTCGTTATTCCCATCAAAAACGGATTGGGGTAAAAGCTGCTGATAATGGACTGGAAATGACAAAGAAAAACGTCTGCAGTGAGTCCATTCTCCAAGTTCGATGGAAATGTGATCATTTCCTCCAACTCAAACAGAGAGGGGAATGATTGGTTCGTATCAGAAAAAAACACCCAATTAAATATGAAACCGTGAGCCTATCCCCAGTTCCCGGGATCCTGAAAGGCAGACACACAGGGGTTTGACACCAAGAGCTGCAGGTTTGAGACGCTGCCCACATCAGGAACAGGGATCGCTCCAGGAGGTGAAAGCACAGACCGTGTGCTGCAGCTGAATTGGGAGGGAAATCCTCATTCTCCATCCGACAGCCCCGCTCCCACTCTTCATTAGAAAGGACAGTGATCCCTATCCAATTATAAAAGCTGGTCATGTGAGACCCTGAACTCTCATCTCTATCCGGGTGGATCATCCCTCTTTGCATCCGTTTAAACTTGTACATTTCCCCGTGTATCCAGCGTTATGTGTTAAGATCTGTGTGTCTGCATATGGAAGACACTGTTTATCCCTGCACACAGTGACCTGGCTGGTGCAAGGCAAGTACCAGGTGTCCCTGAGCTCCAGAGTGGGGTCCTGAAGGGCCCATGGTCTGAGAGTTACTTCTGGAGCAGGCCGAGAGTCAGTGCAGTCTCAATCAATGGGTGGGAATCAGATAGCTTCCCAGTCAGATCTGGAATCAGGCAGGGCTGCCCTCTCTCTCCTGCCTTGTTTGTGTGCTGCGTAGAGCCATTTGCTGAGTCCATCAGGAAGGATGCGAGCCTGAGAGGGGTGACTATTCCTGGCAGCGGGGGCCTGCAAGTTAAGGCCTCCCTGTACATGGATGACGTCGCCGTTATCTGCTCGGGTCTGCTGTCCGTGCGCAGACTCATGTGCATATGTGACCAGTTCGAATGGGCCTCGGAGGCCAAGGTAAACCGAGGCAAGAGCGAGGCCATACTCTTCGGGAACTGGGCCGACCAATCCTCGATCCCCTTCACCATCAGGACCAATCACCTAAAGGTGCTGGGTATTTGGTTCGGGGGCGCTGGGGTGTGTGCCAAGTCTTGGGAGGAGCGTATCAGCAAAGTGAGGCAGAAACTGGGCAGATGGAAGCTACGGTCGCTCTCCATCGCGGGAGAAAACCTGGTCATCAGGTGTGAGGCACTGTCATTGCTATTATATGTGGCACAGGTCTGGCCTATTCCCAGAACCTGTGCCGCTGCAGTCACCCGGGCCATCTTCCAGTTTATATGGAGGTCAAAGATGGACCGGGTCCGAAGGGACTCACTGTATAAAGATCTGGGCAACGGGGGAAAAAATACACCCAATGCCACCCTCACCCTGATGGCCACCTTTGTGTGTGGCTGCATCAAGCTGTGCGTGGATCCCCGGTACGCAAACACCAAGTGTCACTACGTACTGAGGTTCTACCTGTCCCCGGTGTTGCGAAGGATGGGCCTGGCCTCGCTGCCGCGGAACGCTCCAAGTAGTTGGACCGTTCCGTATCACCTGTCCTTCGTGGAGAAGTTTATGAAGAAAAACACCTTTGACCACAAGTCCATCAGGAAGTGGTCAGCACGTAGTGTCCTTGAGACCCTTCGGGAAAATGTTTACGTATGTATGGCATAACCAATTGTACAGATTATCAAAATATCTTATGAATAAAGTATATTTTTGAAATAAAAAATTTTAAAAAGGCCTAGAATCAGAGAGAGTTGTAGAAACATACAGCATGGAAACAGACCCTTCAGCCTAACTCATCCATGCCCACCACCAGGTTTCCTAAACTAGATTAATCCCATTTGTCTGTGTTTGTCCTGTATTCCCCTCGAGCTTTCTTGTCCATGTACCTGTCCAAATGTCTTTTGAATATTGTAATTGTACTCACCTCTACCACATCCTCTGGCAGCTGGTTCCATATACCCACCACCCCTTGTGTGAAAAACTGGCCCCTCAGGTCCCTTTAAATCTTTCCCCTCTTATACCTCTCTCCTCTAGTTTTGGACTCCCCTCCACTGGGGAAAGGCCACCTCTCATGTTTCTATGTTCCAATGAGTGCAGGCTAATCTACTCAAGCTCTCCCCATCAGACTGAACCTCCATATCTAGGACCAGCCAGGTGAACCTTCTTCAGACTGCCCTCACTACCAGGATATCCTTCCTTTGATAAAGGGCCAAAGCCTGTTCACCGTCTTCCCACTGGGTCTGACCAGTGCCCAATCTATAGTTTTTACAAAACCTCCTTACTTTTACACTCCATCCTTTTGAAGTCAAGGCCAATATTCCATTTGCCTTCCGGCTGAACCTGAACACCAGCTTTTTGTGATTCTGGGGTGAAGACCCTGAAATCCCTCTTTCCTGTGGCTTTCTCCATTTGAATGATATTCAGTCCCTGAGTTTGTCCTGACAAAGTGCAAAACCTACATTTTTCCACATTACATTCCATCTGCCAAGTGTTGGCCCATTCAGTCAATCTCTTATATCCCTCTGCAGACACTTCATGTCATCTTCGTCACTTGCCATCCCACATCTTTTTGTATCATCCTCAAACCAGACTGTATTACATTCACTTTTCTCTTCCATGTCATTAGTATCTTTTGTAAATAGTTATGGCCCCAACACTGATCCCTGTGGCAGTAGTTACAGGCTGCTATTGTGAAAACGCTGCCTTTATTGGAACTCTCTCTCTTTAATTCATTCGCTAATCCTCTATCAATGCTAATATACTACCTCCACCATCATGGGCTCTTATCTTATTAAGTAGCCTCATGTGGGCCATTATCAAAAATCCAGACATTTCACCCACTGCTTCCGCTGTATCTATCTTGCTTGTTCCTTCCTCAAAGATTTCTATTTATTTTTCAGGCAGGATTTCCCCTTCACAATGCCATGCTGATTCTGCTTGGTCATGCTGTTTATTTCTAGATTCATTTTCCCAATAACAGGCATCAAACTGACCAGCCAAAAGATATCATTTTATGTTTCCTTTCTTTTTTAAGTAAAAGTGGCAGTTTTCTAATCCTCTGGGATTTTTCCAGAATTGAGTAATTTCCAGAAGATTCTGTGCATCCACTATCTCTGTGGCTACTTCTTGAATACGCTGGGATGCATCCCATCAGGTCCAAGCTACATCTACAAGCTGGACTACATTCTAGACCTCACTGGGGACAGAAATATCAGGCTGGAGACATTTGAAAGCCTTGAAGCTATTCTTTGAGCACTCCATGACTGATTATACAGAACGGAGCTGTGCTGGACATCAGATCCCTGAAGGAGACAAAGAATATGGATCAGTACGGTGATGGCATTGAGGTAGCTGGCTGGAATCTCAAAGTCTGGATAACTGAAAACTAATCTTGTTGGAGATAAGAATGTCTTTTGAGAGGTCCCACCATGACAGCGCAGCTTCTGAGAGAGGAAAACCTTGCTCGAGAAATCTGTTGCCATGTGCAGAAGCTCTGAGGTTGTCAATCAAAGTTGGAGAGGATTAGCGGACAAAGACAAGGTTTTGCATTATGCTGAGACTCTGTCCCGGTAAACAAGAACAGCATAATGGGAAAAACAAGAAGTATTTGCTGAAGGGCCAGCAGAAACATCAAGTCCAGTGGACAGGATGTAAATGTTGCAGAGGACAACACAGCAAAGAAAAGGAAGGACATCAAGTGTTGGGAAATTTGTGGTCTACACGCAAGAATCTGATTCAATTTAAACACAAGTCTTCAGCTCAAAAGAGGAAAAGCAGGCCCAAACTGATTATTGCTGGAGACATGTCAGATGGTGATTCTAAACGGGTCATTCTAAACCATATAACCTGTCAGCATCACTGGGTCTCAAGGTAACAAATGGTTTGTTCTTGTTAGAATGATGACTGCAGAAGGAGAGCATCAGGTGAATGTGAACTGTCAGACAGGCGCCAGTGATTCATGCAACATCATAACCTTCACAGACATGTGTCAAGTGGCTCTATTTATGACCTGAAAATGAATCCATCAAAGGTAAATTTGAGACCATCTCATGAAACATCAGTCTTCCCAAGAGGACAAATGAAGCTGAGAAACCAATGTGATTGTCACAATAATGACCAGCTGATCCAGATCGTAGACATTGAGTAACAATCCATTCATCCCAGCTGAAGCAAGTCTAAAGCTTAGATTGGCAACACATATCATCTCAAAGAGGATGAGAGTGTGAGACCAGTGCAGCATTTGCTGAGGAGAGATCCAGTTGCCCTCCTGTCCAACCTGAAAGGAAAGATAGTCGAGCTGGGAAAAAGGGGAGTTATCAAGAAAGGGACAACTCCTACAGAAAGCATTTGCAGCATCGCAGCCATGGGGAAAAAACACCTGGAAATCTGAGAGGCTGCATAGATCCAAAGGGTTTCAATGATTGTTCCAGAACAGCATCAAAGCAGACAGCATGAGAACATCAGGGATCTTCTGACAGTGGATATTATTGTGGATTAGCTGCTCATATCTCGATGTGGAAAGACAGTGAAAGAAGCCATTGCACAGACTCTGATTAAAATGTAATGTGACTGCGGAGGGGTCCTGACAGATGAAGTGGAAGCTGAAAAAGAAAAAGGTGAAGAAAACTGAAGTCGAATGCACAGGAAATGTTCGTTAGTGAGAGGATTTCACCCTGATCCTGACAAGGTGAGAGCTGTAACAAAGACATGGGGATGAACAGATGTGAGAAGTGTGCAGTGTTGTGTTGGTCACATAAACCACACAGGAAAGTTCTTGTCTAATTTGTCATGAGACTGTGAACCAATGTACAAGCTCACTCCTGAGGAGGGCCAGTGGTACTGGGGCAGGAACAAGAAGCAGCTTTCGCTCAAACAACCAAGATCACCAACTTGTGCCCACACCAGGTGGGAAGGTTTCAGGGGAAAGTGGGACAGACTGCAAGGAACAGTTTTGTTGATGAATTGTTTTTGTGAACTGTATCTAGTAATTAAGTTTTATCTGCAAATGATAGTTGACACATTTAACGTATTTTAGATAAAAAGAGATATCATTTGTGAAATGCAAATTTTATATTGTAAACACTGACTTGCCATCATCACACGACCACTTATGTTTTTCTTAGAGTTTCACCAATAAAACTCAAAAACCACTGCATGACACAAACAACACTCACTGAGGTGGGAGTATTTGTTGTCAATATTTTTTTCTGACAGATGTTAGCATTGGATACATGGTCTCTTGGTGTATGAGTGTGTGTCTGTGTTGCTGAGTATGTGTCTCTATGTGTGTGTGTCTCTATGTGTGTGTGTGTGTCTAGTGGGGGAGTGGTGGGTGTGACAGCAGCTGAGGAGTGGACAGGGGACCTGGAGGTGGCACTGAGACCCGGGTCACAGAGGGGAGCGAGACAGAGCCTCAGCTGCTGTCACTGACTCCCCCCTCCCCCCCTCCCCCTCCAGCCGGTGTGTCCAAAGGCAGCACCTGTCAGAAGGAAACATTGACAATGAAGGTTCCTCTCCATCTGTCCCAGCCCAGAAGCTTGTGTGCTCAGCCCCGGGTGAAACATTCAGCTGGTGAGCCTGCCCTTTCCTCCCTCCAATAGCTGCTGGGTCACCAGTCAGTGAAGTATTCCTGACTCCCAGCAGCTGCCTGGCCCCCTCTTCACACTCATTCAGATCCTTCCAAAAGGACACTCGTGACCCCCGGGGAATGAACACTCCCAGACATTATCAACCATCCAACTCTGAAACACACATATTAAATAAACATCACTTTGTACATCCTGAACAAAAACAGAGATTGCTGGAAAAGCTCAGCAGGTCTGGCTGCATCTGTGAAGAGAAATCAAAGAAATGAGGTATGTCAGGAATAAAAGAATGACTAGGGTAGGAATAGGTCCAGTCAAGGATAGTAGTGGGAAGTTGCGTGTGGAGGCTGAAGAGATTGGGGAGACATTGAATGAATACTTTTCGTCAGTATTCAATCAGGAACAGGACATTGTTGTCAATGTGAGTACTGAGTCACAATTAAGTAGAATGGATGGCTTTGAGGTATGTAGAGAAGAAGTGTTGGAAATTCTGGAAAGGGTGAAAATAGATAAGTCCCCTGGGCCTGATGGCATTTATCATAGGATTCTCTGGGAAGCAAAGGAGGAGATTGCAGAGCCATTGGCCTTGATTTTTATGTCCTCATTGTCTACAGGAGCAGTGCCAGAAGATTGGAGGCTAGCAAATGTGGTTCCCTTGTTCAAGAAGGGGAGTAGGGATAACCCTAGTAACAATAGGCCGGTGAGTCTCACTTCTGTTGTGGGCAAAATCTTAGAGAGAATTGTAAGGGATAGGATTTATGAACATCTGGATAGGAATAATGTGATCAAGGATAGTCAGCATGGTTTTGTGAAGGGCAGGTCGTGCCTCACAAACCTTATTGAATTCTTTGAGAAGATGACGAAGGAGGTGGACGAGGGGAAAGCGGTAGATGTGGTGTATATGGATTTTAGTAAGGCGTTTGATAAGGTTCCCCATGGTAGACTACTGCAAACAATACGGAGGTATGGCATTGAGGGTGAGATGGAGGTTTGGATTAGGAGCTGGCTGGCTGGAAGAAGACAGAGGGTAGTCGTCGATGGCAAAAGTTCATCTTGGAGTGCCGTCACCAGCGGTGTTCCGCAAGGATCTGTTTTGGGACCATTGCTGTTTGTCATGTTTATAAATGACCTGGAGGAGGGGTTGGAAGGTTGGGTGAGCAAGTTTGCGGATGATATGAAAGTCGGAGGAGTTGTAGACAGTGAGGAAGGATGTGGCAGGTTACAGCGGGATATAGATAAGCTGCAGAACTGGGCAGAAAGGTGGCAAATGGAGTTCAATGTAGCTAAGTGTGAGGTGATTCACTTTGGTAAGAATAATAAAAAGATGGGGTACTGGGCTAATGGATGGATACTTGGTAGTGTGGATGAGCAGAGGGATCTTGGTGTCCATGTACACAGATCTTTGAAAGTTGCCACCCAGGTAAATAGTGCGGTGAAGAAGGCATATAGCGTACTGGCTTTTATTGGTAGAGGAATTGAGATCCGGAGTACTGAGGTCATGTTGCAGTTGTATAAGACTCTGGTGCGGCCGCATCTGGAGTATTGTGTGCAGTTTTGGTCGCCATACTATAGGAAGGAGGTGGAGGCACTGGGACGGGTGCAGAGGAGGTTTACCAGGATGTTGCCTGGTATGGTAGAAAGATCGTATGAGGAAAGGCTGAGGCACTTGAGGTTGTTTTCATTGGAGAAAAGAAGGTTTAGGGGTGACTTGATAGAGGTGTACAAGATGATTAGGGGTTGAGATAGGGTCGACAGTGAGAATCTTTTTCCACGTATGGAGTCAGCTATTACAAGGGGGCATAGCTTTAAATTAAGGGGGGGTAGGTATAGGACAGATGTTAGGGGTAGGTTCTTTACTCAGCGAGTTGTGAGTTCATGGAATGCCCTGCCAGTAGCAGTGGTGGACTCTCCCTCATTATGGGCATTTAAGCGGGCATTGGATAGGCATATGGAGGATAGTGGGCTAATGTAGGTTAGGTGGGCTTGGATCGGCGCAACATCGAGGGCCAAAGGGCCTGTACTGCGCTGTATTCTTCTATGTTCTATGTAAATCAGAACAGTTCTGAGGAAGGGTCACCAGACCCAAAATAGTAACTCTGATTTCTCTGCACAGATGCTGCCAGACCTGCTGAGCTTTTCCAGCCATTTCCATTGTTGTGTCTGATTTACATCATGGAGGAAGGGCTCATGCCCGAAACGTCGATTCTCCTGCTCCTTGGATGCTGCCTGACCTGCTGCGCTTTTCCAGCAACACATTTTCAGCTCTGATTTACAGCATGTACAGTTCTGTCGGTTTTTACTGTGTACATCCTGCTTGGTTTGGGGAAGGCTTCCTGGGGAGTTACATGGTCATAACCCCCTCCCAGTTCACACTGAACTGAAGCTCAAACACTGCTGATTCCAAGATCCACAATCTGCAGAGTGAATGAATTAACCCTTTCTTGTGAAATCATTAATGAATTCAGACAAATCAATGATCAACAATAATTTATTGATTGGCAACTGCAATGATCAGTCTCTGCAGTTAATTGTTGATGATAAATAATGACAGATGTTTGCTGCCATAAATACATGATTGTGAACAAATAAAATAAAGGAAGTTTACATAAAAGTTCACATTTGATCACGCTGTTTACGTAAAGTGCAAAATAGATCAGTTCAGCATAAAATAGATGAGAATAAAAATGGAAGAGTAGAAGTTAAATAGTGAGAGAGATATCAATATAACAATAAGACAGTTACAAAATTCATAGAGACTTTAACATAAAAGTTAAAATTTCGTTGCATAAAGTGCAGAAATGATTCACGTCCGACAATACAAAAACTCGCTCAGAGGGAGTTCAGGACATTGCTACATTTCAGGTCAATCACTGACCCACTGAAGACAGGGAAGATGAGAAAGTGTGAGGGAGGAACCATCCATGAAGATCCCTCTGACGGTGACACTGCTCACATTTCTGAGACAGGATGGAAACACGACTTGAGAAGGTCTCACTTGCAGAATCAGGATCCAAACCTGGGGATCTGGAATCCACTGCTCAATCTGTGGAAACACATTTTCAGGAAAAGTCAATCTCAATCCTGAATCAACTGGGTGTGAGCAATGAGCTGTAATTCTGTGTGTCTGCTGTGATATGGAAGGATGTCCATGTTCACACTGGAACAGGAGGATCCCATTATTCCTAAATGAAGCTCCGGGAATGACCTGTAGTGGAGCTCAGGAAACCCACAAGGTCAGAAATGGGCAGACACAAGGCAATCTCTTCAGGATGGGGAGGGGAGTGAAATTAATCTGACAGGGTTTAACAGTGTCTGGGAGGGTGGGACAGGGTCAGGAGGGGAGGGGAATTAGTCTGACAGGGTTTAACAGTGTCTGGGAGGGTGGGACAGGGTCAGGAGGGGAGGGGAATTAGTCTGACAGGGTTTAACAGTGTCTGGGAGGGTGAGTCAGGAGGGGAGTGAAATTGGACTGGCAGGTTGTAGCAGCATCTGGGAGAGTGAGACAGGGCCAGGAGAGGGTTGAAATTAGTCTGACAAAGTTTTAAAGGTCAGTGAGACAGGGTCAGGATGGGAGTGAAATGAGACTGACAGGGTTTAACAGTGACTGGAGGGTAGGACAGGGTCAGGAGGGGAGGGGAATTAGTCTGACAGGGTTTAACAGTGACTGGGATGGTGAGACAGGGTAAGGATGGGAGTGAAATGAGTCTGACAGGGTTTAACAGTGACTGGGAGGGTAGGACAGGGTCAGGGTGGGAGTGAAATGAGTCTGACAGGGTTTAACAGTGTCTGGGAGGGTGAGTCAGGAGGGGAGTGAAATTGGACTGGCAGGTTGTAACGGTATCTGGGAGAGTGAGACAGGGCCAGGAGAGGGTTGAAATTAGTCTGAAAAGGTTTTAAAGGTCAGTGAGACAGGGTCAGGATGGGAGTGAAATGAGTCTGACAGGGTTTAACACTGACTGGGAGGGTAGGACAGGGTCAGGATGGGAGTGAAATGAGTCTGACAGGGTTTGACAGTGTCTGGGAGGGTAGGACAGGCTCAGGATGGGAGTGAAATGAGTCTGACAGGGTTTAACAGTGTCTGGGAGGGTAGGACAGGGTCAGGATGGGAGTGAAATGAGTCTGACAGAGTTTAACATTGACTGGGAGGGTGGGACAGGGTCAGGATGGGAGTGAAATGAGTCTGACAGGGTTTCACAGTGTCTGGGAGGGTGGGACAGGGTCAGGATGGGAGTGAAATGAGTCTGACAGGGTTTAAAATTGACTGGGAGGGTGGGACAGGGTCAGGATGGGAGTGAAATGAGTCTGACAGGGTTTAACAGTGTCTGGGAGGGTGGGACAGGGTCAGGATGGGAGTGAAATGAGTCTGACAGGGTTTAACAGTGTCTGGGAGGAGAGGACAGGGTCAGGATGGGAGTGAAATGAGTCTGATAGGGTTTAACAGTGACTGGGAGGGTAGGACAGGGTCAGGGTGGGAGTGAAATGAGTCTGACAGGGTTTAACAGTGTCTGGGAGGGTGGGACAGGGTCAGGATGGGAGTGAAATGAGTCTGACAGGGTTTAACAGTGACTGGGAGGGTAGGACAGGGTCAGGGTGGGAGTGAAATGAGTCTGACAGGGTTTAACAGTGTCTGGGAGGGTGGGACAGGGTCAGGATGGGAGTGAAATGAGTCTGACAGGGTTTAACAGTGTCTGGGAGGGTGGGACAGGGTCAGGATGGGAGTGAAATGAGTCTGATAGGGTTTAACAGTGTCTGGGAGGGTAGGACAGCGTCAGGATGGGAGTGAAATGAGTCTGACAGGGTTTAACAGTGTCTGGGAGGGTGGGACAGGGTCAGGATGGGAGTGAAATGAGTCTGACAGGGTTTAACAGTGTCTGGGAGGGTGGGACAGGGTGAGGAGGGGAGGGGAATTAGTCTGACAGGGTTTAACAGTGTCTGGGAGGGTGGGACAGGGTCAGGAGGAGAGTGAAGAATTTCCAAATAAGTCTACAGAGAGAAATTGACATATCATTGACGAAATTATGAAGAAGCTGGAATAGATACGTTCAAAGCTGAGAAAATAAAAAAGAATGTTTGAAATGGAATGAAATATAAAGTTACACACTCTGAAATATTCTCTCACTCACTGGACCCAGGATTCAATCACCCTCAGCACTGACTAACCACATTCACACAGCACAGTGCAGAAGGAATTATGGGTGAAGGAGTGGAGGGAGAGGGAGTAGGGAATGAGAAAATAGGGGTGAGGATTGGAAGGAGAGGTTGTGGGGGTATGGAGTTGGGGAAGAGAGGGATGAGAGGGTCATGAAGGATAAGAGAGTCATGAAGAACTGTCCCATCCAGGAGAATGTAACACTACACCTTCCAATCCCTCTCCCATCATTCCCAACACTCTGTCCCCTCAGTCACTTACTGGGAGCTGTTGTGTAGGTCCCACTCAGTGAACCTGCAGAAACAAAATAAATGTCCATTAGGATGGGGAATAATCCATTCTCAGAGAATGAGAACACAACAAGTGTGAGGGAATGGAGATTGTGTCAGAAATCCTCATTCCCACACTCCCCTCCATCCTTACACCTTATGGAGATTCTGGAGATCTCTCCCATCCCATTGACATTCAGTCAGTGAGGATGTAAGTGTTTGTGAAGTGTCTGGTCGGGTCCAATCACACAAAGGACGATCAAACAGGGAACAAGTTGTGTTTGTACGTGTGTATCTGTGTGTGGGAATTCAATCAGTTCCATTCCCCACAGTGCCCTGTACTCCCAGTACTGGAGACTCCCCCACACTCACCCAGTCCCCTCAGTTCTACATTCCCCACTCTCTGATTCTTACCTCTCCAGGGCCTTTTCCAGATGATTATTCCAAATATTGTAGCCATTGCAGCGATTAATCCAATCAAAAGTAGAAGATGGGAACGTACCACACTGTTTTCTGGGATTTCTGAAACACATTGGAATAATATCAGGATTATCTCTGTTCCTGGTCTGTGTTGATTGGTCTGTGTTGGTTGGGGACAGTTTAGTTTAACCCACCCATTGGGAATTGATGGACTTGGTTCAATACATTTTGCACTCCAGATCTCATTGATGGGATCGATGTCATAACTGCACAGAGGATGGTATCCTTCACCAAGTCACCTTTTATTTGGATATGAACAGTCCTTGACTTTAGGATTGACTCTTTCAGAGTCAGGTAGCAAGCAGAGTGTCATCATCTCTGACACTTCCCTTTTTATTTGTCAGCCAGGGCTCCTTGATTGGGGCTGGATCAATCAGGCAACTCATGTTCTCTGAGGTCCTGCTGGCTAGCCTTGTTACATCACAACTTCCCTCCCCCTCTGAGTCCGAGAACATAGGCCAGCCATTTTCCTTGGAGAGCATCCTGGGGCGTTTTAACACTGGGACAGCTTCTTCCGTGTTCAGCAGATAATAACGCCAGCATCGAATGCATAGGAGCTTGCCTCTTGTGCCAGGAGTGCCTTGGCAGGATTTTATTTTCTTCTTCCAGTGGCAAAGGCATTGAGTTGGCTCCTTCCATCATGTCCATCTCAGATTCTAAACTCTCAACAATGCTTGACAGAGATAGGGAACCCATGGGTTCTGGCAGCCTTTCTGACTGCTCAAAGGGTCTGTGTACGTTTTGCTCCTGCATTGTTTACAAATTTACAACTTTCAAATGGACCTTGCGCTGGTTCAGGACCATCGCACCTGCCTGACCTTTCGACATCACTGGTCCTGATCTCACATGGAGCATGCCTCTTTCCCATATAGGGCCATTTCCATCATTCTTACACCAAACCTCCTCCCCTTACTGTGATGATACTGCGACTTTGAGAGGTTAATTTGTCCTGTTTCTTTTTAAAGAGAGGTTGTAAGGCAGAGGTATCGAGTTGTCTGGTTGGAAAGCCAGTGAAGTGACTGGCTTATGAGGCCTTGGGTTTTTTAAAGCCGGAACAATAGAAGCAGCCTGGATGGGTGTGGCCAGCTCTCGGACCTAGATTTCTAATTTGTAGTTTTTTAGCTTTGCGATTCAGCATCAGTTACTTTTGGAGTCTCAACAGGCTTGGAATGACAGTAAATGTCCCCTTGCTGCTCCTCTCTCTGAGCTTTCTCTTGAAGCTTTTCCTTCTGGCTTGCTGCAGTTACCTGTGAGACAAATCTATTTTCTGAACTTTGCCAAGGGGTCTGTTTATGGGATGTTACTACATTGAATCATTAATTAGTAATCGGTACTGTGTCTATTGATTTGGTAATTTTTCTGAGATTTATGGGATTCTAAATTCCACTTTCTTTAGCTATATTTTAGCTCAAGTGATCGATAAAGTGTGTTTTGCCTAAAGCTGAGTAGTGTGACCAATCGAATTGCATCTGGAACACAGCACTTTACATTTGCCTTTAAAATAAGATAAAGTTAGGTTCCAGGCTGCCTTCTTAAAATATTTTGCAGGGGTTTGGTCTGATCCTTAATTCCCTGCATCAAACAGTTTCTCTTGTTTGATGGAGACTTGTGTCCAGCATTGGTGTTCCTGAGGCCATTACACCCGACTCCCACAGGTCTGGGAAGATCAGATTCAACCTGGTGGATAGTCTTCTACCCATTAGCAACTCTGCTGGTCCCAACTCTGCTGTTGCATGTGGGGTAATCCCATAATCAAATAAGAACCATGACACCTTGGTAACTATCAAGAGGGTAGTCTGTTTTTCAAGCCAGCCTTTAAAGTTTGGACTGCTTTTTCTGCCAGGCCATTCAACGTTGGGTGGTATGAAGCTGTCCTTACCTGAAGAATCTCATCCCATTTTAAAAACATGACAAAATTTCTGGTTTGTAAATTGTGGTCTGTTACTTGTGCTACCTGGGAGGCTTTATCGTGCGACTGCAGAGGCTTTAAACTAGTAAGGGGATGGCTCAAATCAAAGTAACAGTGAGTAAAGAGAAAGGGCTGAGGCTGGTACAGCAGGTAAGGGGAACAGCTCAAATAGTCAAAACAGGCAAGAGCTTGGCAGTGACCAAGGTCAGAATGATAAACTGCATTTACTTCAATGTAAGAGGTCTGTCAGGTAAGGCAGATGAACTTAGGGCATGGTTGGGAACATGGGACTAGGGTATCACCGCTATTACAGAGACATAGCTCAGAGATGGACTGGACTGGTATCTCAATGTTCCAAGGTATAGATGCTGCAGGAAGGATAGAAAGGGGGGGAGGGCAAGAGAGGAGGACAAGATTTTGGTTCAGGATAACATTACAGCTGTACTTAGGGAGGCATATATTGGGAGATTGACCAGTGAAGTTATATGGGTGGAACTGAGAAATAAGGAGGAGATGATCACCTGGTTGAGATTGTATTATAGCCCCCAGTAGGCAGCAGGAAATTGAAAACCAAATGTGTAAGGAGATCTCATATCTGTAAGAATATTCGGATGGTAACAGTAGACTTTAATTTCCAAACTAGACTAGGGCTGTCATTGTGTTAAAGGCTTGGATTGGAAGGAAGTTGTTAAGTATGTCCAAGAAAATGTTCTTCTTCAATATGCGGATGTACCAACTGGAGAAGGAGTAATACTTGAACTTCTGTTGGGAAAAATTGTAGGGCAAGTGAATGAGGTGTCCAGGGGGAGCATTGTGGTGCAAGTGATCATAATTCTATTAGTTTTAAAGTAGTGATGGAAAAGGATAGAACTGATCAAAAAGTTAAAGTTCTAAATTGGAGTAAGGCTAATTTGGACAGTATCAGACAGGAACTTGCAAAAGGTGATTGGAGGGAGGCTATTTGCAGGTAAAGGGATGAATGGGAAGTGGGAGGCCTTTAAGAATAAGATAATGAGGGTCCAGAGACAGTATGTTCCTGTTAGTGTGAAGTGTTACAAAGTCAAAAGCCTGTCTGTTCACTTTAAAATAGAAAGTGTTTTCTGAAGTTTGAAGTAAACTTCAAGAGCAGGCTCAGCTGCCTGAATGGAAAGACTGGGAGACGAGCTGTTCCAAAATAGATACATGCAGCAACTGGCTGTTAAATAGTTACCTGCAGCTCCCCTTACACCCAGCCCCTGACCTGAAGAAGGGTTACACCTGAAATGTTGGTTTCTCCACCTCCTGATGCTGCCTGGCCTGCTGTGTTCTTCCAGCCTCCTGCCTGTCTACCCTGAGCTTTGCTTGCTGTTTTGACAACAACTCGAATTTAACTGATCAGTTTAAATTGTGCCGAGGATACTAAAAACCCAATTGAGTTTGAGTTTATTGTTTTGACACCTGGAAACCAATCAAATTATAAGAATTTAGTGTGTCATGGAAGCTATAAAACATGGGAGTTTTGAAAATTTATCAGAAAGCAACTGCCATCAATCCGCGGAGCAACTGCCCATCTGACATCCTGCTCTCAAAGAAATTAGAAACAGTGTCTATCAACGATACCTTTGCATGTGAAACATCCTCGCAGTAACAAAGAAAGAAGACAACCCCAGGGAGATCAGCAGAGGGAAGACTGAAGACACCGAAGAAGATAGAGAGTAAGTGGTCTTGAGATTAAGTTAATGTAATGTTTAATAAGTGTGTTATTGGAATAGCTTTTTTTTGTAGAGTTGGGGTCAGATCGGAAGAAATTAAGAGAAGCGGGGAGGGGGGTTTGGATATGTGAATTTTTTTTGGTTTAATGTTCACTATTAGAGTTAGGAAAATAAATTGTTATTCTTTTTACGTAACAGAGGGGTTTGACCACGGCATGATAATAGAAGGACAAGGCTGGTAGATGTAGGGAATGCTGGAAGACTTGAGAAATTGAGGTTCTGGTCAAGAAAAAGAAAGAGGCATAGACAGGTATAGACAGCAGGGATTGGGTAAATCCCAAGAAATGTATAAGGGCAGTTGGAGTATCCTTAAGAGGGAAATCAGGAGGACAAAAAGGGGACATGAGACAGCTTTAGCAAATGCAGTTAAGGAGAATCCAAAGAGACTCTAAAAGTACGTTTTGGCAAAAGAGTAAATAGTTAGAGAATAGGGCACCTTAAAGATCAATGTGGCTGTCTATGTGTGGAATCATAAGAGATGAGTCAGATACTAATCACATATTTTGTGTCAGTGCGTATCATGAAGGGGGGCATGGAAGCAAGGGAACTTGGGAAAATAAATAGTAATGTCTTGAAAACAGTGCACATTACAGAAGAGGTACTGAAGATTAAAATGTATAATGATAGATAAATCCCCAGGACCTGATCAGGTGTTACCCAGAATTCTGTGGGAAGCTAGGGAAGAGATTGCTGCGTACCTCGCTCAGATGTTTGGATCATCAATAACCAAGGGAGAGGTGCCAGAAGACTGCAGAGTGGCTAATATGGTGCCACTATTTAAGAAAGGCTGTTATGAAAAGCTAGGGAACTATAGACCAATGAGCCATACGTCAGTGGTGGGTACATAGTTGGAGGAGATTCTGAGGAATAGGACTTATATGCATTAGGAAAGCAAGGACTGATTAGGGATAGTCAACATGGCTTTGTGCATGGGAAATTGTGTCTCTGTAACCTGACTGAGTTTTTTGAAGAAATAACAAAGAAGATTGGTGAAGGTAGAGGGGTGGATGATGTCCATATGGACTTCAGCAAAGTGTTTGACCAAGTTCTGCATGTAGACTGGTTAGTCAGGTTAGATCACATAGGACCCAGAGGAAGCTAGCTAACTGAATATAAAACTTGGCTTCAAGGTGGGAAACAAAGGTTGGTCTAAGAGGGTTGCTTTTTGGACCGGAAGCCTGTGACCAGTGGTGTGCCACAAGGATCGGTGCTGGCTCCATTGCTTTTCATCATTTATATAAATCAGTTGCAGATATGGGCGGGAAAATGGTAGATGGAGTTTAATCCAGGTAATTGTGAGGTGCTGTGCTTTGGGAGATCAACGTTAAGGAAAAGGATACAGTTAATGGCAGGACTCTGAACAGCATTGATAGACAGAAGGATCTTGGGGTTCAAGTCTATAGCTCCCTGAAAGTGACCACCCAAGTAGAGAGGGTGGTAAAGAAGGCGTATGGCATCTTGCCTTCAATGGTCAGGGTCGAAGAGTGTGGCACTGAAAAAGTACAGCCAGTCAGGCAGCATCTGAGGTGCAGGAGAATAAACTTTTTGAGAGTAAGCTCTTCATCAGGAATGAGGCTTGTGGCCCAAGATAAATGGGAGGGGGGGTTGGGTGAGGGGAAGGAAGCTGGGAATGCAATAGGTAGATGAAGGTGGGGGCAAAGATGATAGATTGAAGAGGAGGGCGGAGTGGATATGTGGGAAGAAATATGGATAGGTGGGACAGTTCAAGAGGGCGGTGCTGAGTTGGAAGGTTGCTTCTGAGATTAAGATATGGGGAGGGAAAATGAGGAAACTGGTGAAATCCACAAAGATCCTGTGTGGTTGGAGGGACCCAAGGTGGAAGATGAGGCGTTCTTCCTCCAGGCATCGGGTGGTTAGGGTTTGGCAGTGGAGGAGGCCCAGGGACTTGCATGACCTTGGCAGAGTGAGAGGGGGAGTTAAAGTGTTCAGCCACAGGGTGGTGTGTGTGTGTGTGTGTGTGTGTGTGTCAGAGATGTTCTCTGAAATGCTCTAAACATGCACTATGGCTGAACACTTTAACTTGCTTGCAAACATAAGCCCGAGATTTCAATGAAGTAATGAAACAACTGTCATTGTCTAAGGATTGGCACTCTGTGAGCCCAAGAAAGATCTAGTGTTGACATGCGATGTCTCCCCGCGCATTTCATTTTAGAGATCCCTGGTGGAGTTCAGCTAGAGTTTGGCAGCGGCCTTTACTCAGGATAATCACACTTTCTCTAACAAGTTCTAACAATATTCCATCCTCTGCCGTGAGCTGGTATCTCTGGGTCCAAAAATCTTTCAATTCAAAGGATATCAACTGCTTTTTGGTTTCCCTCATAAGTACAAGTTATTTCCGTTTTGAAGGGATTGGATCTTTCTGTGTCCAAAGCCTGATAGTCAGCTCTGATTAGGAGCTTGTCCAGAAAGTTTAATACCATTATAGACTTTTCCATTGGGGGTGCTACCCAGTGGTGTATTTGCTAATGGTAGGCAGTTCAATGCATCCACATTCGCTACTCAGCCTCCCAGTCGGTGTTCTGGCTTGCGATTGTAAGCACTTAGTATTAGAACCCACCACTGATGGTGGCCCAAAATTACAGGGTGGCCCTGCCTTGTCTTCTTTAAGCACACCAAGTAGTCCATGATTATCACAAATTTTAATTCATAAAGGTATTGGTGGAATGTCCTGACTCCAAATATGACCATCAATCCTTCCTTCTGTATCTGGGTGTATTTACGTGCTGCATTGGCCAAAGTCCTGGATGTATATGCTCTTGGATGTTCCTCTCCACTGAGTCACCATGAGCTAATACAACTCCAATGCTGTGCGGGAAAACATCACATGTCAATACTAGATCTTTCTTGGGATCATAGAGTGCCAATCCTTCGAGGATGACAGTTGTATCATTCCTTCATTGAAAGCTCGGTCTTATGTTTGCAACCATTTCCCAGGCTGATCCTTTCTGTCACGAGTTGATGTTACATTGCCAGGACGGAGGCCAGGTTATGTACAAACTTTCCAAAATAATTTACCAGCCCAAGGTATGACGTAAGTTCCTGGACAGACGTAGGAACCAGAGCACCTTTGATCTCCCTCACTTTATCTTCCAACAGGTGTAGCCCAGAGTTGTCAAATCTGTATCCCAAGTAGATCATTTGGCATACCCATTTTTCCCTTTTTATGCCTTTTTTCCCTTCCAATGCCTGCCTTGGAAAACCACCTTCGGACTATATCCAGTTCTCTGACTGCTCCTTATTAGTTTTCGCTGTTATTGGCTAATTTACTATCTAAGTAAATGGCGACCTGGGGTAGACCATGCAAGATGTTCTCTATTGTCCACTGAAAGATCAAACAGGTTGACAATACCTCAAATGGCAGTCTTGTATCTTGGTACAATCCCTGATGGATATTAATTGGAGCATATGTCTGGGAACCTGGTCTAATCACAATTGCAAGTAAGTGTGGCTCATGTCCAGCTTTGTGAAGGAGAACTCCCATCCTGCACCAACGTTGTGCACAAATCCTGAGGGGCTGGTTATCTATTCTGCTGTCAAAAGCAGTTTACACTTTGTTTAAAATCCCCACAAAGGCAAACCGACCCACTGGGCTTCAGAACCATTCCAATCACTGCTGCCTATTCCACAAACTGGACTGGTTTGATAATTCCTTCACTTTCCAGCCTTTTAATTTCTGCCTTGACTTTTGCCTGTAAGGCCAATGGCACTGGGCAGGCCTTACAGCATCATGGGATTGATTCCTGGTCAACATGCCAGGTGGCCTGGCTCCTCTGATAACCCCTAGATCTTCCTGGATGACCTCCAGGTAATTAAATTGAATTTCACTCAAGCAGCCATTTTCTAATTGAAACATATTGAGCCATTCGGGGTGAATCTCTCACAACTGATTTCTCCCCATTCAGCTTGGATTTGAAGCTTTTAGCACAATCACTGGTCACTGAACCAGCTGCCTTCCGTGAAAGAGCGGAACTGAAGTTGTACCCCTATTCTCTGAAGCTTCCTCAGTTTACGTTCTCAGTCTGGCCAAGATCTTGTGCAAAGTTAAGGGTTGGAATTCAGAGTGAATCTTGTTAAAGATTGGTTCTGTGATCACTGATCCAGCTGCACTCAGATCGCCCTCCAGCAGAAGAGAATGACCAGTTAACCAGACATTTAAATTGGTTGGTTCTGATTTTGATGTTGCGATGCAATTTAACTGTTCCAAACCAGATATAGGTGGATTTTTCAGGATACCAACCTGGATATGGGGCTATAATTTATTTCGCTCACCGACAGAAACTGCAATGCCTTAATGGCCAGGATCCTGATCAACATTTTAACTGTTTGTTGAGGCTTGGTTTAGAGTTTTACTATGAGCCAACCTCAAGTATCTCTGATCGATATGTCCTGAGTGAGGCTATGCAATTGCATACACCCAGGTGGTGTCCTCTCAGTTCAGTCGGACTGTCGAGGGTGTCCAATTCCATTGGAATACCCTGTAACTCATAAGCTCCACTTGCTGCATTTTCCAATGATAAAGCCAGTTGTAGTACCTGCTTGAAGTGCAGTTGGGATTCAGCCAGTAGGTGTTTTTGCATAGTTACATCATTAATTACATCATAGTTATATCAGTATTACATCATAGTTACATCAGTAATTTCACATACCATTCTCTTAGCATCTCATTAAGGGTTAAACCAATTTCACATACTTTTGCCAGTCTTTTTAACCTAGTCAGATATCCCAGTGTGGATTTCCCTGGTTCTTGAATTGCCAAATAAAAATGATAGCATCTCAGAATTAGAGGAGGCTTTTGCTCATAATATTCCTTAATTATTCCTATCAATGCTTGAAAGGTTTTAGTACCTGGTGCCATTGGGAAAGCGAGAATCCTAATAACAGAAAAAGCTGCAGCTCCACACGCTGTCAGGAGAATTACTCATTGCTTTTCACCTGCCACAATGCCATTTGCCCAGAAAATATGCCACATTATTTTCACACACTGGGCCCAGTCCTCGATGGCAGGATCGAACGAGTCAAGTTTCCCAAACAAAGGCATGATGTACCAAATGCTTCCCTCACTGAAAGGTGCCTGTTGAGAGCAAGTTTCTTCATGATCATGCTTTACTCCCATTGCCACTGAAATAACCCTACAGAAGCTAGCATTCACTCACCAAGTCACCCTTTATTTACACAAGAACAGTCCTAGACTTTAGTAGTACCTAATTCAGATTCAGCTGCCAGACCCTCAATACCTCTGACACTCATACTTTTTTTAATGTCAGTCAGGACTCCCTCATTAGATCAGGTTAACGGCCCAATCAGAGGCCTCCTATTGATGCTAATGGAAATCTGGAGTTTTCTAACCAAATTGCTGTAAGTGCTGAGGATCAATTGAATATTTCCAGCCTGAGATCAGGAGGGTTTTGTTGGGGAAGAGCAGCAAAAGACATGGAGCAGGAATGGGTAAAGGGAGTGAGGGACAGATCAGAGCAACCTCAATGAATGGTGGAACAGACAGGAGACACACACACACACACACACACACACACACACACACACACACAGACACACACACACACACAGACACACACACAGACACACACACAGACACACACACAGACACACACAGACACATTCCAGTCCCTTACCCCACTGATAGAGCTGGGCCTCTGCCAGGCTGCTGTGTTCAATTTGACAGGAGTATTGATCCTCATCCCCAGCATTGATCTCAATCTCTTTCTGGATCTGATGGGTCCCATCGTGGTTCGGTCGAACCCCCGAGGATTGGGTCTCAGACATGACCTCTCCATTCCTTAGCCAGGTCACCTCGATGTCTACAGGATAAAACCCAGTGACCAGGCAGGAGAGAGTGAGCGGCTTGTCCTGACGATTGGGCTCCCTCCTGGAGATGAACACTTCAGGCTGAACTGTGATGGGAAAGGGTGAAACCACAAACAACAGACAGACACTGAATGGAATGGGAGAACGGTTTCATAGATCAGTGAGGTTAGATCAGAACATGGAGCAAAACTGAAATACATACCTTTCCTTCTGAAATATTCCTTTCCAGCTTCCAGATATCTCTTTAAATGCTCAACAAAGATTCCATGCAGCTGTGTTTCCCAGTAATTGTTCCAGGATTCATCGGAATCCCATTCCTCTTTCGTCATCACTGCAAAGTGATTGGTTGCGATCCATCTCATTCTGTCTGGGTCTAAACTGATATAATCCTTTCCATTGAATCCAAATCTCATTGATCTCTTCACAGAGCCACCATCACTGACCTCAACAGAATGCATCCATTGGAGAGTGTGAATTCCTGTCAGTGACCAAACAGGGATCAATCATCAGTGATTAATTGTGAACTGAAACTGAGAAATGCAGTCTGATCAAAGCAGATTGGGGATCTCGTATCAGGCCCAGGGTGAGGGGGGTTACACACGGTGCTAATCCCCAGGGCCTGTGCTGTCAGAGGGTCCCAGACTCAGGCAGCACTGCCCCTTTCTCCAGTGGCTGCCTCACCCCTCAACCTGGAGCAGATAAGGAACGGGCTCTCTGATCCGGGTCAAACTTCCAGCGTTCACATTCCCACTGTCCTGGAGTGATTGTTCTAGTCCGTGTTGTCATTTATTTCAATCACAGGCTGCATTCTGGGGGAATGCAGTCAATATCTGTCTGTTACCACACTGTCAGCCTCCACAAATGGACTGTGACCATTCAAATCTTTCTCTTTTATGTCCCTCCTGTTCTCAATTCACGGTTATATGATTACTGATTGGGAAATATCTGAACTACCAATAGTATGTAGTTCATGAATAATAGGAATGATCCTTATCCAATTAGTTTCTTTATGAGCTCTTTATATTTCTTCATTCCTCACTTTCTGTGTTTTGATTAGATTAGATTCCCTACAGTGTTGAAACAGGCCCTTTGGCCCAACAAGTCCACACTGACCCTCCAAAGAGTAACCCACCCAGACCCATTTCCCTCTGACTAATGCACCTGGCACTATGGGCAATTTAGCATGGCCAATTCACCTAACTTGCACATCTTTAGACTGTGGGAGGAAACCGGGAGCACCTGGAGGAAACCCACACAGACACGGGCAGAACGTGCAAACTCCACACAGACAGGAATCGAACCTGGGACCCTGGTGCTGTGAGGCATCAATGCTAACTACTGAGCCACCATGTCACCAGTGGTGAGAAGTATTATATTTCTGTGATACACTTAGAGTGCTCTTATTAAATACATTTCCAATAAATTACCAAAACTATTTTTTTCATTTGCACTTGACCTGACCACGTACAAACTATTTCATGAAAATTAAAAATTGACTGTTTCTGGCTGGTGTGAGGGTCTGAGTCAACCATCTCCCAAATCAACCTTCTCCTTCACAATGGTATAATGTGGGAGTAGGGGACTGTTGGTGTGTGACCCACTGTGTGAACCCTGGACCAGGAGGGGAAGAAAACCCAGTTGGGAGGGAAACCCACTTCCTACACCTTCTTTTGTATGAATTCCATTTACAGCAGCTCAGAGAGTGCACCACCAGAGGAGAATGTAAACTCAGTGTTACTTAAACCCAACTCCTTATTGAATCTCCTCCCCCCTCCCTGATGACCCAGATCTGAGCCTCAGGCTGTCCCCTTCCAGCTCTGCTTCTTAAGCAAAAAGACTAGAAAGATTTTTAGTTCGCTCTGCACCTTCACACATTTCATTGGTTATTTTTATCAATTACTTAATTTTTAAAAAGCTATCAATGTATTGCTTTGTCTAGTTTGATTGCTGAGAAAGTTGTGAATGTTTACTTCATACATTAACATGATATAAAATTAAAATTTAAAGTTGTGCTAAACGAGACCCCAAGCAGCTGCCTCTGGGTTTCTTGCTGTTGGAGAATGAGGAGCTCTGATGGCTTTTTGCAGGATGGACAAAGAGGTTTTTTTGCTCCAGGAGAAAATGGCAAGTGTTGACAATGCTCAGCAAGTCTCTCAGTATCTGTGCAGGGAGAAGCAAGACCCTTCTTCAGGATTGGTGCAGATCTTGAACCTGAAGCTTTGACTCTCTTTTTCTCATTACAGATACTGCCTGACCTGCTGGGGATTTCCAGAATTTTGAATTTATATTTCAGGTTTCCAGTATGTGCAATAATTTGCTGTCCTATTACATGTCCCTGTGGCATTAGTAAATCTGATTTGTTTAAATCAAAATGAGAAAATATTTATCACACAATGCAGGATAAATAACAGGAATGGGACACTGAGATTGCATGATGATCTATGATCATATTGAATGGTGCTGTAGGCTCAAAGGGACAAATGGCCTATCCCTGCACCTACCTTCAATGTTTCTATGAAGTTGTGTCACTGTCTGAGTCGGCTGTGGTGATAAAGTGAGTCAAACTGAAACCTAAGCTTTCAATGAGTGTTTTAAATACAGGAACGGAGCACAAAGGCCAAGAAATTTTGCTGAAAGTACGTAAAACAGTTTGGTGCTTCCGTAAGCTCCCAATGGCTCCCATTCTTCAATACCCAAGGATGTGAGGAGTGGGGTAAATGTCAGGGCTGAGCAGGTGATGGAAAAAAGGTTCAAGGAAACAGGAGAAGAACAAAGACATATCTTACCCAGCCCTGGAGCCCAGCAGTCAGTGCTGGGGAATGGATTAGGGTTTGTGATGAAAAGGGACAACAAACAGGGAATTTCTGACACGCCTGTTCTTACCTGATGTCTGGTTTGTCCTCTTCGTTATCACATTCAGAGTTTTGTTTGCCATTTCTGTATGCTCGATCACAAGGTCTGTGATGTAATCCCAGGATTTCATGTCAAAATATTTTTTGATGAACTGCTGCCTGGGGATGCATCGATGGGTTTTGCTGTCACGATAACTTATTGTAACTCCATTGACCATTGCAGTGCTTGTAGCTTCAGGAAAATCATTAATTCCAGAAACAATTGTGTAAATCACAGTAAGGTCGTTAGTAGCTGTAAATCAAAGAAAGGAGCTGATTACTAATCACCGTCAGAAACAACATCACAACAACAGCCTGCACTGACCATAATAACACCACCACAAAACTCAGGAAAATCACTGATGTCAGAGACTATCATGAAAACCACTTTAAACATGTTAATGTCTGGAAGGCACACTTCAGGAACAGGCAAATAAACATGAGGGAAAAGGGAGGCCGCATCCAAATAGCGACAATCTTCAATAATTCAGTACTTTATCACACTATCAGAATCCTGTCTGATATAATAAACAGAATCAGATACAACTGGGACAGAATTAGCTGCTGTAGCCTCTCAGAACAGGGAGTAAACACAGAATCAGACTCACTCAGATACTTGATGGAGTCAGTGTAGACACAGGGGAGAGGCTGGGATACAATCCAGGGATTGGATTGTTCAACAGAAGATCACGAACCTGGAATAGTAACCTGGGACACGCCGAGTATGTCACGAACCTGGAACAGTAACCTGGGACACACCGAGTATATCACTAACCTGGAACAGTAACCTGGGACACACCGAAAAGGTCACTGACCTGGAACAGTAACCTGGACACACTGAGTATGTCACTGACCTGGAACAGAAACCTGGGACACACCGAGTATATCACTGACCTGGAACAGTAACCTGGGACACACCGAGTATATCACTGACCTGGAACAGTAACCTGGGACACACAAGTATATCACTGACCTGGAACAGGAAGCTGGGACACACCAGGTATATCACTAACCTGGAACAGTAACCTGGGACACAACGAGTACATCACTGACCTGAAACAGTAACCTGGGACACACCGAGTATATCACTGACCTGGAACAGGAACCTGGGACACACCGAGTATATCACTGACCTGGAACAGTAACCTGGGACACACCGAGTATGTCACTGACCTAAAACAGTAACCTGGGACACACCGGGTATATCACTGACCAGGAACAGTAACCTGGGACACACCGAGCATATCACTGACCTGGAACAGTAACCTGGGGCACACCGGGTATATCACTGACCTGGAACAGTAACCTGGGACACACAAGTATATCACGGACCTGGAACAGGAAGCTGGGACACACCAGATATATCACTGACCTGGAACAGTAACCTGGGACACAACGAGTATGTCACTGATCTGGAACAGTAACCTGGGACACACCGAGTATATCACTGACCTGAAACAGTAACCTGGGACACACCGGGTTTATCACTGACCTGGAACAGTAACCTGGGACACACCGAGTATGTCACTAACCAGGAACAGTAACCTGAGACACACCGAGTATGTCACTAACCTGGAACAGTAACCTGGGACACACCGAATATATCACTGACCTGGAACAGTAACCTGGAACACATTGAGTGTATCACTGACCTGGAACAGTGTCCTGGGACACACCGGGTATGTCACTAACCTGGAACAGTAACCTGGGACACACCGGGTATATCACTGACCTGGAACAGTAACCTGGGACACACCGAGTATGTCCCTGACCTGGAACAGTAACCTGGGACACACCGAGTATGTCACTGACCTGGAACAGTAACCTGGGACACACCGGGTATGTCACTAACCTGGAACAGTAACCTGGGACACACCGAGTATATCACTGACCTGGAACAGTAACCTGGGACACACCGAGTATGTCACTGACCTGGAACAGTAACCTGGGACACACCGAGTATATCACTGACCTGGAACAGTAACCTGGGACACACCGAGTATATCACTGACAGGGAACAGTAACCTGGGACACACCAGATATATCACTGACCTAGAACAGTAACCTGGGACACACCAAGTATGTCACTGACCTAGAACAGGTACATGGGACACACCGTGTATATCACTGACCTGGAACAGTAACCTGGGACACACCGGGTATATCACTGACCAGGAACAGTAACCTGCGACACACCGATTATATCACTGACCTGAAACAGTAACCTGGGACACACTGAGTATATCACTGACCTAGAACAGTAACCTGGAACACACCGAGTATGTCACTAACCTGGAACAGTAACCTGGGACACACCGAGTATATCACTGACCTGGAACAGTAACCTGGGACACACCGAGTATGTCACTGACCTGGAACAGTAACCGGGGGCACAACGGGTATGTCACTGACCTGGAACAGTAACCTGGGACACACCGTCTATATCACTGACCTAGAACAGTAAACTGGGACACACCGGGTATATCACTGACCTGGAACAGTAACCTGGGACACACCGAGTATTTCACTGACCTGGAACAGTAACCTGGGATACACCGAGTATATCACTGACCTGGAACAGTAACCTGGAAACTCCGCGTATGTCATTGACCTAGAACAGTAACCCAGGACACACCGGGTATATCACTGAACTGGAACAGTAACCTGGAACACACCGAGTATATCACTGACCTGGAACAGTAACCTGGGACTCACCGGGTATGTCACTGACCTGGAACAGTAACCTGGGACATTCCGAGTATGTCACTGACCTGGAACAGTAACCTGGGACACACCGAGTATATCACTGACCTAGAACAGGAACCTGGGACACACCGGGTATATCACTGACCTGGAACAGTAACCTGGGACATTCCGAGTATGTCACTGACCTGGAACAGTAACCTGGGACACACCGGGTATATCACTGACCTGGAACAGTAACCGGGGACACAACGAGTATATCACTGACTTGGAACAGTAACATGGGACACACCGAGTATATCACTGACCTGGAACAGGAACCTGGGACACACTGAGTATATCACTGACCTGGAACAGTAACCTGGGACTCACCGGGTATGTCACTGACCTGGAACAGTAACCTGGGACATTCCGAGTATGTCACTGACCTGGAACAGTAACCTGGGACACACCGAGTATATCACTGACCTGGAACAGTAACCTGGGACTCACCGGGTATGTCACTGACCTGGAACAGTAACCTGGGACATTCCGAGTATGTCACTGACCTGGAACAGTAACCTGGGACACACCGAGTATATCACTGACCGAGAACAGGAACCTGGGACACACCGGGTATATCACTGACCTGGAACAGTAACCTGGGACACACCGAGTATATCACTGACCTGGAACAGTAACCTGGGACACACCGAGTATATCACTGACCTGGAACAGTAACCTGGGACATTCCGAGTATATCACTGACCTGGAACAGTAACCTGGGACACGCCGAGTGTATCACTGACCTGGAACAGTAACCTGGGACATTCCGAGTATGTCACTGACCTGGAACAGTAACCTGGGACACACCGGGTATATCACTATCCTGGCACAGTAACCTGGGACACACTGAGTATGTCACTGACCTAGAACAGTAACCTGGGACACACCGAGTACATCACTGACCCGGAACAGGAACCTGGGACATACCGAGTATATCAGTGACCTCCAACAGTAACCTGGGACACACTGAGTATGTCACTGACCTGGAACAGGAACCTGGGACATACCGAGTATATCAGTGACCTCCAACAGTAACCTGGGACACACTGAGTATGTCACTGACCTGGAACAGTAACGTGGAACACACCGAGTATATCACTGATCTGGAACAGTAACATGGGACACACCGAGTATATCACTGACCTGGAACAGGAACCTGGGACACACCGAGTATGTCACTGACCTGGAACAGTAACCTGTACACACCGGGTATGTCACTGACCTGGAACAGTAACCGGGGACACAACGAGTATGTCACTGACCTGGAACAGTAACCTGGGACACACCGTCTATATCACTGACCTAGAACAGTAAACTGGGACACACCGGGTATATCACTGACCTGGAACAGTAACCTGGGACACACCGAGTATGTCACTGACCTGGAACAGTAACCTGGGACACACCGAGTATATCACTGACCTGGAACAGTAACCTGGGACACACCGAGTATGTCACTGACCTGGAACAGTAACCGGGGGCACAACGAGTATGTCACTGACCTGGAACAGTAACCTGGGATACACTGTCTATATCACTGACCTAGAAATGTAAACTGGGACACACCGGGTATATCACTGACCTGGAACAGTAACCAGGGACACACCGAGTATGTCACTGACCTGGAACAGTAACCTGGGACACACCGAGTATATCACTGACCTGGAACAGTAACCTGGGAAACTCCGCGTATGTCATTGACCTAGAACAGTAACCTAGGACACACCGGGTATATCACTGACCTGGAACAGTAACCTGGAACACACCGAGTATATCACTGACCTGGAACAGTAACATGGGACACACCGAGTATATCACTGACCTGGAACAGGAACCTGGGACACACCGAGAATGTCACTGACCTGGAACAGGAACCTGGGACATACCGAGTACATGAGTGACCTGCAACAGTAACCTGGGACACACCGAGTGTATCACTGACCTGGAACAGTGACCTGGGACACACCGGGTATGTCACTAACCTGAAACAGTAACCTGGAACACACCAAGTATATCACTGACCTGGAACAGTAACCTGGAACACACCGAGTATGTCATTGACCTGGCACAGTAACCTGGGACACACCGAGTATGTCACTGACCTAGAACAGGAACCTGGAACACACCGAGTATATCACTGACCTTGAACTGTAACCTGGCACACACCGAGTATATCACTGACCTGGCACAGTAACCTGGGACACACCGAGTATGTCACTGACCTGGAACAGTAGCCTGGGACACACCGAGTATATCACTGACCTAGAACAGTAACCTGGGACACACCGAGTATGTCACTGACCTGGAACAGTAACCTTGGACACACCAAGTATGTCACTGACCTAGAACAGGTACATGGGACACACCGAGTATATCACAGACCTGGAACAGTAACCTGGGACACGCCGGGAATATCATTGACCTGGAATAGTAACCTGGGACACACCGGGTATATCACTGACCAGGAACAGTAACCTGGGACACACCGATTATATCACTGACCTGAAACAGTAACCTGGGACACACTGGGTATATCACTGACCTAGAACAGTAACCTGGAACACACCGAGTATGTCACTGACCTGGAACAGTAACCTGGAACACACCGAGTATGTCACTAACCTGGAACAGTAACCTGGGACAGACTGAGAATATCACTGACCTGGAACAGTAACCTGGGACACACCGAGTATGTCACTGACCTGGAACAGTAACCGGGGGCACAACGAGTATGTCACTGACCTGGAACAGTAACCTGGGACACACCGTCTATATCACTGACCTAGAACAGTAAACTGGGACACACCGGGTATATCACTGACCTGGAACAGTAACCTGGGACACACCGAGTATATCACTGACCTGGAACAGTAACCTGGGAAACTCCGCGTATGTCATTGACCTAGAACAGTAACCTAGGACACACCGGGTATATCACTGACCTGGAACAGTAACCTGGAACACACCGAGTATATCACTGACCTGGAACAGTAACCTGGGACTCACCGGGTATGTCACTGACCTGGAACAGTAACCTGGGACATTCCGAGTATGTCACTGACCTGGAACAGTAACCTGGGACACACCGAGTATATCACTGACCGAGAACAGGAACCTGGGACACACCGGGTATATCACTGACCTGGAACAGTAACCTGGGACACACCGAGTATATCACTGACCTGGAACAGTAACCTGGGACACACCGAGTATATCACTGACCTGGAACAGTAACCTGGGACATTCCGAGTATATCACTGACCTGGAACAGTAACCTGGGACACGCCGAGTGTATCACTGACCTGGAACAGTAACCTGGGACACACCGGGTATATCACTATCCTGGCACAGTAACCTGGGACACACTGAGTATGTCACTGACCTAGAACAGTATCCTGGGACACACCGAGTACATCACTGACCCGGAACAGGAACCTGGGACATACCGAGTATATCAGTGACCTCCAACAGTAACCTGGGACACACTGAGTATGTCACTGACCTGGAACAGGAACCTGGGACATACCGAGTATATCAGTGACCTCCAACAGTAACCTGGGACACACTGAGTATGTCACTGACCTGGAACAGTAACGTGGAACACACCGAGTATATCACTGATCTGGAACAGTAACATGGGACACACCGAGTATATCACTGACCTGGAACAGGAACCTGGGACACACCGAGTATGTCACTGACCTGGAACAGTAACCTGTACACACCGGGTATGTCACTGACCTGGAACAGTAACCGGGGACACAACGAGTATGTCACTGACCTGGAACAGTAACCTGGGACACACCGTCTATATCACTGACCTAGAACAGTAAACTGGGACACACCGGGTATATCACTGACCTGGAACAGTAACCTGGGACACACCGAGTATGTCACTGACCTGGAACAGTAACCTGGGACACACCGAGTATATCACTGACCTGGAACAGTAACCTGGGACACACCGAGTATGTCACTGACCTGGAACAGTAACCGGGGGCACAACGAGTATGTCACTGACCTGGAACAGTAACCTGGGATACACCGTCTATATCACTGACCTAGAAATGTAAACTGGGACACACCGGGTATATCACTGACCTGGAACAGTAACCAGGGACACACCGAGTATGTCACTGACCTGGAACAGTAACCTGGGACACACCGAGTATATCACTGACCTGGAACAGTAACCTGGGAAACTCCGCGTATGTCATTGACCTAGAACAGTAACCTAGGACACACCGGGTATATCACTGACCTGGAACAGTAACCTGGAACACACCGAGTATATCACTGACCTCGAACAGTAACCTGGGACTTACCGGGTATGTCACTGACCTGGAACAGTAACCTGGGACAATCCGAGTATGTCACTGACCTGGAACAGTAACCTGGGACACACCGAGTATATCACTGACCTAGAACAGGAACCTGGGACACACCGGGTATATCACTGACCTGGAACAGTAACCTGGGACATTCCGAGTATGTCACTGACCTGGAACAGTAACCTGGGACCCACCGGGTATATCACTATCCTGGCACAGTAACCTGGGACACACCGAGTATGTCACTGACCTAGAACAGTAACCTGGGACACACCGAGTATATCACTGACCCAGAACAGGAACCTGGGACACACTGAGTATGTCACTGACCTGGAACAGTAACGTGGAACACACCGAGTATATCACTGATCTGGAACAGTAACATGGGACACACCGAGTATATCACTGACCTGGAACAGGAACCTGGGACACACCGAGTATGTCACTGACCTGGAACAGTAACCTGTACACACCGGGTATGTCACTGACCTGGAACAGTAACCGGGGACACAACGAGTATGTCACTGACCTGGAACAGTAACCTGGGACACACCGTCTATATCACTGACCTAGAACAGTAAACTGGGACACACCGGGTATATCACTGACCTGGAACAGTAACCTGGGACACACCGAGTATGTCACTGACCTGGAACAGTAACCTGGGACACACCGAGTATATCACTGACCTGGAACAGTAACCTGGGACACACCGAGTATGTCACTGACCTGGAACAGTAACCGGGGGCACAACGAGTATGTCACTGACCTGGAACAGTAACCTGGGATACACCGTCTATATCACTGACCTAGAAATGTAAACTGGGACACACCGGGTATATCACTGACCTGGAACAGTAACCAGGGACACACCGAGTATGTCACTGACCTGGAACAGTAACCTGGGACACACCGAGTATATCACTGACCTGGAACAGTAACCTGGGAAACTCCGCGTATGTCATTGACCTAGAACAGTAACCTAGGACACACCGGGTATATCACTGACCTGGAACAGTAACCTGGAACACACCGAGTATATCACTGACCTCGAACAGTAACCTGGGACTTACCGGGTATGTCACTGACCTGGAACAGTAACCTGGGACAATCCGAGTATGTCACTGACCTGGAACAGTAACCTGGGACACACCGAGTATATCACTGACCTAGAACAGGAACCTGGGACACACCGGGTATATCACTGACCTGGAACAGTAACCTGGGACATTCCGAGTATGTCACTGACCTGGAACAGTAACCTGGGACACACCGGGTATATCACTATCCTGGCACAGTAACCTGGGACACACCGAGTATGTCACTGACCTAGAACAGTAACCTGGGACACACCGAGTATATCACTGACCCGGAACAGGAACCTGGGACACACTGAGTATGTCACTGACCTGGAACAGGAACCTGGGACATACCGAGTATATCAGTGACCTCCAACAATAACCTGGGACACACTGAGTATGTCACTGACCTGGAACAGTAACGTGGGACACACCGAGTATATCACTGACCTGGAACAGTAACATGGGACACACCGAGTATATCACTGACCTGGAACAGGAACCTGGGACACACCGAGTATGTCACTGACCTGGAACAGTAACCTGGGACACGCCGTCTATATCACTGACCTAGAACAGTAAACTGGGACACACCGGGTATATCACTGACCTGGAACAGTAACCTGGGACACACTGAGTATGTCACTGACCTAGAACAGTAACCTGGGACACACCGAGTATATCACTGACCTGGAACAGTAACCTGGGAAACTCCGCGTATGTCATTGACCTAGAACAGTAACCTCGGACACACCGGGTATATCACTGACCTCGAACAGTAATCTGGAACACACCGAGTATATCACTGACCTGGAACAGTAACCTGGGACTGGCCGGGTATGTCACTGACCTGGAACAGTAACCTGGGACATTCCGAGTATGTCACTGACCTGGAACAGTAACCTTGGACACACCGAGTATATCACTGACCTAGAACAGGAACCTGGGACACACCGGGTATATCACTGACCTGGAACAGTAACCTGGGACATTCCGAGTATGTCACTGACCTGGAACAGTAACCTGGGACACACCGGGTATATCACTATCCTGGCACAATAACCTGGGACACACCGACTATGTCACTGACCTAGAACAGTAACCTGGGACACACCGAGTATATCACTGACCTGGAACAGGAACCTGGGACACACTGAGTATGTCACTGACCTGGAACAGGAACCTGGGACATACCGAGTATATCAGTGACCTGCAACAGTAACCTGGGACACACTGAGTATGTCACTGACCTGGAACAGTAACATGGGACTCACCAAGTATATCACTGACCTGGAACAGTAACATGGGACACACCGAGTATATCACTGACCTGGAACAGGAACCTGGGACACACCGAGAATGTCACTGACCTGGAACAGGAACCTGGGACATACCGAGTATATGAGTGACCTGCAACAGTAACCTGGGACACACCGAGTGTATCACTGACCTGGAACAGTGACCTGGGACACACCGTGTATGTCACTAACCAGGAACAGTTACCTGGGACACACCGGGTATGTCACTAACCTGAAACAGTAACCTGGAACACACCGAGTATGTCACTAACCTGGAACAGTAACCTGGGACACACCGGGTATATCACTGACCTGGAACAGTAACCGGGGACTCAACGAGTATGTCACTGACCTGGAACAGTAACCTGGGACACACCGGGTATATCACTATCCTGGCACAGTAACCTGGGACACACCGAGTATATCACTGACCCGGAACAGGAACCTGGGACACACTGAGTACGTCACTGACCTGGAACAGGAACCTGGGACATACCGAGTATATCAGTGACCTCCAACAGTAACCTGGGACACACTGAGTATGTCACTGACCTGGAACAGTAACGTGGGACACACCGAGTATATCACTGACCTGGAACAGGAACCTGGGACACACCGAGTATGTCACTGACCTGGAACAGTAACCGGTACATACCGGGTATGTCACTGACCTGGAACAGTAACCGGGGACTCAACGAGTATGGCACTGACCTGGAACAGTAACCTGGGACACACCGTCTATATCACTGACCTAGAACAGTAAACTGGGACACACCGGGTATATCACTGACCTGGAACAGTAACCTGGGACACACTGAGTATGTCACTGACCTAGAACAGGAACCTGGGACACACCGAGTATATCACTGACCTGGAACAGTAACCTGGGAAACTCCGCGTATGTCATTGACCTGGAACAGTAACCTCGGACACACCGGGTATATCACTGACCTGGAACAGTAACCTGGAACACACCGAGTATATCACTGACCTGGAACAGTAACCTGGGACTGCCCGGGTATGTCACTGACCTGGAACAGTAACCTGGGACATTCCGAGTATGTCACTGACCTGGAACAGTAACCTGGGACACACCGGGTATATCACTGACCTGGAACAGTAACCTGGGACATTCCGAGTATGTCACTGACCTGGAACAGTAACCTGGGACACACCGGGTATATCACTATCCTGGCACAGTAACCTGGGACACACCGAGTATATCACTGACCCGGAACAGGAACCTGGGACACACTGAGTATGTCACTGACCTGGAACAGTAACCTGGGACACACCGAGTATATCACTGACCTGGAACAGTAACCTGGGAAACTCCGCGTATGTCATTGACCTAGAACAGTAACCTAGGACACACCGGGTATATCACTGACCTGGAACAGTAACCTGGAACACACCGAGTATATCACTGACCTCGAACAGTAACCTGGGACTTACCGGGTATGTCACTGACCTGGAACAGTAACCTGGGACAATCCGAGTATGTCACTGACCTGGAACAGTAACCTGGGACACACCGAGTATATCACTGACCTAGAACAGGAACCTGGGACACACCGGGTATATCACTGACCTGGAACAGTAACCTGGGACATTCCGAGTATGTCACTGACCTGGAACAGTAACCTGGGACACACCGGGTATATCACTATCCTGGCACAGTAACCTGGGACACACCGAGTATGTCACTGACCTAGAACAGTAACCTGGGACACACCGAGTATATCACTGACCCGGAACAGGAACCTGGGACACACTGAGTATGTCACTGACCTGGAACAGGAACCTGGGACATACCGAGTATATCAGTGACCTCCAACAGTAACCTGGGACACACTGAGTATGTCACTGACCTGGAACAGTAACGTGGGACACACCGAGTATATCACTGACCTGGAACAGTAACATGGGACACACCGAGTATATCACTGACCTGGAACAGGAACCTGGGACACACCGAGTATGTCACTGACCTGGAACAGTAACCGGGGACTCAACGAGTATGTCACTGACCTGGAACAGTAACCTGGGACACGCCGTCTATATCACTGACCTAGAACAGTAAACTGGGACACACCGGGTATATCACTGACCTGGAACAGTAACCTGGGACACACTGAGTATGTCACTGACCTAGAACAGTAACCTGGGACACACCGAGTATATCACTGACCTGGAACAGTAACCTGGGAAACTCCGCGTATGTCATTGACCTAGAACAGTAACCTCGGACACACCGGGTATATCACTGACCTCGAACAGTAATCTGGAACACACCGAGTATATCACTGACCTGGAACAGTAACCTGGGACTGGCCGGGTATGTCACTGACCTGGAACAGTAACCTGGGACATTCCGAGTATGTCACTGACCTGGAACAGTAACCTTGGACACACCGAGTATATCACTGACCTAGAACAGGAACCTGGGACACACCGGGTATATCACTGACCTGGAACAGTAACCTGGGACATTCCGAGTATGTCACTGACCTGGAACAGTAACCTGGGACACACCGGGTATATCACTATCCTGGCACAATAACCTGGGACACACCGACTATGTCACTGACCTAGAACAGTAACCTGGGACACACCGAGTATATCACTGACCTGGAACAGGAACCTGGGACACACTGAGTATGTCACTGACCTGGAACAGGAACCTGGGACATACCGAGTATATCAGTGACCTGCAACAGTAACCTGGGACACACTGAGTATGTCACTGACCTGGAACAGTAACATGGGACTCACCAAGTATATCACTGACCTGGAACAGTAACATGGGACACAGCGAGTATATCACTGACCTGGAACAGGAACCTGGGACACACCGAGAATGTCACTGACCTGGAACAGGAACCTGGGACATACCGAGTATATGAGTGACCTGCAACAGTAACCTGGGACACACCGAGTGTATCACTGACCTGGAACAGTGACCTGGGACACACCGTGTATGTCACTAACCAGGAACAGTTACCTGGGTCACACCGGGTATGTCACTAACCTGAAACAGTAACCTGGAACACACCGAGTATGTCACTAACCTGGAACAGTAACCTGTACACACCGGGTATGTCACTGACCTGGAACAGTAACCGGGGACTCAACGAGTATGTCACTGACCTGGAACAGTAACCTGGGACACACCGAGTATATCACTGACCCGGAACAGTAACATGGGACTCACCAAGTATATCACTGACCTGGAACAGTAACATGGGACACACCGAGTATATCACTGACCTGGAACAGGAACCTGGGACACACCGAGAATGTCACTGACCTGGAACAGGAACCTGGGACATACCGAGTATATGAGTGACCTGCAACAGTAACCTGGGACACACCGAGTGTATCACTGACCTGGAACAGTGACCTGGGACACACCGTGTATGTCACTAACCAGGAACAGTTACCTGGGACACACCGGGTATGTCACTAACCTGAAACAGTAACCTGGAACACACCGAGTATGTCACTAACCTGGAACAGTAACCTGTACACACCGGGTATGTCACTGACCTGGAACAGTAACCGGGGACTCAACGAGTATGTCACTGACCTGGAACAGTAACCTGGGACACACCGGGTATATCACTATCCTGGCACAGTAACCTGGGACACACCGAGTATATCACTGACCCGGAACAGGAACCTGGGACACACTGAGTATGTCACTGACCTGGAACAGGAACCTGGGACATACCGAGTATATCAGTGACCTCCAACAGTAACCTGGGACACACTGAGTATGTCACTGACCTGGAACAGTAACGTGGGACACACCGAGTATATCACTGACCTGGAACAGTACCATGGGACACACCGAGTATATCACTGACCTGGAACAGGAACCTGGGACACACCGAGTATGTCACTGACCTGGAACAGTAACCGGTACACACCGGGTATGTCACTGACCTGGAACAGTAACCGGGGACTCAACGAGTATGGCACTGACCTGGAACAGTAACCTGGGACACACCGTCTATATCACTGACCTAGAACAGTAAACTGGGACACACCGGGTATATCACTGACCTGGAACAGTAACCTGGGACACACTGAGTATGTCACTGACCTAGAACAGGAACCTGGGACACACCGAGTATATCACTGACCTGGAACAGTAACCTGGGAAACTCCGCGTATGTCATTGACCTGGAACAGTAACCTCGGACACACCGGGTATATCACTGACCTGGAACAGTAACCTGGAACACACCGAGTATATCACTGACCTGGAACAGTAACCTGGGACTGCCCGGGTATGTCACTGACCTGGAACAGTAACCTGGGACATTCCGAGTATGTCACTGACCTGGAACAGTAACCTGGGACACACCGAGTATATCACTGACCTAGAACAGGAACCTGGGACACACCGGGTATATCACTGACCTGGAACAGTAACCTGGGACATTCCGAGTATGTCACTGACCTGGAACAGTAACGTGGGACACACCGAGTATATCACTGACCTGGAACAGTAACATGGGACACACCGAGTATATCACTGACCTGGAACAGGAACCTGGGACACACCGAGTATATCACTGACCTGGAACAGGAACCTGGGACACACCGAGTATGTCACTGACCTGGAACAGGAACCTGGGACACACTGAGTATGTCACTGACCTGGAACAGGAACCTGGGACATACCGAGTATATCAGTGACCTGCAACAGTAACCTGGGACACACCGGGTATATCACTGACCTGGAACAGGAACCTGGGACACACCGAGTATGTCACTGACCTGGAACAGTAACCTGGGACACACTGAGTATGTCACTGACCTGGAACAGTAACATGGGACACACCGAGTATATCACTGACCTGGAACAGTAACATGGGACACACCGAGTATATCACTGACCTGGAACAGGAACCTGGGACACACCGAGAATGTCACTGACCTGGAACAGGAACCTGGGACATACCGAGTATATGAGTGACCTGCAACAGTAACCTGGGACACACCGAGTGTATCACTGACCTGGAACAGTGACCTGGGACACACCGTGTATGTCACTAACCTGGAAAAGTTACCTGGGACACACCGGGTATGTCACTAACCTGAAACAGTAACCTGGAACACACCGAGTATATCACTGACCTGGAACAGTAACCTGGGACACACCGAGTATGTCACTGACCTAGAACAGGAACCTGGAACACACCGAGTATATCACTGACCTTGAACTGTAACCTGGGACACACCGAGTATGTCACTGACCTGGCACAGTAACCTGGGACACACCGAGTATGTCACTGACCTAGAACAGGAACCTGGGACACACCGAGTATATCTCTGACCTACAACAGGAACCTGGGACTCACCGGGTATGTCATTGACCTGGAATAGTAACCGGGGACACACTGGGTATATCACTGACCTGGAACAGTAACCTGGGACACAGCGGGTATATCACTGACCTAGAACAGTAACCTGGAACACACGGAGTATGTCACTAACCTGGAACAGAAACGTGGGACACACCGAGTATGTCACTGACCCAGAACAGGAACCTGGGACACACCGAGTATATCAATGACCTGGAACAGTAACCTGGGACACACCAAGTATGTCACTGACCTAGAACAGGAACCTGGGACACACCGAGTATATCACTGACCTGGAACAGTAACCTGGGACACAACGAGTATGTCACTGACCTGGAACAGTGACCTGGGACACACAAAGTATATCACTGACCTAGAACAGTAACCTGGAACACACCGGGTATATCACTGACCTGGAACAGTAACCTGGGACACACCAAGTATATCACTGACCTGGAACAGTAACCTGGGACACACCGAGTATGTCACTGACCTGGACCAGTGACGTGGGATACACCGGGTATATCACTGACCTGGAACAGTAACATGGGACACACCGAGTATATCACTGACCTGGAACAGCAACCTGTGACACACCGAGAATGTCACTGACCTGGAACAGGAACCTGGGACATACCGAATATATGAGTGACCTGCAACAGTAACCTGGGACACACCGAGTGTATCACTGACCTGGAACAGTAACCTGGGACACACCGGGTATGTCACTAACCTGGAACAGTTACCTGGGACACACCGGGTATGTCACTAACCTGAAACAGTAACCTGGAACACACCGAGTATATCACTGACCTGGAACAGTAACCTGGGACACACCGAGTATGTCACTGACCTAGAACAGGAACCTGGGACACACCGAGTATATCACTGACCTTGAACTGTAACCTGGGACACACCGAGTATGTCACCGACCTGGCACAGTAACCTGGGACACACCGAGTATGTCACTGACCTAGAACAGTAACCTGGAACACACCGAGTATATCACTAACCTGGAACAGTAACCTGGGACACACCGAGTATGTCACTGACCTAGAACAGGAACCTGGGACACACCGAGTATATCACTGACCTTGAACTGTAACCTGGGACACACCGAGTATGTCAGCGACCTGGCACAGTAACCTGGGACACACCGAGTATGTCACTGACCTAGAACAGGAACCTGGGACACACCGAGTATATCTCTGACCTACAACAGGAACTGGGACTCACCGGGTATGTCATTGACCTGGAATAGTAACCTGGGACACACTGGGTATATCACTGACCTGGAACAGTAACCTGGGACACAGCGGGTATATCACTGACCTAGAACAGTAACCTGGAACACACCGAGTATGTCACTAACCTGGAACAGTAACCTGGGACACACCGAGTATGTCACTGACCCAGAACAGGAACCTGGGACACACCGAGTATATCACTGACCTGGAACAGTAACCTGGGACACACCAAGTATGTCACTGACCTAGAACAGGAACCTGGGACACACCGAGTATATCACTGACCTGGAACAGTAACCTGGGACACAACGAGTATGTCACTGACCTGGAACAGGAACCTGGGACACACAAAGTATATCACTGACCTAGAACAGTAACCTGGAACACACCGGGTATATCACTGACCTGGAACAGTAACCTGGGACACACCAAGTATATCACTGACCTGGAACAGTAACCTGGGACACACCGAGTATGTCACTGACCTGGACCAGTGACGTGGGATACACCGGGTATGTCACTGACCTGGAACAGTAACATGGGACACACCGAGTATATCACTGACCTGGAACAGGAACCTGGGACACACCAAGAATGTCACTGATCTGGAACAGGAACCTGGGACATACCGAGTATATGAGTGACCTGCAACAGTAACCTGGGACACACCGAGTGTATCACTGACCTGGAACAGTGACCTGGGACACACCGGGTATGTCACTAACCTGGAACAGTTACCTGGGAAACACCGGGTATAACAGTAACCTGGAACACACCGAGTATATCTCTGACCTGGAACAGTAACCTGGGACACACCGAGTATGTCACTGACCTGGCACAGTAACATGGGACACACCGAGTATATCACTGACCTGGAACAGTAACCTGGGACACACCGAGTATATCACTGACCTGGCACAGTAACCTGGGACACACCGAGTATGTCACTGACCTAGAACAGGAACCTGGGACACCGAGTATATCTCTGACCTACAACAGGAACCTGGGACTCACCGGGTATGTCATTGACCTGGAATAGTAACCTGGGACACACTGGGTATATCACTGACCTGGAACAGTAACCTGGAACACACCGAGTATGTCACTGACCCAGAACAGGAACCTGGGACACACCGAGTATATCATCGACCTGGAACAGTAACCTGGGACACACCAAGTATGTCACTGACCTAGAACAGGAACCTGGGACACAACGAGTATGTCACTGACCTGGAACAGGAACCTGGGACACACAAAGTATATCACTGACCTAGAACAGTAACCTGGAACACACCGGGTATATCACTGACCTGGAACAGTAACCTGGGACACACCGAGTATGTCACTGACCTGGAACAGTAACCTGGGACACACCGAGTTTATCACTGACCTGGAACAGTAACCTGGGACACACCGAGTATGTCACTGACCAGGAACAGTAACCTGGAACACACCGGGTATATCACTGACCTGGAACAGTATCCTGGGACACACCGAGTGTATCACTGACCTGGACCAGTGACCTGGGATGCACCGGGTATGTCACTAACCTGGAACAGTAACCTGGGACACTCCAAGTATGTCACTGTCCTAGAACCGTAACCTGGGACACACCGAGTATATCACTGACCTGGAACAGTAACCTGTCCACACAGAGTATATCACTGACCTGGAACAGTAACCTGGGACACACCGGGTATATCACTGACCTGGAACAGTAACCTGGGACACACCGAGTATGTCACTGACCTGGAACAGTAACCTGGAACACACCGAGTATATCACTGAACTGGAACAGTAACCTGGGACACACCAAGTATGTCACTGACCTGGAACAGGAACCTGGGACACACCGAGTATGTCACTGACCTAGAACAGTAACCTGGGACACACCGAGCATATCACTGACCTGGAACAGGAACCTGGGACACACCGAGTACATCACTGACCTGGGACACACCGTGTATATCACTGACCTGGAACAGTAACCTGGGACACACCGATTATATCACTGACCTGGAAAAGGAACCTGGGACACACCGGGTATATCACTGACCTGGAACAGTAACCTGGAACACACCGAGTATGTCACCAACCTAGAACAGGAGCCTGGGACACTCCGAGTATATCACTGACCTGGAACAGTAACCTGGGACACACCGTCTATATCACTGACCTGGAACAGTAACCTGGGACACAACGAGTATGTCACTGACCTGGAACAGTAACCTGGGACACACCGGCTCTATCACTGACTTGGAACTGTAACCTGGGACACACCGGGTATATCACTGACCTGGAACAGTAACCTGGGACACACCGAGTATGTCACTGACCTGGAACAGTAACCCGGGACACACCAAGTATGTCACTGACCTGGAACAGTAACCTGGGACACACCGAGTTTATCACTGACCTGGAACAGTAACCTGGGACACACCGATTATGTCACTGACCTGGAACGGTAACCTGGAACACACCGGGTATATCACTGACCTGGACCAGTGACCTGGGATACACCGGGTATGTCACTGTCCTAGAACCGTAACCTGGGACACACCGAGTATATCACTGACCTGGAACAGTAACCTGGGACACACCGGGTATATTACTGACCTGGAACAGTAACGTGGGACACACCGAGTATGTCACTGACCTGGAACAGTAACCTGGAACACACCGAGTATATCACTGACCTGGAACAGTAACCTTGGACACACCGAGTATGTCACTGACCTGGAACAGGAACCTAGGACACACCGAGTATGTCACTGACCTAGAACAGTAACCTGGGACACACCGAGTATATCACTGACCTGGAACAGGAACCTGGGACACACCGAGTATGTCACTGACCTAGAATAGTAACCTGGGACACACCGAGTACATCACTGACCTCGGACACACCGGGTATATCACTGACCTGGAACAGTAACCTGGGACACACCGATTATATCACTGACCTGGAAAAGGAACCTGGGACACACCGGGTATATCACTGACCTGGCACAGTAACCTGGAACACACCGAGTATGTCACCAACCTAGAACAGGAGCCTGGGACACTCCGAGTATATCACTGACCTGGAACAGTAACCTGGGACACACCGTCTTTATCACTGACCTAGAACAGTAAACTGGGACACACCGAGTATATCACTGAACTGGAACAGTAACCTGGGACACACCGGCTATACCACTGAATTGGAACAGTTACCCGGGACACACCGAGTATATCACTGACCTGGAACAGTAACCCGGGACACACCGAGTATGTCACTGACCTGGAACAGTAACCTGGGACACACCGAGTATATCACTGACCTGGAACAGTAACCCGGGACACAGCAAGTATGTCACTGACCTGGAACAGTAACCTGGGACACACCGAGTATATCACTGACCTAGAACAGTAAACTGGGACACACCGAGTATATCACTGACCTGGAACTGTAACCTGGGACACACCGGCTATATCACTGACCTGGAACAGTAACCTGGGACACACCGAGTATGTCACTGACCTGGAACTGTAACCTGGGACACACCGAGTGTATCACTGACCTGGACCAGTGACCTGGGATACACCGGGTATGTCACCAACCTGGATCAGTAACCTGGAACACACCGAGTATGTCACTGACCTGGAACAGTAACCTGGGACACACCGAGTTTATCACTGACCTGGAACAGTAACCTGGGACACACCGAGTATGTCACTGACCTGGAACAGTAACCTGGGACACACCAAGTATGTCTCTGTCCTAGAACCGTAACCTGGGACACACAGAGTATATCACTGACCTGGAACAGTAACCTGTACACACCGAGTATATCACTGACCTGGAACAGTAACCTGGGACACACCGGGTATATCACTGACCTGGAACATTAACCTGGGACACACCGAGTATGTCACTGACCTGGAACAGTAACCTGGGACACACCGAGTATATCACTGACCTGGAACAGTAACCTGGGACACACCGAGTATGTCACTGACCTGGAACAGGAACCTGGGACACACCGAGTATGTCACTGACCTGGAACAGTAACCTGGGACACACCGATTATATCACTGACCTGGAAAAGGAACCTGGGACACACCGTGTATATCACTGACCTAGAATAGTAACCTGGGACACACCGAGTATAACACTGACCTGGAACAGGGAACCTGGGTCACACCGAGTATGTCACTGACCTAGAATAGTAACCTGGGACACACCGAGTACATCACTGACCTGGGACACACCGGGTATATCACTGACCTGGAACAGTAACCTGGGACACACCGATTATATCACTGACCTGGAAAAGGAACCTGGGACACACCGGGTATATCACTGACCTGGAACAGTAACCTGGAACACACCGAGTATGTCATCAACCTAGAACAGGAGCCTGGGACACTCCGAGTATATCACTGACCTGGAACAGTAACCTGGGACACACCGTCTATATCACTGACCTAGAACAGTAAACTGGGACACACTGGGTATATCACTGTCCTGGAACAGTAATCTGGGACACAACGAGTATGTCACTGACCTGGAACAGTAACCTGGGACACACCGGCTATATCACTGAATTGGAACAGTAACCTGGGACACACCGGGTATATCACTGACCTGGAACAGTAACCTGGGACACACCGAGTATGTCACTGACCTGGAACAGTAACCTGGGACACACCGAGTATATCACTGACCTGGAACAGTAACCTGGGACACACCGAGTTTATCACTGACCTGGAACAGTAACCTGGGACACACCGAGTATGTCACTGACCTGGAACAGTAACCTGGAACACACCGGGCATATCACTGACCTGGAACAGTAACCTGGGACACACCGAGTATGTCACTGACCTGGAACAGTAACCTGGGACACACCGAGTGTATCACTGACCTGGACCAGTGACCTGGGATACACCGGGTATGTCACCAACCTGGATCAGTAACCTGGAACACACCGAGTATGTCACTGACCTGGAACAGTAACCTGGGACACACCGAGTTTATCACTGACCTGGAACAGTAACCTGGGACACACCGAGTATGTCAACAACCTAGAACAGGAGCCTGGAACACTCCGAGTATATCACTGACCTGGAACAGTAACCTGGGACACACCGTCTATATCACTGACCTAGAACAGTAAACTGGGACACACCGAGTATGTCAACAACCTAGAACAGGAGCCTGGGACACTCCGAGTATATCACTGACCTGGAACAGTAACCTGGGACACACCTTCTATATCACTGACCTAGAACAGTCAACTGGGACACACTGGGTATATCACTGTCCTGGAACAGTATTCTGGGACACAACGAGTATGTCGCTGACCTGGAACAGTAACCTGGGACACACCGAGTATATGAGTGACCTGCAACAGTAACCTGGGACACACCGAGTGTATCACTGACCTGGAACAGTGACCTGGGACACACCGTGTATGTCACTAACCTGGAAAAGTTACCTGGGACACACCGGGTATGTCACTAACCTGAAACAGTAACCTGGAACACACCGAGTATATCACTGACCTGGAACAGTAACCTGGGACACACCGAGTATGTCACTGACCTAGAACAGGAACCTGGGACACACCGAGTATATCACTGACCTTGAACTGTAACCTGGGACACACCGAGTATGTCACCTACCTGGCACAGTAACCTGGGACACACCGAGTATGTCACTGACCTAGAACAGGAACCTGGGACACACCGAGTATATCTCTGACCTACAACAGGAACCTGGGACTCACCGGGTATGTCATTGACCTGGAATAGTAACCTGGGACACACTGGGTATATCACTGACCTGGAACAGTAACCTGGGACACAGCGGGTATATCACTGACCTAGAACAGTAACCTGGAACACACCGAGTATGTCACTAACCTGGAACAGAAACGTGGGACACACCGAGTATGTCACTGACCCAGAACAGGAACCTGGGACACACCGAGTATATCAATGACCTGGAACAGTAACCTGGGACACACCAAGTATGTCACTGACCTAGAACAGGAACCTGGGACACACCGAGTATATCACTGACCTGGAACAGTAACCTGGGACACAACGAGTATGTCACTGACCTGGAACAGGAACCTGGGACACACAAAGTATATCACTGACCTAGAACAGTAACCTGGAACACACCGGGTACATCACTGACCTGGAACAGTAACCTGGGACACACCAAGTATATCACTGACCTGGAACAGTAACCTGGGACACACCGAGTAT